>NC_140956.1:44073023-44212384 GCF_014529385.1 Adiantum capillus-veneris | reverse complement strand
CAACTCCAACAACTACAAGTCTTAGCGAGGATGATTGTCATGATGATGAAGATGATGAGATGGAGGATGACGAATTTGAAGATGATGAAGCCAACGCAATCTAGAAACAAAAATTCCGTTTCTCTCTTTATAGATTTAAGAGCCATGGTCTTAGAATTGGATGATGCCTCATGTAGGGATCTTTTGGAAGATGATTCATAAACATTTTGCAGTTATGAAGTATGAATTTTTTTGGTCGTGTACTCCATTCACTGTATCTTCCCCCCTTTCCCTCTCTTTAAATTTTGTGAACAAGCTCAATTATGTTAATCAATTGACTTTCCCTCTCTTTAATTTTGTGAACAAGCTCAAATCTTATAATCACCTCCTCCCCCCCCCCCCCCCCCCCCCCCCCCCCCCCCCCCCCCCCCCCCCCCCCCCCCCCCCCCCCCCCCCCCCCCCCCTCTCTCTCTCTCTCTCTCTCTCTCTCTCTCTCTCTCTCTCCCTCCCTCTTTCTCTTTCTCTTTTCTTTTTAAATTATAAAATTTCATAATATATTCTTTAAATTTTATTGCGAGGAGGGGAATACCAAAATTTTAAAGGGGGGGGGGGGGGGGGGGGGGATGTTTAAGCCAGAAATTGAAAATTTAGGTGCTTATGTTTTTTCAAAAATAAACGCGGTAATAGCTGAGGTACTAAATGTGGTAATAACCGTGGAGAACTTGCGGTAATAGTTTAAATAGAAAAAAAAAACCCACCCTCCTCTCTCTTCCTTCTCCAGCTCAGTTTGGACCTTCTCTCTTCAAAATGCAGTAAAAAAGCGCGGTAAACACTTAGAGATTTTCATAGTGCACGTTGATGGAGCAAAAGACACCATGCACACACTCACACGCCATGACTCTTTAACACAACACAATAAATTTACTTAAATTCCTCATCTCACACACCATCACTCAAATTCTCAATGAAAAATCTCCCTCCACGCTCAATTTAAACTCCAAATACATCGACTTACAAGCCCTTGCTCGCCTATAGACACTAAAATGTGAGTCGAGTTGATCAACATTGAAGTGCAAATTTGAAGTGAAAGGAACTCTCCTTCACTCCTTCACACACTCGAAAATAGGACGCAAACAAGATGGGACTACATAGGACCACTTGTGGAGACCCAGCTTTCTCCCATGCATAGAGGGTTGAAAGTGTTGATGTTGGGCCTCAAAAGTTATCCCTCTACCCAAAAACTCACAGCACCATGAGTGATATGTCATTTTCAGCCCTTCCACACTATATTTGACCATTTTTTGACTTTTTTGGGCCTAGTTTTGGCCAATTTTGACCCCGGAATGACATTTTTCGTGGGAAAAACCAAGCGGACTCCAAAATCCACCAAATTTTGTAGGCTTGATCCTTGATAGCCAAAGATTATTGCCACAAACCCACATCCCTTTTTGACCACTTCTAGGGCGGTGTACGCTTTGTCGCAAATCAGGCACCGTAAATAGACGATATCCAAATATCATTGCCACATGCCTACATTCCCTTTTTGACCACTTCCAGGGTGGTGCATGCATCTTGTAGATCAAGCACCATAAACAGATAGTTACTGCATGTGTCAAACTTCTTGGGAAGTTCAAGGATGCCCACACCTCCCACTTGCATTATATACATTCTAAACAACTAAAACAAATTCCCTAGAGCCAAAAGAAGCCACTCAAGACCACATCCAATGCTTTGATACCCTGTCGAGGCACATGCATGTTCATGATTGTTGGTACACGCCATGGCTATTTTCCATATATACATTTTTTACCCATACTTGAAACCAAATATCACATTAGAAAACCTTTAAAATACATGTAAACACCTCTTTAAATACACTTTTCCATCCATATGTCCACTACTGAACACTCTTTTAGTTAAAATGGGAAAATCCCACAACTTTGGGACTGATTTCAATGCCTATGGATTCCTATTTCCCATTTGATTTGGGAAAATTTCATTTGTTTTGGGAATGTTATAGATAAGTTTTTTGTTGAGGACTTGTGTTACATTAGACAAAGAGAAAGATTCTCAAGAAAATGGTGGTGTTGAGAAACAACTTTTTTGTCCCATCCAAAAAAAAAAAAATCATGTTGTTGTTAATTGATACTTTATAAAACATAAATAGACACAGATAACAAGGAAAACAATATATGAAAATGAAATGCTATTCAGTTTCTCCTATTAAGCTAGCTTGTGTTTTCTCCACAACATTGGATGGGATTTTGTTTGCTTTTGCAAGTCTTCCACCCCTTGGATTCCATGACCACACAACTGCATCAACACACTCCCACACTTTGGGTTGGCAAGATTGTTGCACCAATTAGCTTTCCAACAATCCTCATATTGTTCTTGGATTGTGGGATTTTTTTCCCAATGTTTTGGTGCCCAATACTGATTGAAAACTTTCTTGCAGTTACGAGATGAGTTATCTACATCAACATCTGACTCTGCAACTCCTAACCATATCGGATATTCTGGATCTACGTGTCTCACAAGAACAAAATTCCCTTTCCTTACATCAATTTGAGGCCTAAAAGCTTCCTGTGGCCTTGCACTTTGAGGACCAACATAGTGATCATTCAATTCTTCATATCCTTCAAAAACATATGTGTCTTCCTCTATTTGTTGCATTCGATGACTCCCTGTCATCTTTGGTCAAAATGATGTATACTCACCAGTTTGTTTATTGGCTGGTTGTTCAATCTCACTAATTATTTTTTGCCAAATGGCTCCAAGTATTTTGTAGAATCGTGCTCCTTTCCCTTTAGTAGAGTCCATCTTTTTCAGAATTCAAGATATGTTTTAATCCCTTGAATAACAAGCGGACTATCCCTCACATAGTCTGCTATATGAACCACATCTGGACAATCTACAGGCAATTTTGGTTTCCCTTGGTTATCTTTTTTCCACAACTTAACTCTTGACTCCCTTAGCATCCAATCAGGTGATTTGGGGTGAATTTTGTACTGCATTACTAGGATTTCACCTTGCATAAAGAAACAAAATTGAAGTGGCTTAGAGTGTCCAACAAGAGTATTTTGTCTATCACACATGTACCCTTTAACAAAGGATTTGAAGTCAGGAACTTACGCCATTATATATGGTTCTAGAGCTGAGCCATTAGGTGAAATTTGGACTCACAAAGGGGCCGTTTAAGGAGTTTGACTTTACCTCTCTCTACCAAAACAGACGCATGAATAAATTTTGCAAACAAACTCCAAATTTGGCGGAGGTTTGACAGTTAGAATGTCCCCTTCAAGCTCTATCTACTGATATATAGCACGCCATGAGATTCCTCATATTTTAGAAGATTCTTTTTTTGATTCACCTGTGATGTGACAACACTATTGGAATCTAAGTGAATCAAAATAAGAATCTTCTAAAATATGAGGAATCTCATGGCGTGCTATATATCAGTAAGATAAAGCTTGAAGAGGACATTCTAATTGTCAAACCTCCGCCAACATTGGAGTTTGTTTGCAAAAATTTATCCATGCATCTATTTTGATAGAGAGATGTAAAGGCATCAAACTCCTTAAAGGGCCCCTTTGTGAGTCCAAATTTCATCCAATGTTTCACATTTTTGAAAATGTTCCATCAAATGTGAAAAATTGTATGTCATTCCTGTTTGCAATCTCTCTGAGAACCTACTAAACATTGCATCTATGTCCTCATGTGTATGAACCACCATTAAGAATCCCAAATGCACGGTTTTGAAAACACCTTTTTGCTACTATCAAGGATGAGCATGCAAATAAATATTGATTCTTATTTTCTCATGCACAATTATCTAGTTGTAGAAAAATATTCTCTGGCAATTTTTGAAACACGGGAGTGGACATGGTATCCACAATACGTTGAGAGGAGGCTGATTGCAAGTTAGCAATCTCTTCATTACATCCTTCAATAGCCAATGTTGGTGTTATTGTTGTTGTTGATGCATTCTTCTCATGCTCTTTCATCATTCTATTTTGGTGGTCTAGAGCTGTTCTTGAATTCAATGCATTGAACAATGCTACATTGCTACGTGGCATACCATCATGGCATAAATTTCCTAGCCCATGGTTTTCTGTTTTTTCCAAATTCTGTAAGCATAATGCAAGGGAACCAATTGTAGCATTCGTATTTGAAGGCCATAGACCATTCAACAAGAAAGGACCACACATCCCATGATCATGCCCAGGTGTTATCATACCTGTTAATGATAATTGCAACTGATATGCATTCGCATAGTCTCTTGAGCTCACTCACAATCTAGGTATTGTTGTCTGTTTTTGGTTCATTTTATCATGTATAATACATAAATACTTATCCTTTTGCATTTGTGAGAACTTACGCCAGGTGTAGTACATATTTCTACAGTTTTGTTGTTGCATCATGTGAATTCTATGTTCATCCTTCAACATGAAATCAGCTCATCATCCTTTGTTGGCTCTAGTTGAGACTTTATCCGACTACACACAACACATTTGGAGAACTCTCTTGTTTTTTACAAGCTCACATTAGCAAACTCTGTATTCCAAATCCTATTGAATGTAGTGATAGACATTGCCTTGAGCCTCATACTCTTGAGTATTTTATTGACATCATGTAAGATGTCTAGTTGCTTGTACATGTTTGGTATTTCAAGCAAGGCTTCCCTGGTACCATCTTCCATAGTTCTACTCTTATGTGGCATTTCTCTGAGTTTTCATCTACAAAACATCGCATCAATACCCTTCCCATTTCTATATGGTCTCTTCCTTTTCTTATGACACCATCATTACCATGCACAGAGCGTTGAACCCCATTTTCAAATTGTTCACGATAACAATAAACGAAGTTTTTGGAATGCCATGAATTTTGTACCAAGCTCTACTACAGATCTCATTGCCATTAAAACAAAATACATAGCAAGTCTTGGTAGTTGTTTTTTTCTCATTCCAAGCACGCAACATTGTATCATACACATAGTTGCTTCTATTGTGCAAACTTTGTTCCCAAAATTTATTGCACATAGCCATGACCTTATCTCTATTGGCATGTTGACAACACCTCATAGAACAAAAATCTATGGTTGAAACAAGCGGACAGATGATATGGATGTTTGAACAATGGTTGCGAGCAATACGCAACCATTCATACACTAGGATCTCTGAGAGGTGAACAGGTTAACTTCCTTATAGATTGTGGTAGTACTCTTTCATTTCTTTCACCCAGATGCATGAGGAAGCTTAAGTTAGATAAGTATCCAACAAGCAAAATAGTTGTAGAGTTAGCAAACGGCGAGGAGGTAGTATCTCAACACTCTACAAGAAAAATCGACTTTGATTTAGGGAGACACCCAACCTCTGCCCAATTTCGGACCCTACCCTTAGGATTCTTTGATGGGATACTAGGGATGGACTGGTTAAAGCTAAATAAGGCCCACATCCATTATGCACAAGGGAACTTTACCTTTACAGATAACTTGGGTAAGGAAGTCTTAATCCAGGGGAAAAATGGGAGACCTATGGCTACTCTAGTTAAGGCCAGCAGGCTTTTGAAGGGACTGAGAAAGGGGCAGCAAATCTATGCGGTAAATCTCAACAAGGTGGACCGATCAGATACCTCACTTCCACCAAACTGGTTGAGGGAGTATGATGATGTATTCCCTGAAGACCTTACAAATCTTCCGCCACATAGAGAGGTAGATCATGAGATTGAGACTATCCCTGGATGTGAACCTATCTCAAAAAGACCTTATAAAATGTCACTTCCAGAGGCCATCGAACTCAAGTAACAACTTAGGCAACTCATTGATCAAGGATTAATTCGACCCAGTACTTCTCCTTGGGGTGCGCCAGTTCTTTTTCAGAAGAAGAAGGATGGAACCTTAAGGCTATGCATAGATTACCGTGGACTAAACCAGGTAACTGTCAAGAACAAGTATCCAATTCCAAGGATTGACGAACTCTTGGACACGCTCCACGGCGCCAAAATGTTTACAAAGATTGATCTAAGGTCAGGGTATTACCAAATCAGGATCAAGGAATCAGATATTCCAAAGACAGCTTTCAATACTAGGTATGGACAGTACGAATTCACAGTAATGTCTTTTGGTCTAACAAATGCTCCTGCAAGCTTCAATCGACTTATGCAAGATATTTTCTGACCTTATCTGTATGATTTTGTCTTGGTTTTCTTTTATGACATTCTGATCATTCTAAGAACAAGGCAGATCACAAAGAACATGTTCGCAAAGTACTTGATCTTCTTCGAGAACACTAACTTTACGCTAAAGAGAGCAAGTGTACCTTTTTCTCACCAAAGGTCAATTATCTTGGATTTGTCATATCGGCCGAAGGGATTTCAGTGGACCCAGGTAAATTCAAGGATATCGTTGATTGGCCTCAACCATCCACCGTTAGCGAAGCAAGAGGATTCTTGGGATAACGGGATGGTACAGGATTTTTGTCAAGGATTATGCACGTATTGCTGCACCTTTGACAGAACTCCTGAAGAAAGGAATGAAGATCGAATGGAAGACTGAGCATGAGTCTAGTTTTGCTAAGCTAAAAGAATTCTTGGTCTCAGCTCCTATTTTAAAACTTCCAGATTTCAGTAAGGAATTTGAAGTAGCGACCGATGCTAGCAAATTTGCTCTAGGCGGAGTTCTTACTCAAGAAGGAAGACCAGTGGCGTATACTTCACGAAAGCTAAGGGATCATGAGAAGAATTATCCTACTCATGATTTGGAACTTTTAGCGGTTATACACGCGTTGAAGCTATGGAGACATTATCTTCTCGGGCACAAGTTTCAGCTGGTTACAAACCACAAGAGCTTAAAATGGATTTTTACTCAACCTATTCTCAATATGCGACAACACCGATGAATAGATCTTTTACAAGAATATGACCTTGACATAAAGTATAGACCAGGAAAGGAGAATGCTGTTGCAGATGGACTTAGCTGAAAATCTTTTCTCGGAGCTATCTCTATTCCAAATAACCCTATCTGGGATAGAATCAAAGAAGCATCTTTGGTAGATCCAGAATACCAACATATAGTATCATTAGTCCAGTAGAATCAGATGCCTGAAGCTAAACATTACTCTCTTATGGGAGGATGTCTTTACTACAGACATAGACTCTGTGTACCCAGAGATCCAGCTTTAAAGAAGGCTATTCTGTATGAAGCACACAATAGCCCTACATCAGGACATCCGGGTTATGCTAAGACTCTTCATGCTGTCAGGAGGAGTTACTTTTGGTCTGGAATGAAAGGAGACATACTTCGCTATGTGAGACAATGTCTTTCTTGTCAGTGGATAAAAGCTGAAAGGATCAAGTTACCAGGGCAACTTCAACCTCTTGACATACACCAGATGAAATGGGAATGCATCAGTATGGACTTTGTTACAGGATTACCTTCTACAGGAGGTTATGACTCTGTTTTCGTGGTTGTTGATATGCTCACTAAAGTGGCTCATCTAATACCCGTAAAGACAACCTTTACTGCTTCGGATATTAGCCGGGTATTCATCAAGGAGATTTTTAGGCTACATGGTCTACCCAAGCGTATCGTCAGTGATAGAGATGCTAAGTTTACATCAAAATTTTGGACTTCTCTTTTCCAATCTATTGGGTCACAATTAGCCTTCAGTACAGCATATCATCCACAGACAGATGGGCAGACTGAAAGAGTTAACCAAGTGATTGAGGACATTCTCAGGGCCTATTGTTCGCAAGAGCCGAAGAAGTGGTTACAATATCTTCCTTTGGTAGAATATGCTTATAATTCTTCCAAACACAGAAGCATTGGAATGTCACCCTTTAAAGCTCTTTATGGACATGACTGTTTAGCACCACTAACCATCAGGGTAGAAGCCTCTAGGAAGATGTTAGAAGATATGGAAGCTCAGACTAGAGCTATTCGCCAAGACATTCAGGCCGCTCAGGATAGACAGAAGCACTATGCGGATAAGAACCGTTCGGAAATAACTTTCAAAGAAGGAGATAAGGTTTTTCTGCGAGTCAGACCAAAGAAAAGAAACTTATCACTAGGCAGATATAAAAAGCTAAGCCCGAGGTACTGTGGACCATTCGAGATTGTTAAGGTTGTGAGTGACCAGGCCTACAAGCTAAGATTACCTGCAAACTTGAAGGTTCATGATGTATTCCACGTCAGCTTAATCAGACCCTACATCCCTAATCCTGATCAATTCTTGGACTCAGATCAGATAGTCATGCCAGCACAAGGAGTTCTCGAGCTTCAACCTGACTATATACTTGAATCAAGGGAAAGGAAGTTACGCAACAGAACAATCACCGAGCATCTAGTAAAGTGGAAGGATTACCCTGAAGAAGATGCAACTTGGGAGGACGAACCAACGCTCATAAAAGATTACCCAAACACATTCTTGAGATGAGGACATCTCAAATTCTTCACGTTGGGGAGGTTGTAAGGTCTCTGACCCCGACCAAAAAGAGCACCTTGTACCATGGGATAAACATAATGAAAAAAGTTACTATTTTTAGCAGTTTTCTGAAATTCTGTCAGTGCCATGATGTTTCAAATGTTTTAAAGCTTTGAAATGTGAATTAAAAGAATTTTTGTGAAAAAATTCCAAAAATAGTAAGTTTTTGGTCGCCCGACCCGTTTAGTTTTGACCGTCTCAAAAAACTGCACCCGTACCCCGAATTTGAAAAAATGCATTTTTAGACCCCGGGGCCTACGAAATATGGCAGGTACTCGGACCAGTACGCCTTAGTTAGACCTTAGTATAGCAATTTATGGCATTAAATTCCGACTCGTATGGCCCGCTTTAGCCTAAAACCAATTTTTCCTAAAGTTGTGCGGGGAGGCACCGGGGCTCAAGGCTGTGTGGGAACAGGTCCCAGGCCACTCAGAGCCAGCTTTAGCAGCTATGGGGCTCCCTCTTGCCTTGTGGGAGTTGTAGGAGAGTTTCCAAGCTTGAGAGTGAGTGTGAGAGTAAGTTAGACTAGCTAACTGGACACTTGGTAGGCAAGAAACTAGACTTGCCATGCATGATGTGAGAGCTCATTCAGATGCAAATAGCAAGGCTGGTCGATTTTCAGCTTGGAGGAGACTATTTAAGAGTATGATCACACACACACACACATGCTCACACACACACCCAGTACACACACACACACCTTGGGGAGGTACTACCGTCACACACAGTTTTTGGAGGAGAAGCAAAGGAGGGAGGTGCTGCCACATTCTCATCTTGAGAACTCATTTGGATCAAAAAATCGAGAGGATTTCAACCCCTAATCACAGTAATCATGATTTAATTTATGCTCGTCTATAAACCTCTTCATCATTCTCTCAATTCTTCATCTATTATGCCTAATCCTAGCTATAATTCTCAATAGTTGCTCTCTAATTTCACCATATCAATATTCTATTACATAATCATCATCCAATAGCTAATTATGCAACCATTCATCATTCTTAATCAATGATTAATACATGATTAGAAGAGAATTCTCTCTCTAGGCAGCATAGTAATTAACTGTCAAGGCAGTAATGATGTAGATTTGATGAAATTCATTCTTTTACCACATAATATTGGTGTAAATAAGCTAGATTCAATTTTCTCATACATTAAGATGTGATTAAGGCAAAATTAATCCATCATTAAGCCACGAAGAAGAGAATTTTCTCTCACCTATGCATGCGGTGATTCTGCATCTTTCTGATTGCATTAGGAAAGTGATTGAGCTGGCTTAATTCATCACTCTTGTAATTTAATTAATAAAATTTTGATATTCTTAGTCATCTAAGCCAAGTGATTAACTTTAGAGCCGGTTCCCATAGAACAAGTAAAGTATTATCCATAAGATTACTATGTCTCGAAAGAATATCTAACCCTCTCGTATAAGGGGGATTGTTCAACGATTCTAATCTATCATTTGGATTGTTATGATGCTCTCGAACATTAGCTCTTTTCTCCAAGTTTATCATTTAAAGTAGTGAGTATAAAATAGCCCCGGTTAAGAGAACTCGCTTCGGTGGTGCTCACGACCACGAGGCGGGAACGAGCAATGTGAATGGTAAAGGAAAAGCTCCCATGGACAACCAAGTACCGGCCATCTCACGGGCCATTGACAAGGAAATGGAGGAGGTAGGTCACATTTTATTCAAGTTGTTTAAGTAACATTGCATACGATTAGCTAAGAATGAACACACCCCTAAACATATTGGAGAAATCCGACGAAAACCTCGGCATTTGAATTCAATTGTATATTTAAGTTAAGTAGGAAAGAGTGGTTGATGGATATAGTGGTTGATGGATATACTGTTTGCAATAAGAAAGAATGTCTACTAGGGAAAATTTAGCTCGGCATGTTCATTCTATTTCCAATGTTGAAGTAGTCCTGATCCCCCTACCGATCACCGGGGACAGAGTTCGTGGTTAAGGGCTCTTGAATCCACAACTTGCTTTCTATGCGGTGGATACCCACGACTTGCTTTCTATGCGGTGGGAACCCACGTGTTGCTTTCTATGCGGTGGGAATGTCCATGTCATGCTTTCTATGCGGTGGACATACCTAGTTGTATGGGCAGCTAGGCGACAATGGGAGGAGTGGCGACAATGGGAGGAGTAAACTCTCGTTGGAGGGGGGATGTTGTACCTCCAGAACATTGGAATTTTAATGAATAAGTTTGAGTAGAATTTTTACTAGAGTTTCTGTCTTGGTGCCGCTTTGCAATACTGGTTGAAGGGTTGTCTTAACGAACAATGTGATTCAGAATCTAATCAAGGAATCTTTATGTTGAACAACCATTGTGGTAGTAATTAGGACACACAAGGAAGTGTGAGTGTGGGGGTGGAAAGTGGGGGCTTGGCTCAGGTTGCCAATTCCTATGAGAAGGGTAGTCTCGATTAGTCAGGAACTCTCTGTCCCCATAGTGTTTACTTCGACTCTAGTATTACTCATTGCCCCTAGAGCGGCGAAGTCTCAAGTGTACGTGCCTCTGAAACATGGGGAAAAAGGCACTCGGGATTTCTCTCCTCTTGGAAGGTGGGTCTTAGGATCGCTAGAAAGGTTAATCACGCTTCCCCTACGAGGTGGAGCTAGATCTCGTTGCTAGCAGGCTCGAACTCGATTCACTTTGTGATGAGAGATCGTCCGTTAGATGAACCCTGAACCACTTTGTTTGCTTCCGCTATAAATCTAGTGGCCATCAGGTTTACCATCAGATCCTTCGTTTGA
The DNA here is from genome assembly GCF_014529385.1 of Adiantum capillus-veneris. NCBI lineage: Eukaryota > Viridiplantae > Streptophyta > Polypodiopsida > Polypodiales > Pteridaceae > Adiantum > Adiantum capillus-veneris. The sequence goes on along the minus strand of NC_140956.1, from coordinate 44,201,158 downwards.
GAAGACGGGGTGGGGAGCTCACACTTTCAAATCTCCCTATAGCTCATTCCATCAGATTGTGCCTTCAAATTTCAATGATCCCTGGGTCTTTGTGAGTCTCAGACATAGAAACCCCTTTGTGCTGTATCTCATTCATATGTTGTAGCAACCCAATACTCCATTTCACACTACTATGAAAAGCATCTCCTACTATCAGGGCATCCATTGTTGGGAATGGAATGAGTGCTTTCTTCTGAAAACACAAGTCAACTGACACCGATACATTGCCTTCCCCAATAATCATGCCTAAGCAATATGCATTTGGGTTTGTCTCACATACACTCCCAAGGGCAACCTTTTGTGTGGCTACAAGCATGCATACTCTATCACCTTGGTTAAAATCCATATCTGCAAGAAGGTTTTAACAAATATTTGTTAAGAAAAGCATCACAAACTCATTTCATTGTGAGTATATATGTAGGTATTTCATGATGAATATATAGACACAAGGCACTATATGTGGTTGTTTCAAGATGGGTAAATAGAATCCTATGGACTTAGGGCCATAGGATACTATATGTAGGTGGTTCATGATGAGTATGTATTCATCCTATGGCCTTAGGGCCATAAGATTCTTTATGTAGGGTGTTTTGTGTTGAGTATATATAAATCATATGGCCTTTAGTCTATATGATGTTTTATGCAGGTGTTTTGTGTTGAGTAAATATACATCCTATGACCTGAGGGCCATAGGGCACTGTATGTAGTTGTCTCATGATGGGTATATAACATCCTGTGGCCTTATGTGAGGTCTCCAACCCTGAGAAGATTGGGGCGACTTGATAGATGGTCTTCCTTTATTCTCCTTTTCCATTGACAACACCCTACTCCATTTCCACAAAGAATAGATAGGAGCAACAGAAGAGAGTAAGTCCTCTATCCATCATTTTTGTGGTTATAAGGCTCATACACCACAAGCCAGGTCGCTTCTAATGCAAACTACTACCTAACATAAAGATGAAATCCCATTGGCATATTTAGAATCCATAAACAACACCTTTTTCACCACATTTATTGAGTCTCTAATTTCACTTCTCTTAATAAGAGGGAGTGGAGAGTTTCTTGACTAATCGAGACTGCCCATCCTTGACTGGCAACCTGAGCCAACCCCCACTTTCCACCCACACTCACACTTTTTAGCTTGTTTTCTAATTACTACCACATTGTTTTACATATACAAAAAATATTATTTTCTTAGTTCCAGCATAGGTTCTTTCATTTAGCCTTTCAAACAACACCAAAACATTTCTTTCTCGAACATGGTCTAATGAAGACAGTCCTATAATTCAATAAAAATGAATCTTTAAATTGTTCTTAAGAGTTTTCCACTACCCGTGGACTTTCTCAGTCTAAGCAATAGAGCCTTTGGAAAGGATTTACTTATTTGCTAACCGCAAAATACGCATACTTTCCCAGTCGCTAACCGCAAGGGAGCGTCTCGCTAACCGCGAGGCATCCTGCTAACCGCAAGGTATCTTGCTGATTGCAAGAGACAAAAAGAGAGCTGAAAACCTCACCTTAATCTCCACTAACCGTAGAATCACCTCGCTAACCGCAAGTTCCATCTGGAAATAAGATATTCTTTCAGCAATTGGTTTCCTTAAGTGATTTCTCAAAAATGATTAACTAACTTCTAATATCAAAAAGAGACAGTTTATCAAACAATAACCGTAAATCAAACAATTCTTTCTCTACTCTATAAAGTCATATACTTGTTTCTTGTGATATAATCACGTTTTTTGGATAGTTTAAGGAAATTTTAGGCTTGACTTACCGGTCATCGTATATAACGATGCAAAATTATAAATTTATCTTACCGGATTAGCAACATATTTGACTACCTCTCATGGTTGAGGTTGGACGGCTTCGTCTTCTTTCACAACTGTTAGAAGCTGGACACACCCCACGGCATCCAACTACTCGGCGGATTATTAATTTTTGTAATTAGTCATTCATTGAGGAGAACCCGAATTTTCACCTTGTAAATATTGGGACTTACAGAAGTTTCCAGATTGTATCCCAGTTTTGATAGTTAGATGGAGTAGATGGATGATTTTGGAACTTTAGGGTTTGAAAAGTTGTAAGGTATATATATCACTTTTTGACCTTAATGAAAAAAAACCTTTTGTCATTTTAAAACAAGTTTTAGTCTGTGAGTGAACGTACTATGTACGTGAGAGAGATTGTGAGCTTTGTCTTGACGCTACGTGTGCTACGGTGGTCGGAATCGAGTGCGGAAGTGCAGCGTGTTGCCCCTAGCTAGAGCTACGAGCCGATACCAACATTGCGCGCGTACGGTCCGGCTTTGGGAGCTCCTTCTACGAGCTTCATCGGTTGTTTGGGTGAGCATATGTTATCTGATTTCGCATTGCAGCATATCCACGCGTTCACATTGAGTAGAGCTACACATTAGGCACTTCAGATTTTGGAAACGAAGACCTGTAGATTTCGGCCATACATCCTACGTGTTTTTGCACCGGGTATTTTGGGTCGTGATTTTGGTTCATAGACCTTAGGGAGAGTGGCCTATAGGTAGTAGTAGGGTCTCCTTCAAGTTCTATGGTGTTTCGAAAGTGTTTGATGGGTGTTCGGCTCTATCAAGCGTTGTAGGAAGCATCCTATTTTGTTCTCTTGAAGACTGTGACTTAGACAATTGGTAGGGACCTTTGTAGGAATTAGTTAGGAGTCGGTCGAGCATAGGTTGACACCTTATGCTTGCTTCCACGCGCCTGCGGGTCGAGCTTCGTCCTTAGCTGACATTACTTGTTAGGTGAGTTCTCGCTGTGCTGACGTCCGTCGTGGCGTATCCGACCAACATTGGCGTCACTGCCGGGGACGAAAACCTTAGGTAGGTGATCGAGACTAATCCTTGAGGATTGGGATTTTTGGCTTGCCAAGAGTCTCGCTTTACATTTAGATAGGATCAGAGGGTGGAGGACTCTCTAGGTCTTAGAGGGAGTCTAGGAAGCGTGTGTCTGGCCTAGATCCTTCGACTTAGGTAGAGGAGGTAGACTTAGGTAGTTTTAGGTAGTAGTCGAGTTCTAGAGTAGAAGCGGTGAGAGGAGAGCTTGAGAGTCCGGAGAGGCCAAAAAAGCAACCAAAAACACCATTATCACCATTTCTTCATGGTAGGTAGGAGTAGAGTAAGTAGAACATCATGATTCAGATCTAGAGCATTTCATGCATGAATACTTGCTTGGTAGAATCATTACAAGTTTGTAAAAGACGCAAAAAGACGCAAAAGTGGGATTGAAAGCCTAATTGAAGTCCAAAAGTTACTGTGATTGATTCTGTTAGACCTACAGAGCATCAGAAGCATTTCTGTCAGAAAAAAACTTTAATTTTAAGCCAGGAGACATCCTACGCGTAGGATGTCTACAGGCCAATATGGGAGGAATTTTGGGATTTTGAGTTGACCAGTGTGTTCTAAAGGTAGGGTTTACCCTAATTTCAACTGAAAAGTGGAAATTTGGCCATCTCTTGACAGGATAAGGCCAGAAAGACTGAAATTGCTAGACATCCTACCCACTTAGTGCCAAAACATCAACTTGAAACCAAAACCATAAGATGGCAGCATGAGTGTGTCTTGCATGATATATTGAGTGACTGAAAGGGGTTTCACCTCATTTGGGTAAGAAAATTGGGTTCAAAGTGGACTTTAGCACTTTTGACTTAAAAAGCAAGAAACAGCTGAAGTTTGGGACTTTTGACATCCAAATCAAGATCTAAGCATACCACTAGGATATTGACATCAAGTGGAAGCTGTAGAACAAAACTGGGGTCAAACAGGCCAAAAAGACATCCTACGCGTAGGATGTCTTCTGAGTGATTTGGGACTCCAAACTGAAATCTGAGTATACCAAGGTGATCAGCAGCTCAAGGAGAGCTTACTTCTTGAGTTTAAAGCCATTCTGATGAAAAAGACATCCTACGCGTAGGATGTCTAATGCAAGAAAATGAAGCCATAATTGGACTTTGAGCATTGTAAGGTGTATATAGCATAAGGCAAGCCTACTAGTCAATTTTGGTCCAAGTTGGAGTTGATTAGACTGATCAATACCATCAACAGGCTGTCGGAACAGATTTCTGACTCATTGACCAGCTTATAGAAGTCCAAATCAGAAAGTGAAAGTAGCTGTAAGCTCAGCACAACAAGGGGAAACAACAGTGCAAAAATCCAGGCAAAATGCAGCAGGAGACATCCTACGTGTAGGATGTCTATTGGGACATACTGTAGAGAAAATTTGACCTGGCCTAGAGAGTAAGGTTCCATTTGGCTTAAGGGTTCCAGAACTTCTTTCAGAAGTGAATTTGGACCTTGGTTGCCCATTTGACAAAGCAAAGACTGAATTCAAGCTTTTCCGCGTAAATTGGCCAACATCAGAGAAAAGTACTGTTTCAGATTAGCAACCTAATTCGGAACATCAGCAGTGTATAAAATACAGTAGTGGTTGAGATTAACTCTCCAGTTATACCAATCATTACTAAGATAACCTCTAGCAGATAAGAGCGTTGATTCAATTGCCGAAATTAAAACTCTTGTGTACAGGTATATTCAGCAACAAAGCAAGAAGTTGTGCAAAAACTGGTCCATTGCCAGGTTAGTGGTTGAACTTGTGATAAGTTGCATTGATAAGTTTGATGAATTTGAGATCAGGAAGATACATTGTTAGAGACCAGAAAGTGGCAGGTGATCAAGGTAGCGTAGTGTCCACCGAAGAGAGTGTAACTCAGGCAAGGGTAGATCCGCTAGCACCGATTATTGAGGAAGGTAGTGATACTGACACTTCGTCAGACAAATCTTTCTTCATGATGGGTAGCCCACAGCCAAGAGGTTTCACCTATGATGGACCTATGCGAGGAGGAAGCACCTCCCAAAATCCTTTGAATGATTCTAGGCTTACGGTGATCTTCTTAGAGGGAACAAACTCAAGAGGAGACCTAGTCTATTCTGACTATCGAGGCCGCAAGAGCATTTGTATTGAAGAGAGGCCAGCACAAAGATTGGAGATAATCCGCGTGTATGATGATGGAGATAGATTCCGAGACGAAAAGGGGAACCACTATTTAATAGTTAGCAACCCTGAAGATTACAACAGATATGGAGACAACGTGGCTAAAGGGAAAATGGTTTCAGAAACTCGAGAGCTGCCACCAAACATTGATCGACACGGAGCTATTTTTATGTACGATAAGAAAACAATCAGGGTTCCAACTTATAATGAGAATGTGGGAATCTACAAACACGAGAGTGAGGGTATTGTCTCTTACTTTCGCAGTAAAGAACCATACGTAGACGAACTAAGCAAAGACAAGGTTCTTTACTTATTCTCTTATGAAACTGCTACGGGGAAGTGCATAGTTTTTGTTGATAGATACGGGTGAGAATACCAACGTATTCTCCCAGAGGAAGTAGAAAGAGCAACAGGTCCAGGAGCATCAGCATATGTCCCTGAGGAAATGCCGAGAGCCGCCCACACCCCAAGCAAGTCAATGAATCCATTTTCAGATGAGTATGACGCGACACCACATTCCACCAGACCGCAAGCGTTCAACAACCAAGACCAACCAGCAAACCAGCCATCATTGCAGGCATGGCTTCGACAAAGTGCAACAATGGAACCAGACCGAAACCGAGATGGTTATCCAACCCCACGAGGGCTCAGGGATTTGCAAGAACCCCCACACTATTCAAGGCATCAAGCAGAGAGTAAGCCAAAGACACAAGGGTCGACCGAGCTTGGAGGACCACCCATGGAACGAGTTCGAAGGGAAGGACTACCTCCAGTGAGAACCGTTAGAAATTATGCCTTAGGAGCACCGTTGGGTGAGGAACCAGCCTATTACAGAAGGCCTGAGGAGGGGTATAGACTTGGACGGGGTGATCCAATGATGAGGTTTGTAGACCATCACAGAATTAGACCTTCTCAAGTGCAAAAAATGGGTAAACAAGAAATACACGGGAAACAGAGACCCAAGGAATCATGTAGCAGCCTTTGTGCGTGTGATTAGAGCCGAAGAGGTGTTAGACTTTCCTACCCAATTTACAGGGTTTGGACTAACCCTAGAGGATGATGCTGCAACTTGGTTTGACTCTGTAGAGCGTAGAGACTTTGAGTCGATGGAGGAAGTGTTTGATGAGTTTATTGAGGAATACTCACAAAGGGGAATAGCTCATAATACCATCTCACAAATCCCTAAATTCAAACAAAAAGATGGAGAATCTGTACGGAAGGCAGCCCTAAGACTAAAAAGATATGTTAAGTTCTGTCCTGTTGAAGAATTGCCAACTCGGTCCAGACTTATGCTGATATTCATCCAAGGACTAAGGAATGTAGATCTCCAGAAAGACTTACATATGAAGAGGAGCACTACGTTGAATGAATTGACCAAGGAGGCTATGTACCTTGTGGACAATTGTGCGGTCTACAAAGAAGGGGAGTTCAAGGACCTTGATGACGATTCATCTTGAAAGCAAAGTGGGAGCAAGCCTTCAAAGACAACACTGAAAGGAGAAATAGCAGTAAACCAGGAGCAGCTCGTAGATGAAGTGTTAAAAAAGATCAACCTGTATGCCAAACCCCAAGCTAAACAGCCCAAGTGGTGTGCTATTGAACAAAAATGGACAAACCATGGGACCGAGGAATGTTACTATAACAAGGGATATGTGAGAGAGAGACCTTATGCTCCCCAAGCCCCTATAACTTCCCCTCAAGTTCCACCTATGCCTAGATATCAAGCAAGCAACTTACCAGGACCTGTAGGTGTAGAGAGACCACAACCGGTGTTGGGGCAACAACCACCCCTACCAGGATTACGACCAGTTGGTGTAAGATACACACCAACGATAACTAAATCAGAAGAAAAGGCTTTGGTGCCTATGAATGCTACAAACGGATGCGCGATGGCCCTGCAAAATACTCATGATAACACAATACATACCATAAAACGATAAATAGGTATACCTGAATCATCGCACACGCACATAATGAACGACATACGCGAACGTAGAGAGACATAGAGCGAGAGAGAGAGAGAGAGAGAGAGAGAGAGAGAGAGAGAGAGAGAGAGAGAGAGAGAGAGAGAGAGAGAGAGAGAGAGAGAGAGAGAGAGAGAGTACGTGCAGATGCACCTCCTAGAGCGGAGTGCTACGTCGGCAGGGCGAGAGAGGAGAGAAGATTGAGACGGACACTGGGTGCAATCTCCCCTCGTGCAAGAGTGACCATTTCCCTCTTGCACGTATTTGTTATATAGATTTCTTGAATGGTCAAATTGGTTACAAACTGGCCGGCCGGTCATAAGTGGCCGAAGCTCATAAAGAGCACTTGAATAATACATGAAATATATTTCTGTACGCATAGGCCTATCTCGGTCAAGCCTTTTCCACCTATCACAACTGCAGTAAATAATAAAATATCAATTCCATAACATACCTCTCCGTTGGAAAGCAACTATCCTCAGTTGCGAAGATAAAAATCTGCAGACAGTACTTGTCAAAAACAATGATTAGAAATCTGTATCAAGTAAAAAAAATCCATAAAACTAGACAACATTGCTTATGCCTGCCGTCATCCACATACTACCTATTCTAGTGTCCCATACCACTAGAATAAGCAGTATATGTCATATCCTGATGAATCAAGATATCATTGGTCACACTCAATTCTCATAATGGCAAGTCTCATCACATAAACACTGCCATAATAATCACCAGATACCAAATCCCAATCCAATTCCAATTCCACAATGTAATTCCAAATCCAAATCACTTTCATTAGGTACCCGGGTAACAAAATCATACCAATTACAGTGGTGGCCAGCCACTGCAGCATGATTTTGTGATTGGTGTTGCCTCATCCGGTAAGTCTACACCAATAAAGTGTGCTGCCTAAATCGGTGAATCTGCACTAATGCTGCCTAAATCGGTGAATCTGCATTTGGTATTGTTTAAAAAATCATGAATCTATAATTTTCAATGTGCTGCCTAAATCGGCGAATCTACACCAAGATGAGTATCTACACACTGCCTAAATCGGTGAATCTGTGTGTCCGTGACCAATGGACTAGACAAGACATAAAAGGGAAAAGTTTTTACTATGTGTGTGACACCATTTTGGAGTATAGCAAGGTGCTTACAAAGTGTTGGTCACTATCCAGAGCACCATAGCTCGCATGAGTAGCTGCATAGCTTATTGACAAATTATATCAGTAAAGAATTCTTTCAATACAATCAGAAGCCATGTCCTTAGTAGTGTTGTTTGAGTATTCAGCGTAGAACACAATGGAGAGAAATGAGATAAGAAAAGAGGAATGACGTATTTGATGTACATACCAGGAGGGTAAACTGTATTTGAATATATAGACCATTGTTGGTATATGGATGAGGTACAAGTGCTGTGTGCTTTCTGTAAACCATTTGACCCTGGCTGATGTACTACATCTGAAAATATGTACTAGTTTGTGCGTGGGGAGAGAGATACAAGTAGGATAGAACTGTAATTAGCAGAAGTCATTTACAATGATGAGCCTCGGATTAATTCGAAAGTGAGATGGAATCAATATATTGTAGATTGTTTTTGTTTGAATAAATGGAGTAGTCCCCTTGATATCGCAAATTGTTGTCTCTAAAGTGCTTAACGTTGTAAAATTTATTATTTATAATTGTTAAAGGGCATTGACTAATCTTTAATTATGATATCACGAGCATACTAGCGTCTAGTCATGATATCATGAGCATACATCATGTAAAGGCCATACTATAAAGAGTAGATTGGTCCAACAAATAAAGAAAACAATGCAAAATTAATTTGACCTTAGAGATATTTCCAGTTAGACGTCAAACTATGTATAGAATATGCATCAAGAAAATGCCTGGCAAGACCAAAACTTAAGCTTCTCTTTTAAACTTGTACTAGATATTGTAGTATGAGAGTTTGCAGCTTATACAAAGTACCTATAAGATCAAATTAATACAATCCTTATGGATCTAATCTAGTGCCTAGGTATTAAAATGAAGTGTAGTGAAAGACTGAAATAGTCAGTTTAAATACATCATGATCACTGCCAGTGCACGTGGATGCCTAAAAGCGAGCGTTTGTTTGAGAAAGTATTGCATTGGTCATCGAAGAAATATGTCGATGTTCGATGCTTCCATGACATCGACCATTGACCAAAAGGAAAGGGGAAGTGGTGGGGGGGGGGGGGGGAAAGCGAGAGAGAGAGAGAGAGAGAGAGAGAGAGAGAGAGAGAGAGAGAGAGAGAGAGAGAGAGATGAAATAAAATGTTAGATTAGACTTTGTCCAATGGTCTAGGGGACGAAATTGACTAAAACTAAAAGTCTGAAAGGCGTTGTGAGCGGGATGAAAACACACACAACGCCTCTATAACGACCCTACACACACTCTTGAGAAGATACACACAGACACTATGGGGCACCACTCGGCTTAGACAACACACCTGGCCGAGACAGGGAACACACCTCTGGAGTGAGAGGAGAGAGACTATCCACTTGCCCACTCCACACACACACACACACACACACACACACACACACACACACACACACACACACACACACACCCAAAAAACTCAGCTCAAAAGAGGAGAATTTCTGATGTTTAGATAGAATTGAGCTTGGGCCAACACCAATGGGGCAAATAGCTCACACAAGATGGGTAAAATAAGCCAGATACAATCACAAACTAGAGCAGAAACTTCGCTCATAGGAGAAACTTACACAGAAAAACAGCAGGAAAAGAGTGAGGAATTTGGCAAAATGGACAGCGCCATCGCGTCCGGAACGGCCCAAAACCCCAGTCTACAATGTCAAAGTGCTCAAATCCGACCTCGGATGAGCAGTTTTCGGCCAAAACAGGCTCCAAAATGAGCAAAAACACACCTGCGGCTGTTCCTCCTCTCTTCTCCACGTTTTTTCTGGTCTTCTCTCTGTTTTTTCAGTTCCCACACTTAGCTTTATTACTTGGGCACCCTTGGCCTTTTAGATGACCTCAAACGGACCCCGAACAGGCCAAAAACTGACCTCGCAGTGCATAGTTGTCACCTTTTTGCATCATCCGCACACCTGGCACTCAGCTTTTTTCCAATAATGCATCTCACCACCACGTGAAGTGGCCCCAAAAAGTGGTCCTAATGATGACCTTTCTGCATAACTCCCACAAGAAAGCACCCACGTTGTGTCCGTACTCATCCACATGCAAATATTGACCCCGTTCGCCCTCCTTACGCCACTAGATGCCATCTGACGCACCTGCTTACCTCATGTCGTCGGCCCGTGGATAGCTTCCTCGAGAAGTTTTACGCGCTATAAACTCCTCATTATTGTAGAAAAAACATACTGGTACTGGTGATAGTGAAAATCGATGCACTATGTACATGCTGTCCTACCTGTACACATGTGGGCCCCACGTAACCACCTGGCTCTGCAAAATGGGCAATTCCTTATTTGATGCACAATGCATGTGTATGTACATATGCGCAATTCCTTGCTTGAAAAAACTCCTGACATAATTTGCCCACCCCCTAGCCTGCTAGAGCATTCATGCTCAGCAGTAGCACTAGTAGATGCTCATTCCACCTGGATCAAAAGGCCAAAGGCATATTGCCTGATTCACAAGAAGCATCATAACACCACACCTACATTTGTCAACAATCAACCGAAATGCACCATAGGCATATTCAACTAACACATCCGCCCTGCCTGGAGTTTCAAAAGCATAAATATTGCATGCCACATTCAACCCAACCGATAGAGACAACAGCATAAATGGCTCAAAATACCAAAAAACCAGCCATCATAACTTGGAAAAATTTCGACAGAGTTTCCCCAAAAGTAGAGCAGTAGGAACCCAAAATATAGACTGTCTATGTATGCATAAACTGTCAACAATAGAACCGGAGCATCAAGTAGGACTCACTAATACATAGCCTTTGGCGAGGTCACAAAAAGGGTGCTCCAGCTACCTGTATCACCGAAAGGATCTCCACATTTGAGAATCCCCCAGCTCAATAAAAACCTCACGCTATCGACCCTCACACGAAGGCTAATGCAAATCGCATATAGTCAAGTCTCAGAAATGGCTGGGACTGCCAAATACAACCAAGTATGGCTCCACAAATGCGTACAATGGCAGTTTCCACAAGTAACGTACAATCCAGCAGACAATGCGCTCAAATAGGCGCCAAGTGATGCATTCCCACAACAACTGCAAGTGACATCACTGCTAGTATATCACTGTACTCCAGCTACCTGTACCTGTGTGAATCACCTGTACCTGTACCTGTCCCTGTAACCTGTAACCTGTAACCTGTAACCTGTAATCTGCAACCTGCACCCTGTAACCTGTAATCTGCAATCTCGAAGCTCGAAGCTCGAAGCAGAAGGTACTCGAAGAAGATCCTCCGTGGGGGCACCAAAAGAATGTGAGCGGGATGAAAACACACACAGCGCCTCTATAACGACCCGACACACACTCTTGGGAAGATACACACACACACTATGGGGCACCACTCGGCTTAGACAACACACCTGGTCGAGACAGGGAACACACCTCTGGAGTGAGAGGAGAGAGACTATCCACTTGCCCACTCCACACAGACACACACACACACACACACACACCCAAAAAACTCAGCTCAAAAGAGGAGAATTTCTGAAGTTTAGATAGAATTGAGCTTGGGCCAACACCAATGGGGCAAATAGCTCACACAATATGGGTAAAATAAGCCAGATACAATCACAAACTAGAGCAGAAACTTCGCTCATAGGAGAAACTTACACAGAAAAACAGCAGGAAAAGAGTGAGGAATTTGGCAAAATGGACAGTGCCATCGCGTCCGGAACGGCCCAAAACCCCAGTCTACAATGTCAAAGTGCTCAAATCCGACCTCGGATGAGCAGTTTTCGGCCAAAACAGGCTCCAAAATGAGCAAAAACACACCTGCGGCTGTTCCTCCTCTCTTCTCCACGTTTTTTCTGGTCTTCTCTCTGTTTTTTCAGTTCCCACACTTAGCTTTATTACTTGGGCACCCTTGGCCTTTTAGATGACCTCAAACGGACCACGAACAGGCCAAAAACTGACCTCGCAGTGCATAGTTGTCACCTTTTTGCATCATCCGCACACCTGGCACTCAGCTTTTTTCCAATAATGCATCTCGCCACCACGTGAAGTGGCCCCAAAAAGTGGTCCTAATGATGACCTTTCTGCATAACTCCCACAAGAAAACACCCACGTTGTGTCCGTACTCATCCACATGCAAATATTGACCCCGTTCGCCCTCCTTACGCCACTAGATGCCATCTGACGCACTTGCTTACCTCATGTCGTCGGCCCATGGATAGCTTCCTCGAGAAGTTTTACGCGCTATAAACTCCTCATTATTGTAGAAAAAACATACTGGTACTGGTGATAGTGAAAATCGATGCACTATGTACATGCTGTCCTACCTGTACACATGTGGGCCCCACGTAACCACCTGGCTCTGCAAAATGGGCAATTCCTTATTTGATGCACCATGCATGTGTATGTACATATGCGCAATTCCTTGCTCGAAAAAACTCTTGACAGCGTGATTACAATCATCATCACGATCATGGTATGTTGAAGGATACACGGCAAATGGCATCATGCGAGAAAGTGTTTCACTAGGCGCGGAAAAGCTGCGTGAACGTTTGCCTCTGTAGGGAGTCATAGGGGAAAATGGAGAGAGAGATAAATGAAATGAAATGCTATATTAACAGTGCACATATGATGCCAAATTGATACAATTCGTGTGAATCTAATCCAATGCATGGGTACAAATTAAAATGAAGCAAAGTTAAAAAATACAAAATTCATCATCAGCATTGTTAATGTTCTGACGGCGTTTGAGAAAATATTGCAACAGTCGCTGTAGAGCATCGCCCATGTTCGCTATTGTAAGCAATCGACGTCTTGGGGGAGAGAGAGAGAGAGAGAGAGAGAGAGAGAGAGAGAGAGAGAGAGAGAGAGAGAGAGAGAGAGAGAGAGAGAGAGAACTCTCCATGTTCTAAACGGGCGAAAATCCGTAGCATGCAATCAATAGGAATCAAACTCCAACAGGGTCAATGACAATCGACTTTTTTTTTTTTTTTGGAAATTAATTAATAAATTGCTATGTGTACTTGTTACCTCCATTTGGTGTGATAGAGGTAGAAGTGTGGGTTAGGCATGATAATTTAGAAAAATAAAAAAATAAAAAATAAAAAATAAAAATCTTGATGCCATAGATAGCGCCACTTTTGCATGCTCTGATACCACTGCTACAAACGGATGCGCGATGGCCCTGCAAAATACTCATGATAACACAATACATACCGTAAAACGATAAATAGGTATACCTGAATCATCGCACACGCACATAATGAACGACGTACGCGAACGGAGAGAGACATAGAGCGAGAGAGAGAGAGAGAGAGAGAGAGAGAGAGAGAGAGAGAGAGAGAGAGAGAGAGAGAGAGAGAGAGAGAGAGAGAGAGAGAGAGAGAGAGAGAGAGAGAGAGCACGTGCAGATGCACCTCCTAGAGCGGAGTGCTATGTCGGCACGGCGAGAGAGAAGAGAGGAGAGGAGAGAAGATTGAGACGGACACTGGGTGCAATCTCCCCCCGTGTAAGAGTGACCATTTCCCCCTTGCACGTATTTGTTATATAGATTTCTTGAATGGTCAAATTGGTTACAAACTGGCCGGCCGGTCATAAGTGGCCGAAGCTCATAAAGAGCACTTGAATAATACATGAAATATATTTCCGTACGCATAGGCCTATCTCGGTCAAGCCTTTTCCACTTATCACAGCTGCAGTAAATAATAAAATATCAATTCCATAACAATGAATGCATATTATGAGGATCCCAATGGATATATGGCAAACCCTGTCTATCATCCACCGGAAGAACCATCGACACCAGAACCATGGAGCATGATAGGGAATCAAGGACCTCTAACTGCTGCACAGGCCGCAGGAGAAGGAAGATATAGCTTAGATGAACGAACATTGTTGTTCATAGCCAATGGCGGCATGGGTGGATAGAGACAGGCTTACCAGCAACGAGGAGCTCAAGGAGCACCTCAACAACCCAAGGGCCCCTGTTACAAGTGCGGTGGAGACCATTGGCTAAGAGACTGTCCTCATGATGAAATCATTAGAGTCAATGCGTATTGCCCAGAATGTGGAATTACTCATTTGATTCCCGATTGCCCTAAAAACCCGAGTAAAGGAGCAAAAACCACCTTGAATATGTTGGAAACAGTACCTTCCAGTGGAGTATCGCAAAATGAAACAATCATACCTGTTCAGGCGGTAACACGGGCCCAAGCCCAAAGAAGGATAACGAACCCATAATAGAAGAACCAAAAACAGATGCCCAAAGTTCAGAAACAAAAAATCAGAGAAGCACTTGGAAGGCAAGAAAGGCGCGTAGGAAAGCCAGGAAAGAACGAGAGCAAACAGCCCTATCCGATGAGTTGAAACATACAAAGAACAGATTGGAGCGGTTAGAAGATCTAGCCAGCTTAAGCTCACACACCACAGCAGCCATAGCACCTAAGGAAATAGCAGAGCCCAAAAGTGCAGGATCAGGAGGATATGTACTGGCAAACAAGGTAAACGAGCAGTTGGATGCGCTTCTAAAAGCTTATGAAGCTCGACTTAAAAAGAATCAAACCCAGGAGCAAAGGTGAATGACATACCCATATGCGGAAATAGAAAAACAAAGGTTGGATATGTGTAAAAAGATGATCGAGACGGCTCAATCATTGATGGAAGACCCATTGGGAAAACCGGCAAATTGCCATGATGCGCCAGTTCCAACCCCTATCCAACCAACATTAGAGAAACATGAGGAAACAAAGGAAAGACTCCCTAATGAATATGAGTCCAGAGGAGAGCCTATCATAGTGCCAAATACCACCGATGAGGCAAGTGACGGGGTCCATCCTAATATATTGGAAGAAATGGGAAAGGACGGTAACGGTCTAGATGATCTGTGGAAGCAAATCAGAGAGGCCAACGAGGCTAATAGGATGAGTGACCACATGAATAGCACGAGAAAAGAAAAGAACGTAATCTTACCTCCTATTGAAGAATTTGAGGCAAGATCACAAATGAATTTTAAGATACATTCACAAGGGGGAGACCAAGGATCTATTAGTTCGGGGCACAGCCAACCAGACTCTTTGAGAACTTTACCCTCTTACCTAGGAGAATATTACCTAGGAGAATATGAAGCTAAGTCGGAAGTGAGAGCACTCCCATCTCAAGGTGATGGATTCACAAGGATTGATTGAGTTGTTATCCACCCGGTGGCATGCACAATCACGTTAGCCGAACTCCTAAGGCTAAGGCCAAACATGTGGACCACGGTAGGAAAATGCCTAGAAAAATTTGGAGTGAAAGACCCCACCTTGAAGCTACAAGAAGGAATCAGGGAATTGGACAGGCCTAACCTAAACACTAGGCCGGTACCATTGAATAAGGTTGGAGAATATTGTGAGGGAGAAGACGGAAACACAACGCTACCTGTAGAATTCCAAGGAGTAGTTTCCAAAGCTATTCTTGACAGTGGAGCGGGAGGTTCTATCGCCACAAAGGAAATCTGGAAAAAATGGGGAAAACCGGCTCTGAGGGCTACTAGAATGAAGCTGCAATTGGCAGACGGGTTCATGGAGAAGCCTCTCGGACTCTTGGAAAAAGTAATTGTCACTTCGTGCGGGATCGAGTACGAGCATACATTTGCAATAGTCGATTTCGACAAAAAGAACAATTACGAGATAATCTTGGGACGACCATTCATGCGACAACTAAAGATGGTCCAAGATTGGGGTTATGACCACATATAACTCAGACATGGCGAGACGATAACTAAAATACACCTGAAAGACCATAGTTACAAAGATGTAAACCAAACACCTGTGGAAGAGTTTGATTCGGCTACAATAGCAGGATCAGAACTACCAGCATGGTTGGGGCAACCAAAAGAGCTATGGATGTGTGGAGCTTCACATTGTGGAATCTTAAGGAAAGAGGAATGTGTCTTAGAAAGAGCAATTGAGGACAAAGAGTATATTCCAGAACCTTTCCCTGAAGATGCCTTGGAGCCTCTAGAATGGGAACACATACTGGCAACATTAGATGTCTGTACCATTAATGACAGTCCAAGAACAAAATTTTGCGATAAGGATGGTTACGATGTGCTACCCTATTACATGGTAAGCGTGGTGCCAGAAAAAGAGACGGTAGAACCTCCAGAACAAGAAGAGTTTTACAACTCCTCTGAACAATTGGAACTAAATGATGAGGCAGATAATGAGTGTTCGGACACCTCCAGTGAGCGTGGGAATGAAGCCGAGAATATCAAGTTTTATGATTTTTCTAATCAACACCCTAGACGCCAAGAATGCTATAGGAAGAAAAGAGTCGGAAGGCAAGCAAAAGAGAACCTGATGCCCAGGATAAAAGGTAAAACTCACTATTTGATGCTTGTAAAAGCAGAGGATTGTGTGAAAGACCAAATATCAGGGAAATTCTCATAAAATCGAAAAGAACGAACGCGAGAAGAAATAAAACAGGAAAGAAAAGCTAAAACCGAAACAAAATCACAAAAATCTGAAAAGTCAAAAAAAGAACCAACCAAAGACCAAGAGTGGACCAAACTAGAGCGTAAACAGAAATACCAAGAACTAAAACGGTCTTTGAGAGAGATATGGACTACTTAAGAGGATAGTGATGGTAAAGGGGAATCAGAAAAGGGAAACATGAACGTACCCCCTCACTATAGGAAATTTACTATCCAGGATAGAAAGATCATCATGACACCACCAATCAGGGAGAGAACCAACCAAGAATCTTACGACGGGCCTGAAAATGCAAAAAGAATAGACCTCGCAAAACCAAGTGAAAAGCCTCAGCCGGTCTATATAGCTAACGACTTAGAGCCTGAGGAGGAAGCACAGCTAACACAACTTCTCACAAAGTATAAAGATGTGTTCGCTTGGTCCTATAAAGACCTCAAGGGAGTTGATCCATTGATATGCCAACATACAATTCCTTTAAAATCAGATGCAAAGCCTAGCAAACAACGTCCTTATACATATAATGACACATTTGCCAAACGAATCAAAGAAGCGATTGATAAGCTGATGGAAGCAGAGTTCACTATGAAATTGAACATACAGATTGGGTTTCGCCCATTGTGGTAGTTCCCAAGAAGAATGGAAAACTGCGAGTGTGTGTAAACCTCAAAAAGGTGAATGCGGCAACCATAAGGGATAATACCTTGAAGCAACATGCCAAGAAACTTAAAAAGCGAGGGATGGGACCATTTGTGATTCATGACATATCACAAAGTGGGGCTGACAAGCTTGCTACATTAGCAGGTGAAGAAATGCCAAACTGGATTAGTGGGTGTCAACTAAGGAGATATCACCTACCACTCACACAGGAGATGCTACAACAAAGTCATCAAGGAAATCAAAGAATGAAGGAAAAAGAGAGAATACGAGAGGAAGCTCAAACCGAAGCACAAGAACGCATTGCAAAAAGACGGCTTCTGCGACAACAACAACAGAGTAAACCACCATTGAGAATCAATGCCATTCGACTGACGAACTTGGAAGTACGAAACAGTAGAGCCAATAATTATAGTCAAGGTGGGCAACAATCAAGTCGGATCAACAGCTTTGCTCGATTCGAGTGCTCAAGCAAATTTGATCTCTTACGGATTATACCAACAGCTCCAAGTCAAAGATCAACTTCATCCTACTCCCCAGCTGGAAAGTAGCACATCACATCCATTGAAAATATTAGGATTGACTATATTGCATGTACAGCTACATCAATATATTTACCCACAGAAGTTCTATGTGGTAACAGATGAGAGCACACAACATCCAATAATGCTCGGGCAACCTTGGAAAAAAGCATACAATGTACAGATAGACTGGAAAGCACAGGCGGTCAAAATCCAGCACGAACACGAACAACAGGTGATAGCTTTTTCTCAAAAGGACCATCGGGATCAACAGCAAGCCATGCAATCACTGACAACAAAGACAAAAGAACGAATACCATCAAAGAACGACATGGACAATGAGATAAACAACCAGGTAAAAGCCAACCAAGCTAATCACAGACATCTGAAGTCACCGGCTAAACTGCAAACATCAAGGCTACCAAACCAAGGTAAACAAGTATGGATGCGGAAGGATAGAAAGGCCATGGCGGGAAAGACACAATGTCACAACCGGATTCCAACAAAGCAGACGGTGCAACCCAAAACCAAGGTAACCAAGTAGATATGGATCCCAAAGAAAATGCTTAGACAAAACCCAAATGTCACTCACATTTGGATACCAAAGCAAAAGACAAAGGACATACATACGATATAAGCAAAAATGGAAAGCAGACATCTGCAGGTCAACAAGGAAAACCGATATATGTGGATGCAAAAGACAGACAAACCAGTGGCAAACAAGAAAGTGCCAAACCCTCTACAAAAGTTGGCAGCACCAAACTACCAATGGAAAGCAAAGGCCATAAGGACCATACCTATCACCTCCCAGCCGATTCCATCCTCAGAAACAGCTACGACTCCATCAACAGTGTCGGCAAAGCAGTTACCACTTGCCAACAAGACAATTAAAAAGAGAGCAGTAGAGTTACAGCTGCTACTTGCAAAGAAAACAGGAAGTCTCGACAGCGAATGCCAATAAGCATCTTGCTTATTCCCTTCTCTTGCACAGCATTAATTTTTCCATGCATTGATCGAGTATGCATAAAATATGGCTACATTAATTGGCCACGCATTAGCACGACTTTTTCAACCTATGCACGGCACATATTCCGAAGCGAAACCTTGTCGTCCGGGAGGACTCCGACTAGGAGGGGGGGGGGAGGGGGGGGGGGGGCATTCTCAATGCGGGACCAATAACAAAAACAGCAAAAAGGGCATGATTTTTGACTATTTTAAGGGTTGACGCGGAACCAATAACAAAAACAGCAAAAAAGGGCATGATTTTCGACTATTTTAAGGGTTGACGTTTGATTGTGAAATTTTCTAGAGTAACCCAAGTATATATGCCCTTATACAGCATGAAGCTACAGGTATATGGGGCCAAACGCCAAATGAAGCCCCGAGGTGTGTGTATATAAGTAGAAATAGCCATGTTTTCAGGCAAAATACTGGTAAAACGGAGAAATCCGGCCATAAAAATTTCATGTGAGTGTATATAATGTGTTGCGGTGATGTTTGTAATCTATTATGAATTTTGGGGATTTTTTGGGTTTGATTTGATATTTCCTTTTAATTTTGCTAATTTTCGGCCTATGGTACAGTGGGGGTGCAATTATGAGACAACCTATGGTACAGTGGGGGTGCAATTATGAGACTGGAGCGGAAAGCGTGTTTTGGCCAAGTTTTGACCGAAATGACGTTCTGGTAAACAGAGCAAATGGAGTCCAAATCAAGAAATTTTTGAGCCTAAACCGCATCTTGCAGAAAGATAGGAGCACATGTCAAAATTCATGAAAAAGGGTTCGGGGACTTCCATTATAAGAATTTTTCACCCCATTTTTAGCTCATTCTCACTATTGACCTTGTGGAGAGAGCTTCTGCCACCTAGATTGGATCGATCTTCCAGCAGCTTCTACGATGCGCACGTCTACCCGACCAGCTCCAGACATGAGAGGTAGGCTCACCACCTTGAGCTTTTCGCGCATGTTTGTCATTCTGTCGCGAGAACTAGCGTAGAGGTCACACACAAAGCGAGCGGTAGAGACCTACAAGTAGAAACGGCGGCCTAACGGCTAACCCGAGCGACAAGACTTCATCGGCACCTTACCCTAGTCTAGGAGACCAATCCTGGATAGCCAAAGGCAGTGGGAAACCATTGGGAAAAACCCTAATTCCTAGAAACCCGCAAGAGGCCACCAAATGGGAAATCAGCGAAACGGCGACCAAATGCTACCAAAATTTATGGGTTAGAGCATATCGACATGCTCGACAAGTCCATATCACCCGCATGACCAAAAAGTGACCCGAAGCGGCACTAAACCTAAGAAACGTCATCAGACAGACAGAGCGTCAAAATGCACTTGCGGCCAAACCGCAAGTCCGTTAGCCACCAAACTTCACGAGCGGCTTACCTAGACCATCAACAACCAAGTCCTATGGTGGTGGACCACCAAAAATCATCAAAGGTATGTAAACACAGCCACGGGTGCTTCTAGAGCGACAAATTGCCAAATGGAGCTCCGGTAAGGCCAAAGTCGACAAAAACCATACGGCAAGGATCCCCAAGGGATTGGGAATCTATGGAGACCAACATCAAGGAATTTCATCGCCAAAAAGCAATCCAAAAGTCAGAAAACGGCTCGGAGGCTCTGAAGTACACACAGGGAGTTATACTCTATCCATTTGACTTTTTTGAAGAAATTAGGCTCAAAAGGGACTTAGGGGGGCAAAGGGCAAGCACTGGGAGCACTAACAAAGGAAAAATCACCAGGAGACATCCTACGCGTAGGATGTCTCAAGGGCATTTTTTGGCACAAAACCCAACAATTCTTGTCATGCACATGTTCTGAATGACATTTACAAGCCCTACACCAAGTTTCATCACATTTGGATGAGATTGGACCTCATATGCATGGAAAATCGCAAAGTTAGGGCATAAAGGCACTAATGGGCCATTGACCTACCAAATCTCATGAAACTTGCACAACACATTCACATACACATCAGCTAACTTTCTGTGTGGTCTAGGAGTTAAAATGAGGAATTAGGCATCCTACGCGTAGGATGTCTAATGGACCTTCTTGGCATGAAGGAGAAGTTTTGTCATTTCAGAATTAATTACCTCATCAGCAAAAGCCCATATGTCAAGCTTGAAGCCCTTCTAATCACTTTTGACCCCCAACACCTTCAAGATACATTTTTTGAGCCCAAAAACACCTCACAGAGCCCTACAGGCATCAAATATTTTCCAAATGCAAATCCAAGAACATGGCTATGTTTCATAGGCCAAGGACAACCCACAGATCAAGTTTCATGCAAATCTGATGAAAAAGACATCCTACGCGTAGGATGTCTTAAGCTTAGATTTAGCCTTCTGTGCAAGAAATGACATCATAGGAGCTAATACCATGATGCATTGAGCCCATATACCAAGTTTCAACCCATTTTGACATCAATTGCTACCCATGATGGACAATCTACCCAAATTGTGACCTAAAGCCTAAATCAGCCCAAAAATGAACTTTTTGACATCCAAATTCAAATCCAATCTTATAACCATGTTCCATGAGCCTTACACTACCCACATGTCAAGTATAAACCAGTTCTGAAGAAAAAGACATCCTACGCTTAGGATGTCTAGATGGATTTTTTTTTGTCAGATTTGCACTGTGAGCACATGCACAGCTTCACAAGTTCCTTTTAAGTTATAATTTCAATTTTCAAGTCATATAGATAAGTAAAACTCAGTTTAGCAGCTGATATGGAAAAAATGCTAACTTTGGATTGCTGAGTGCAACAGGATCTATGGCAGCCTCGAAGTCACCGGCAAAGAAAAAGAGAATGACAATCAAAGACTATCTGGACGAGGTGGAACCATTTGTCATTCTAGAGGGAGCATTAAAGCCCACAAGCACCTGGATACAGGAAGATCTACTAGAGTCAAACGACCTAAAGATCTACCAGGGGGTGTTCAAAGACAATGACGGCAATGTAATAGAGCTTCCAATGCTGCCAAGAGAGCTCAATGAATTTGTCCGAAGCAAAATGGCCGGCTACTTGGAGAAAGATGACCTCCATAACTATTTTGAAGCAATACCAGCAGGGGTGGACGTCAAAAGAGTATGGGAGTTTGTAACCAGCATCAAAGAGGATGGAGTGGCCAAGGCGACAGATTTGCACGACAGACCCGATACAGAGATCATTATCACGGAGCAGGTTGTAGCCCACGCACTAGATCTCTCCAATCAGGGAGACAGTGTGACAAAAAGAAGGGATGAAGTCAAGGTGTACAAAGAGAAGAAGGCTAATTACACTTTTGAAGACATCGCCAACGCAAAGGTAGCGATCATGAGCCAATTGTACAACCAGTACTTCCACATGTGCACGAAGAGGCCGCAGAAGTACAGGATGCCGCCAGGTGCAATTGCCACAACATTTACTTGGGCAATGACAAAAGGCACCCCAAAGATAATCAACTATGCGATGTACATACATGACAGCTTGGTGAAAATGGGAAACAAAAAGCCAACCTACATAGTGCCAGGAGAGATGATAACCAAGGTAGTTTATACAGCACTACACGCCAAGGGAAGGTGGCCTGACCCCCCATCTCAGAATGACTGGCTCAGGGTAAAGGAAGACAAAGAAGACGAGCCACAACGAGCACCAAGGGTGGCTAAAAGGTTGAAGAGAAGGCTAGAGCCAGTTGCAGAGGAGCAACCTGAGCAGAAGAAAGGAAAAAAGGAATCTGCTCAAGTGCTGGCCAAAGAGACTCGATCACAAAAAGCGGCTAGACTCGAGAGGCTGATGGAGAGTTTCCGAGCATAAAGAGCCCTCAAGGGCGATTTAAACAAACTATGGAAGCCATCCCTCGAGTCTATGTCCGGATCCTCAAGAAGAGTGCAGAGGGACCACTTTGAAGACTACATCAAGAATTTCGAGATTCTTGATGCTGCGGCGGAAAACATTCCCCATGTCCCTTTCACCGAGGAAGAAGTGGAGCAGATACGGCAGACACTGCTAGATGAACAAGAAAACCAGGAAAGGGAAAGCAAAACGAAAGCAGATAGAGATATTAAGGGCAAACCTACAGCTTTACCAGATAGCCCTAAACCTAGCCCACACCCATCACCACCACCATCACCACCTCCTAGCAGCCCTCCACCAGAAGATAGCCCTCCACCAGGACATAAAGAACAGATGCCAGGCATCCGGCTAATTGAGCTAAAGGAAATTGCTACCGACATGGTAGACCTGCACCCGCCCTCGAATGATTGGGACATGGTGATGACAATGCTAGCCGGAATAAGGGCACAATCTGTGGCATCAGACGAAGAATTGATAACTCTAAAGGCCATTGAAGTAAAGACCAAGATGGAAAGAGATATACTGCAGGCACAAAGCCAAGGACAAAAAGAAAGAGAAGCTGACCTCCAGGCCAGCTTGGCCACTGCTCTCCAAAACTGCCAAGCAAAGGAAGAAGCAAATGAGGCAGCGGCAAAAAGATTGCAAGCAGCTAAAGAAGAGTGCCTGCAACTCAGCAAGTCATTGCGAGATGCAGAAAAAGAATAGGATAATCTGACACTCCAGCTAGCAGATGAAACTAAAGAAGTAGAGGCCTTGAGGAACGCTAAGGAAAAGGTAGAGATAGAACAAGAAGCAAGCCTGGATGAAGTCCTTGAGCTCAAGGACCAATTAAAGGTAAAAGATCAAACCATCGAGAGGCTGAGAGCATCCCCTGCTAGAGTTAGAGCTGGGAGCTCGACTCAAATCATTTCAGAGAGTCAAATATATGAGGAGCAGATGCAAGAACTCCAAAAGGAGTTGACTCTCAAGAAGAAGCAGAGGTTGATGATGGCTGAAGGTTCTATCGCAATGCAAACCAAATTGGAGGACAGCGAAAAGGCCCTACAAGAAGAGTTGGAGAGCATAAAGATAAAGCTCGAGGAGGCTGAAAAGGTAAATGCTGAACTCAATGACCTCCTCGTGACTATGGGCGAACAAGCCGCAGTGGAAAAGCAGACGCTCCTCAAGCAAATTGAGGAGTTGAAAGGCCGACAACAAGCAGAAGCAGAGAGCTCGGGGCCAGCTACCAATGAGGGCATCGACCTCGACAATGTGGTAGATCCTGTGGACACACCCATGCTAGAGGAGAGCATAGCAGGCTCCTCTCAAGAGCCCCAAGATCTTACACAAGAAGAGGAGGAAAAATTGCAAAAAGCAATAGAGGCAAAGCTCAGAGAAAGCACAAAAGAAGCCTTGGAATGGGAATAGAGGGTTTTCAAATCAATGACAATTCAAAAAATCGACGCCAGCAATCTCAGGCGTGAATGGCTACAACCCTCTCTCCCATATCCATTGCTGAAGTATGAGGCAGCAACAATAAACAAGCGGATCAGAGAAGAGCCAACGGTCCCTCTCTACAATGCAGACACCTCGAGGCCAGAAGGAGTAAAGCTGATAGTGGATTCTCAGCCCAAGTGGAGGAAGGCTTGGCTTACCAAGTACCCGCAGTACCTAATACACTTGGTAGAGGCACCTAAACACATCAGAGACAACCTCATCTTCTGCCCTCTACCAAGGGTTAGGACGTGGAAAGCACATGAAATCTTACAGAGAAACCAACCCACTTGGCTGAACTACCCAAAGCTGCCAGGCGTGAAGGCAGGTGAGAGAATAAGTGTACAATACATGGTGAAAACCCTAACGGGCGCCATAAAGTTGTTCACTGGCTCACCTGACCTTACATGCATCATGATGAGAAAGATCTGCAAAACCATCCTAGCAATGTTTGAAACCTTCAAGCCAGGACAGGTGACTGAAAGCATATTCTTCTTCCAGGACACATACAGATGTGCTTATGATATGTCAGGTCAGCCTTCCAAGGAGGTGATACATGCGTTATATCAAAGAATCATGTTTCTCCCATCTTATCACCTCCAGGCGTTTGAAGAAGCATTCTACACGGGATTCTTTACCATGCATACAGACATATTTGGACCAACAATGCTAAATCTACATGCACGGTACGAATCACTTCTAAAGATGCGGGAGACCATAAGGTGAATCAAAAGATCAAAGCCATGTCGGGGACGACATGAACAAGGAGGGGGGGGGATGTTAGAAGCTGGACACACCCCACGGCATCCAACTACTCGGCGGATTATTAATTTTTGTAATTAGTCATTCATTGAGGAAAACCCGAATTTTCACCTTGTAAATATTGGGACTTACAGAAGTTTCCAAATTGTATCCCAGTTTTGATAGTTAGATGGAGTAGATGGATGATTTTGGAACTTTAGGGTTTGAAAAGTTGTAAGGTATATATATCACTTTTTGACCTTAATGAAAAAAACCTTTTGTCATTTTAAAACAAGTTTTAGTCTGTGAGTGAGCGTACTGTGTACGTGAGAGAGAGTGTGAGCTTTGTCTTGATGCTACGTGTGCTACGGTGGTCGGAATCGAGTGCGGAGAAGAGCAGCATGTTGCCCCTGGCTAGAGCTACGAGCCGATACCAACATTGCGCGCGTACGGTCCGGCTTTGGGAGCTCCTTCTACGAGCTTCATCGGTTGTTTGGGTGAGCATATGTTATCTGATTTCACATTGCAGCATATCCACGCGTTCACATTGAGTAGAGCTACACATTAGGCACTTCAGATTTTGGAAACGAAGACCTGCAGATTTCGGCCAGACATCCTACGTGTTTCTGTACCGGGTGTTTTGGGTCGTGATTTTGGTTCATAGACCTTAGGGAGAGTGGCCTATAGGTAGTAGTAGGGTCTCCTTCAAGTTCTATGGTGTTTCAAAAGTGTTTGATGGGTGTTCCGCTCTATCAAGCGTTGTAGGAAGCATCCTCTTTTGTTCTCTTGAAGACTGTGACTTAGACAATTGGTAGGGACCTCTATAGGAATTAGTTAGGAGTCGGTCGAGCGTAGGTTGACACCTTATGCTTGCTTCCACGTGCCTGCGGGACGAGCTTCGTCCTTAGCTGACATTACTTGTTAGGTGAGTTCTCGCTGTGCTGACGTCCGTCGCGGCGTATCCGACCAACAACAACCAATACCTCCGCTTGAGCAACATTTGGAGTAGTTGATGCCTTCCTTTGCACCTTTCTTGGAGGTGGAGTGGCATGAGCATCCTTCGAGCTTCGAGTCACTGGCTTCAGGACCATCATATGGTGAATGTGAGAAAGAGAACTCAAGAATTTGAGAGGCAACACAATGATGGTAGAGAAAGAGTTGGAGATGGAGATGGATTGAGGGTAAGAGCTTAAGGGAGAGAGGTTGAGAGAGAGAAGGTAACTCCGATGTCAAGGCAAGAGAGCTTCCACTTCTGAGAATGTGTGTCATCAAAGTGAAGAGAGAGAGGTCTTTATACAAGCTCTCAAGGTCAACTAAGAATAGAGGGAAGCAAGGAGAGATAAGGTCGAGCACATCTTTTTTTTTTTTTTTTGCGGACATGGATTTTGATGCACAATTTCAAGCCTCTAAGAAGAAGCTTGGCTTCCAAGAAACGAGCTCTAAACTAAGCTCCTCCTCTCTTTCTTTCCTAAAAGTACTCCTTCTCTTCTAAAATTACTCCTCCTTTCCTAAAATTACACTCTCTTTCCTAAAGGGTAAACTCTTATCTTTAGATACAATCTTGAGGCTTAAGTTTCCCATCAACATATTGTTTTCAAGTGAATAAGGGTCATAATTAATAGTTCTAAAGTCTAATTTTTGATCCGATTGTTCCATTTGAACGCATTATGACTTAACAAAATGCGAACCTTAAATATTTGCAAAATAAATAAAATACTTTTATTGAAAAATATTGGGTACATTACAATCTCCCCAGCTAAGGGATTCGAGATGTCCTCATCTCAAGAAAAAGTGAGGATGGTCCTTCTTTAGGGTGGCTTCATCTTCCCATGTTTTAAGGTAAAACTGCTCCCCTGTTAATACTCACGAGCACGACACAGACAACATACTTATCATACGATGACACGACTAAACCGTAGGTGCACGTAGGCAATCTCGTTAGCTTGTCAGGCTGAGACCAATCTACACATACGCACTTTTATGATGCATCAATCACTAACCCTGGTAGAATGCAACCCACTCTATCCCTAAATGCTTACAACACCGTTTACACTTCCAATGAACTCGGAATCGCATCAAACTTACTAGGCACCATCCTCTCACTAGGATATACTTACCTATAAGTCTAATCTCATCAGATTTGAACCCTAGTTATCTCGAATACAGTCGCGATAGACTAACAAGTCATAATCCAAAAGTGGGCAAAACTTAAGTTTATGAGTATCTATATGTAGCTAATCTCTTTCTCATTCCATAAAGCACTTGATTATTGAAAACAGACACTGTTTGTGCTACTTACAAGCAAAACAAGCTCGAGGAAGGATTGATCGCGATCAGCTCGAAAAGGTGAATGTGTGGCATGAGCGCGTAGCTCTCGGAGAGACTACCGCAATGGTGTGGTCACGTCGTGAATCCGATGAGGGAGAAGCGCGTAGCGAAGAGGATAAGACTCTCTCTCTCTCTCTCTCTCTCTCTCTCTCTCTCTCTCTCTCTCTCTCTCTCTCTCTCTCTCTCTCTCAGACTCGTACAACACATAATTAATATTCAATTGTTATTCCAAATTGGTTCTAAGGTGACTTTTATGCTTTAGTCACCTTAGCTCAAAAATGTACATGGGGTTCTCTTACTCCTTATTACAAAGTGGGAACAAATCTGAGTCCTGACTAACTGATTAATCTTTACATAACCCAGACGAATGGATCAAAATGATAAGACGTCTTTGACATAAAATGGGAATTTGATATGCTTTACAAGATGGGCTCATTACAACAGTTGGACAAATGGGGCTCCAACACTCCCCCCCTCCTAATTCATGTCTACCACGACATGATCGTTTTTGTCTTCATTGTCGTTGTCGTCTTTCTTGGTTGATTTGATGTAGAAACGCATCATATAGCATAGACTCGCTTGCCATTAATGGGCCAAAAATTTTTGACTTGTACATGAAGAAGCCTGTGTAAAATGCTTCTTCGAAGGTTTGGAGATGGTAGCTTGGCAGAAACATTAGCCGCTTGAAATAGGCATACAATACCGGCTCTATAGGTGGTCCAGTTAGATCGTATGACAGCTCTGAGATGCTTCTTTTGGTATTCATATACTCTGGCGTCCAGCTTTCTCAGAAGACTGTGAGACAGGCCAAAAAGGTTCGAGCTATTTTACATAGCATCTTGCAGGATAGATCGGGAGAGCCTCCGAATTCTGCGATGGCGCCCTGAAGGGTTTTCACCATGTAAGAACCGGATATTCTCTCTCCCTCTGCTGTCCCTGGCAATACTGGATAATTTAGCCATGTTGGATTTCTGCTCTGTAGTACTTTATGTTGGCTGTAGGTGTATGTTCGGGGAGTTGGGCAAAAAGTTATGTCATTCCTCAGCTCAGGCGGTGCGTTGACTAAGTGGATAGGGTTATTAGGATGATCCAAAAGCCATTGACGCCTCCACTTTGGCTGACTGTCTACTATTTTGTTTTGTTGTTCCCGATCCTGTACTTCTCCTTCAAACACTGGCACTTGTGCTTCTTTTTTGAGATGTCGTTGATGTGTTAGAGTTTCGTATTTCAGCAGAGCATAGGGTAACATAGGGGCATTCCATTCCTTCCGTAGCTCTGCTCCTGTTTTTCCTGATCAGGAGAGCCCTTGTAGCAACTCCTTTTCTAGTTGCATTGCCTTGTACCATATCATTTCTGATTTTTTTTCCATCTTCTCGGCCAGCCTCTGCTCTTCTAATCTCGTGACTGAATCTTCTTCTATTTCTTGGTCTTTGGAGCCAGTTTGATTAGTCTGTGTATCTGGGGTCTCCTGTTCATCTGATTCTTCCTCGTACTCATCTTGACCCCCATATACTTCGGCGAGTCCAACCAAATTCGTTGTTGCTTTCTCCAGGTGCACTCGTACCTCCTTGGTGTTGCCTTGCAGTTTGTAGACTTGCGATTTGCGCAGCCATTGTTCTACTATTGATTTGTAGAGCTTGAAATTCCATTTCTTTTTGAGCGGCAGACTCCTCTAACTGTTTTAACCTGATATGCAAGTTTTCATTTTCTTCCCTGAGTGATTTGGAAACAATGCTTTCCATTTCACTGTCAGGAGCTGGTCCTTGTTGTTGTTCTCTTTGTAAGTCTGAAATTTGCCTTTGTAGTTGGTCCTCTGCTCTAAGCGCACTTTCAGCTATCATTCCTCATTGTTTTCTTTCCAACTCCAGCTCCCTCTTCAGTGCAGCCACTTCTTCTTCTGGGTGGACTACCGGTGTTGTTGGTAGCAGCGTTTTTCGCTTACTAGCTCGTTCGATTTCCCTTGCTTGTATATCTGTTACTGCTCTCAAATCTTTGATTTCAATTTGTAAGTCATCGATGACGACTTGCAAACTTTTGACTGTCTCCAGCGCATCTTGCTTTTCTTTTTCCAACCTATTTATGTGCTCATCTCTGTCACTGACATCTTCAAGGAATACGTTGATTGTATCTTCACAAATGGCATTGAAGTCTTTAGACTCCTGTAAATTGTCTTTGAGGAGATTTATTGTGCTTTTGAGCCCCAAGATCTCAGCATCTCTGATGCTGGTCAGCTTTAGAGTGTCCTCCCTTTGCTCTTGCACTCTTTGAACTTCTCCATGGGTTTTTTGTAACCTCATTTTGTTGGACCTGTTCTGATCAGCTAGCCATTGACTGTGCAGTCTTGTTCGGTTTAGTATTGTCTCCATTGACTGCAAATCTTCATCTATAGTAGCTTCCAACTCAATTTCTTGAGAGGAGGAAGCTTTATCTTTTGTCTGATTCACCTCCTTTTGCTTGCCTTTATCACTTTGTGATATGGTTCCAGTGTTTGGGCGACCATCTGTTCTTTCTTCTTCTTCTTCTTCATTGGGTGGTGTACGAACTCTGTCATCAGGATGTGAGCTTTCTGAATGCGAAGTAGAGTCAGCAGGTGGGGTAGATTGCCTCTCACTTGTATCTGGCCTTGGTGATGGCGGCGGTGTTTCCTGATCTCGTGAAGTTGGCCTCTTCTAGTAGCAATTTTGGTTTGTCCCTAGCATTTATTTCTTGGATGTACCTCTCGAACCAGCCCAACTCAAAAGCTGGGTTGTTTCTATTCTTCGTTCTCAATGTGTAAGTGCTACTAGAAGGTTTCCAAGGGGCGCCTACATCACCTCGTAGAGATCTCTCTAGAGAAAATCCTTCTAGCATCCTTTCCATTTTTGCTATCTTCTGCAACCTAGTGTTGCTTTCCATTTCTGCTTTCCTCTTCTTTAGTCGAGCATCTTCGTCTTCAGTTCTTCTTTCTTCTTCCATATTTTCTTGTGTACTTCTTGTTACTCTTTCCAGCCTGCGTCCTCCAATGGTGTTAATAGAGGCCGGTACTTTCCTTTGTGATCTGTCTTCGATATTCTCTCTTAATACCAGCCAGTCGTTCTGATGAGGGGCAGGTGGCAACTGATCTGCCGCGCCTATGGCCTGGTATATTACTCTGGTTAGGACTTCTCCTCCTGCAATGTAATTTGGTATGTCCTGCCTTAGCTTTGTCATTTCTTCAAACAGATATGACGCGTGATCTATATAGAACTCATGGGTCATTCCCATTGCCCATGTCAGTGTGGTTGAGATGCTCCCGTGTGGTGTAGTGTATCTTGGCGGTCTTTTGCTGTAGCTCAACAAACACTGACTATAGATCTGTGTCAGTTCTCTTATTTCCGGGTTTGCTATGAGTTCGAAAGAAGGTAGTTTGGACTTTTGCAAGTAGACTGTGAGGTTTTTCCTTCTCTCTCTCATGTTGGCTCCTTGATCTGACAATTTCAATGCCTCTTTGATGATCTCTTTGGTGATCTGGATTTCCATCACTTCATTATCCATGCCTGTCACTCTGCAAGTTCCATCTTCTTGGATAGTCTCAATTAGGTGTTGTACCCTCTTGAAATCTATCCCTACTGGTGGTAGCGATACGAAGTTCCATAAGCCAACTTTTTGGAGCCATGACCTTTGCGGTGATCTTTTCAAGTAATTTTCTGCCTCCTTGGGGATCATCACTGTATCCACTAAAATTTTTTTTTCATCCACATATGAACCTTGATAGATCTGAAAGGCTGCTGCCTGTTGCACGTCTGCAGGTATCCAGGTGGCTATTGGCTTTAGGGAATTGGGTAGAAGTGCATAGGGTACTGCACCTTCCGTGGCCAGGTTCTTGCCTTTTCTTTTTCCCGGAGAAGCATCCATAGATCCTGTATTCACAATTAACAGTTAATTCACAAACAAAGTACTACTCTTCTAAATTGATTACCACTTAATCATGCATCTAGATGAGCCTTCTTAGTCCCAAGATTAGTTAAGGTAAAATGTTAGCAGACAGACAAGCTCTTCCATTGTGCGACTTTGGCGGCTTCAAATTAATGTTGTTGGTGAAGGAGAACAAGTCCAAATGCCTTGAAATTTTGTGTGGTGTATGTTCACAGGGCATGTAAGGTCACTCTACAAGCCCAAGCTCAAAATTTGTTCGTTTGCAACTTTTTCTCTGTCTATCGCGATAGACTAGCCTTTTTTTTACCAGGGTCCTATTTTGCAGTTGTTTCTCCACCAATTGGTTTCCCATACCTTGCACATGATCTGATCCCATTTTCACCTCAAATGAATGTCAAGTGACCCCTTTTTTTATCAACTCCCATTTTTCCAGATTCCTTCCAAGGAGATGTTGGTCTATCTCCTTCATTTTGTGTTGTTTTGGGCTCAAACTTAGTGGGTGGTCCTCTTGCATCATGTTGAAGACAACTGTTAATTCAAATTTTTGATAAGCTGGTCCAGTATCCCTCTGCTTAGTCTATCGCGGAGTGTCAATTTGTCATTTTTTGGCTATGTGATCATCTGTCTGCCTTCTCCCAGTTGATGTAAGGTTTCTTGACCCCTCACATGTGAATTTTACCTGTGTGCCCTTGAGATGTTCTGTTCTGACTCTGAGTTGTCAGCATGTCTTTCTCAGCTTGCCATATGAGTCCATCCTATCACCAAATTTGGTGTACTGCCTTCATGTGCTTCCCCAAGTCTAGTTTATGAAAATTTTGAAGAGTCTTTCCCCCAATTATTGGTGCCGCAAGTCTATCGCGATAGACTAAGTTATTTGGCCAAAAAAGATCTCTCTTGCACTTTGATTTGATAATGGTGGTTAATATTCCTTGTTAGCACTACTCATGAAGCCAAAGTCAAAATTTCCTTGTCTAATTGTAAATTCAAGTCTATCGCGATAGACTAGTACTTGGTCATTTTTACCAGTTTTTTTTTTATGTTAGTTGACCACAATGGTGTTAATAGGCCCTCCTAGACACACATATCAAGTTTTAATCAATTTAGAAGAGTAGTACTCCCTGTTTGCAGCACTTAGTTGTTCCTTGAGTCGCAGTAGACCACTTAGGTGATGGTCGCCGTTCCTTTTGGTCATTGTATGATTCCGGCTGTCTTTTATTTCCTTTTGACCTTCCATCCAAGCAGTCAGTTGTTGTTTTGGTGTTTACAACACCAAGAACGACCATTTGGACATCTTTTTGGCCTGTTGCCGGCAATTGCCCTAGTGGAAGAGCTTTTTTCCTGAATGGACACATTCCATCTCGTAGTTGACCTCTTTTGTATGTACCTTGTTAAATTTGGTGTCATTTTGTCACTTGGTCGGCCCGTTAGAGTGTCGTGACGCTTTGTGCGGTTTTCGTCAGATAGGGACTTTAGACTCCGTTTTGACGAACTTTTTCATGGTCTAACCCTTCACTTGGTTTGTCGAGGTTATTGGTTTGCTGTCTATGAATTTTGGCTCATTTCCGATCACCTTGGTTTAGTTGCCCTTTTGCAGGTCCTGTGAAATTACGGTTTTTTGAGCGGCTTCCTTCACGCTTTCTGAGGTCATAGGCTCGATCCCTAAGCTATAGGCATTGTGCTTTTCAATTTTGGTTCCATTTGGTGGCCTCTAGGTCTCCCTAACAACCGGTCTACCGTATGTGTGCACAGGTTGTGATTGTGATGCCGGCGAGGTTTTGCGACTAACTGAAGTAAACAACACTTAGAGTCAGTGTTGACGAGCATACCTCTCATATCTGATGTCGATCTGGTGACCGTGCACGATGGATGAGCTTCTGGAAGTCTCAACTGCTATAGGGAGCTCTCTCTCTCACTATGGAAAATGACTCAAATGAGAGATTTCTAGCCTAGCCTCTCTATATGTAATCGAGACTTCGACACCAAATTTTCCAATCTTTTACCTGTGGCCATAACTTTTTGCGAGATGCGGTTTAGGCTCGCAAATTTCCTGATTTGGACTTCGGTTGCTCCAGTTTTACCATTTTTGTAGATTTCTCATGTTGGAGGTCCCTTCATGACAGTGGTCATTTTGCCCTGTCACCTTTACAGTCCCTATTTTTTATGTGTCTTCTTTACCTTGCTCCGATCAGGCGTCTCTTCTTTTGTGTTTCCATTTGGATTACGGATTTTTTTCTATAATTTTTGCTAGAAAATGGATAAAATAAAGTAAATAAATCCCAAAATAACCCGAAAATAGCAATTCTAACCTAGAAAAATACCAATGAAAGTAAAAACACTTTGTAGCTCACTTTTCTCTCGTCTATGTATAGTCTCGCTCATTATCGTCAACCTTGGCCTATTTTTTGCTGTTTTTAGACAGTTTTTTGGCTAGATTTGACTCTCTTTATAGTCTATACACATCCCTAGGGGCTCCTGAATGATGATTTGGTCCCCAATTCTGATTAATTACCAGGGCATATTCTTTTTTCCAAAATCACACAATAAAACGCAAAAATGGTTGAAAAATTGCTCACAAACATTGCCCTCTAATATATGACATGAGTCCGCATTTGGAATGCCTCCCCCCCTCCTAGTTGGAGCCCTCCCGGACGACAGGGTATCGTCAAGGGTATGTGCTGTGCATGGGTGTGAACTTGTGCTAATGCAGGCTTTGTAATATAGCCCTATATGCATGTGCAGTCAATGCATGTAGGAAGAATTTATGCAATGTAAGAGGAAGGTATAAGCGATTCGCTTATTGGCATTTGTCGTTGAGGCTTCCTGTGGTAGCTTGAGTTGGCTAGCAGATTTTCTTTGCAAGGAGTAGTTATAAATCTGCCGCTCTTTGTTTGATTGTTTTCCACTGGTTTTGAATTGGCGTATGTGGTTCCTTTGAAGTCGATATTGTCGTATCTGGTGGAACATTCTTTCTTTCTGCTTTGATGACTTGGGTCTTATAGATCCTTGTAGTTTTTGTTGTTGATTCTGTTTGTTTCCTCGTGTTGTTTGCATGATGTTGCTTGACCTTGACAGTTGTAGATAATTGCTCAATTGTCACCTTTGGCCTCCCTTCTGGTGTTGTTGGCCCGTTTTGAATTGGCAATTTTGGTCGCCATACCAATATAGTCCGTTGCGTATTCGACAGATTGACTATGGTTCTTTGTAGTTTTGCTGGATTTCGGTGTTTTGTCTCTTCTTCTGACTCCTTTTTTATAGGAATTAGGCTGTCGTGCCTTATCCAAACTTTGTATTTCCTCTTTTGATGTAATTGTGCCTAGGTCGGCTTTGTACGTCGTACCCAAACTTGCCTGGTTCCTTGCATGGTTGTTGATTTTTGATAAGACGTTGCTGGACTTGTAAACTTTGTTTGTTGTTGGGCAGATCTTTGCGGTTGTATTGACTTTTGTTTCCTCCTTGACATGAATTGTTTATATGATAAGAAGGGTTCTGAAAAGTTTTCATTTCTGAACAGTGCTTCATTAGTATCCAAATCAATGAATACCCTGTTAGCTTTCATCCATGACACTGCTAAGATACACGGCGTTGCTGATCTACTTGCTGGCAGTACATGGAATTTTGTAGTGTACGGGTGTGCCTGCACTGTGATTGGTATTATCATAGACCACAACGTGGTCACCTCATCTCCCGATGCTACTTTCAACCGGTGTGTCTCTGGGATCATCTTCATTGGTCCAAGTTTCTGAAAGAGCTCAAAGCTGATGACACTCATTTTTGCTCCAGTGTCAAGCAATGCATAGATGTCAATTTGTTTTGTGCCTGCATAAGCTTTTATGTAAGGACTACACTACGTATCTTCCACGTCTTCAATGATGCTATCGTTTTGAGCCCTAAGGTCTGTCATGGTATTTTCTAATTCGTCGCTTTGTATATCCGCTTCGATTGGTTGGGATGTTGAAAGAGGATATTCGTCAGTCATCATTGGGGTGACCATGTTTATTGTCCTGAGAAACTGCTTTTGTTTAGCAATCCGTTCCTTTGCTTCTTGTTGTGCCTGGTCCTGAATTCTTTGTTGTACCTGTCTATAGGTTTTTCCATAATGCAGTTGAAACAACATTTCCGGTGTTAAAGGTAGATGATATTTTTTTAAACAACACCCACTAATCCAATTCGGCATTTCTTTTCCATCTAGTGTCAACAATTTTACTGCTCGGCTGGACGATATTTCTTGGATCAAATAAGGCCCCATTCCCCTTTTCTTTAGCTTTTTGGCATGTTGTTTAAGGGTGTATACTAAGACATAGTCAGCCGTTTTAAAGTCCTTGTTCTTGACATGTTTGTCAAAAAACTCTTTCTGTTGTCTGTTTTTTGCATATATGGCCGCTACAGCATTGAGTCGTAACTCATCTAATTTTTCAAGGTCCTCTAACCGTTCTGAAAGTTCATGCCCCGTCCAGTCCAATTGTGTGGCTACCCTTAGTGTGGGGATCAAAAAGTCAATAGGCAATATTGCATTTAACCCATATACCATATTAAATGGTGTAGCATTGAGTGTTGTTTTATATGCAACTCGATAAGCCCACAATGCTGAATAGAGCATCTGATCCAAATCTATTCTTGTTTCACTAACCAGTTTCGTAAGAACTGTGCACAATATTTTGTTGGTCGCTTCCGCTTGGCCATTGGCTTGTGGATGATAGGGTGCAGATTTGTGATGAATTACCATAAACTCATTTAAGAGATATTGGATAACTTCATTTACAAAGTGTGTCCCTCTATCACTCACCAGCTCGATTGGAAGGCCATAACGTGTAAACACATTCATATAAGAATTGTGCCGTGGTTCTAGCGTCTGCTTTCATTGTGGCTTTTGCTTCCACCCATTTGGTCATGTAATCCTTGGCCACTATGATATATTGTGCTTATGAACGATACGTTGGTGGAGTGATAGGACCAACAAAGTCCAATCCCCATTTAGCGAATGCTCGAGCACTCATCATTGGTCTTAAAGGCATTTCGTCTCTTTTACCTGGTACCTTAGTGCATTGACATTCGTCACATCTTTTCACGAATTCTGCTGTATCTTGAATCATGGTTGGCCACCACATACCTGCAACCATAATGATTTTTACGGTTCTCTCTGCTGAAAAATGACCTCCTGCTATGCCTGCATGAGCTTGTTCCAATAATGGAAAGTAGTCATTTTCATGAGGAACTAACCTCAGCTGGTCATCAGTTCCTCTTTTATACAATTGGTCACTAATGAGGGTATACCTATTCGCTTCGATTTGTAAAGCCTTTTGTCTGGCTTTAGACCAATCTCTTGGCAGCTCCTTATTAGTCAAATATTCCACAATAGCATGACTCCATGCGGGTGCTACTGTCACTTGGTATAATGTGGCATAATCCACAGTGGTATTGGATGTGCAAAAGTCGCATTTCTTGACGTAATTAGCTACATCGCCTGCCATTCCTGGCTAATACACTCCAAGTCTTCTTAATTGTTCATACATCATTTGATTTCCTCTATGGAATCCCCCTGTTTGTGTATGGGCCTCCTCTAGATACGCGTCGTACTCCTCTAGGCCTATACACAACCTTAGAATCCCATCGTTTCCATGATGGTACATTCTTCCCGCAAGCATTGTGTAATTTCGTGCTTGTCTAAGGTCTTCCACCGTGTGTTTGTCGTCAAGATTCATTCCATATGTCAACAACGGAATAATTTGCTCTGACCATTTCGGTACCATTTCTATATTAAACAGGTATGCGTCTGGGAGATCATCATCTATTCCGGTAGCTTTTTCGCCATGTAGTAATCGAGAAAGGTGGTATGCTCTTTGATGAGTTTTTCCTTTCTTAACTACTACCGTAAAATCAAACTCCAGCAACACAATGAACCATCTTACAATTCGTCCCGTGTTACAAGGTTTGTTTACTAAGTACAAGAGTGACTGATGTGGTTTGGAATACAAGTTAATCTTTTTAAGGACTTCCTCTACAAGCTGCTCTTGGCTTACCGCTACTTCTCCTTTCAGTGTTGTCTTAGCAGACTTGCTTCCGCTTTGTTGCGAGGAAGAATCATCGTCAAGATCCTTGAACTCACCCCCTTTGTAGACCACACAATTGTCCACAAGGTATAGAGCTTCCTTGGTTAAATCATTCAACGTCGTGCTCCTTTTCATATGTAAGTCCTTTTGAAGATCTGCATTTCTTAGTCCTTGGATAAATATAAGCATAAGTCTGGACTGAGTTGGCAGTTCTTTCACGGGGCAGAACTTAACATATCTTTTTAATCGGAGGGCTGCCTTTCGCATAGACTCTCCATCTTTCTGTTTGAATTTATGGATTTGTGAGACTGTATTATGAGCTATTCCCCTTTGTGGAAATTCCTCGATAAACTCGTCAAACACTTCCTCCATCGACTCAAAGTCTCTTCGCTCCACTGAGTCAAACCATGTAGCAGCATCATCCTCTAAGGTTAAACCGAATCCTACAAATTGGGTAGGAAACTCTAACACCTATTCAGCTCTAATTACATGCACAAAGGCTGCTACATGATCTCTCGGATCCCTGCTTCCCGTATATTTCTTGTTTACCCATTTTTGCACTTGAGAAGGTCTAATTCTACGATGGTCTACAAATCTCATCATGGGATCTCCCCATCCTAGTCAATATACCTCCTCTGGTCTTCTTTAGTGGCCAGGTTCCTCTCCCAATGGTGCTCCTAATCCATAATTTCTAACAGTTCTCGTGAGAAATGGTTCATCTCTCCGAACTCGTTCTCGGGGTGTTCTTCCAGGCTCAGTTGACCCCTGAGTCTTTGGCTTACTCTCTCCTTGATACTGTGCATAGAGTGGTGGTTCTTGTAAATCCCTTAACCCTCGTGCGGTTTGATAACCCTCGTGCGGTTTGGTCTTGTTCTAATGTAGCACTCTGTCGAAGCCATGCCTGCAATGATGGCTGAGTAGCTGGTTGGTCCTGGTAGTTGGACGTCGGTTGTCGGGTAGAATGTGAGGTAGCGTCATACTCTTCTGAAAAGGGATTTGTCGACTTGCTAGGGGTGTAGGTGGCTCTTGGTACTTCGTCGGGGCCATAGGTCGATGCTCCCGGAACTGTTGCCTTTTCAACCTCTTCTGGGAGAATATGTTTGTATTCTCGCCCGTATCTGTCAACAAAAACAATATCCTTCCCCATAGCAGATTCATAAGAAAATAAGTAAAGAACCTTGTCTTTGCTTAATTCGTTTGGGTAGGGTTCCTTGCATCGAAATTAAGAGACTATTCCTTCGCTTTCATGCTTGTAAATCCCTACATTCTCATCATAGGTTGGGACCCTGGTTGTTTTCTTATCATACATAAAAAGCGCTCCAGGTCGATCAATGCTAGGAGGCGGTTCTTGGGTTTCTGAAACCATTTTCCCTTTTGCCACGTTATCCCCATATCTGTTGTAATCCTCAAGGTTACTCACTATGAGATAGTGGTTCCCCTTTTCGTCTCGGAATCTGTCTCCATCATCATAGACTCGAATTATCTCTAGTCTCTGAGCCGGTCTTTCTTCAATACAAATACACTTGCATCCCCGATAGTCAGAATAAACTAAGGCTCCCCTCGAGTTAGTTCCTTCCAAGAAGATTATAGTGAACTTGGTTTCGTTTAAAGGATGTAGGGAGGTGCTCCCCCCTGGCATTGGTCCTTCACCGTTGAAACCTCCTGGCTGTTGACTCCCCATCATCAAGAAGGAATTTTTTGACGAAGTGTCAGTATCACTACCTTCTTCAATGATTGGTGCTAATGGGTCTAGTCTCGTCTGAGTTACACTCTCTTCGGTGGACGTGGTGCTTACTTGAATTTTGACACTTTTAGCTCCCGACTTAACAAAGGCTCCTGACCTTAAATACATAAGAATGAAAGTTGGGTTGCAAACTTAAGGCTTACCTGGACTCCTTCTTCCTGTGTGGCTTTGTGATGATCTCCTTCTGGGATCTACACAAGGATGGTTAGTCTGTTCACAAGGGTTTCCCCTGAATTACCAAAAAATCTTTCTAGTATATACACCTACCACTTAGTCAGTTTTCTGGTGGTCCAATTTCAAATATGAAATGATGATTGGGATCTATATAAAGAGTATGTCCTAGCAGTATAGTCACAAATTGCAAAAAGTGTCTGAATCACTACTTTCTTAGTCTATCGCGATAGACTGACAATTTGCTCAGCACAAGTCAATTCAAAATTGTGACTTTACCCTTAAGTTCCAGTTACCCTCTATAGCCTATCCCTCTGGTTTTATGAAGTTTGGACACTTGGGTTGGGTTTTGGTCCCCTTTTAGTATTTCAGTCAGAGCTTGATTCTCTATCTGAACCTCAGATTGACCTTCAGTGATCTAAATGGCTTGAATTTTGGTGTGTCTGCTATATAGGCCCTGATAAAGCTCTCCCTGAGGGAATTTTGAAAGAAAAGTTTCCCAGCAACAGTTTCCTTGGTCTATCGCGATAGACTTGGCACTTTCTCCATTTTTAGCATTTTTCTCAAGTTTTCTCCACAGTTGGTTCAACCTCCCCTTGTGTAGTGCATTGACCAATTTTGGCACTGTTTGGACATTTGGTCAAAGACTTCTTGCCCTTGTCTCTGAATTCAGACTCTAAACACCAGTTTTGAAGTTTTGTGGTCAAAATGGTGTTCAAATTCACTCAATTTTTGTGAGTACCCTTGTATTGATGTGTTAAATCTGTGGTATAAAGGTTTTTTCCTTGTTGCTAGTCAATCACCACCTTCATCAGTCTATCCCGATAGACCAGGCAGAAAGCAATGGGGATTTAATTTTTTGTCTATTTTTGCATAGTCTTGTTCCCTGTGCCCATATAAGTCCATCCCCCAAGTTTTATGAAGTTTGGACTTATTTTGACCTTAAACTCAAGCACTTCACAAATTCCACTTTTCTCTGACAATTCACAACTCTATTGCACTTGAAGTGATGCAAATTTGATGACACTTCATCTTAAACTTGTGAACATTAGTCGTACCTCATGACATAGTCAGTTTACCCTAGGCTAATGGTTATATCTCTTCTTGGCCTCTTTAGGTTCACTTAGTGTTTCCTTATGACAATCACCTGTTTCTTTTTTGTTGGTTTTGGTTGCAATTTTTATGTTTTCTCGAGTGTTGGATCATAAATTTCAATGTCGACTCTTTTCACCCCCTTCAAGGGTATATGGGGTGGGTTTTGCTTTCAAGGCAAGCAAACAGCCTTATTGTTTCTTCTTTTTGTTTGTTTTTTGCGTTTTTACAGCGTTTTTCTACTCTATTTCTTCACAAGTATAACAAGCATTCAAAACCAAAAACCATAACCCCACATTATCCTACTTAACTCAATCTAACTAGTCGCAGACCCTCGGCAAGACACAGGCTTCCTGGCTATCCACTAGACCTCAGGATACTCTATCCTGGATCTTGTTCTAAAAGTTTAAGCTCTCTCTAGTCAAAACTAAAGTAAGCGAACCATCACACAAGTGACGTAGATCTCCCTACTTAAGGTCTTGTCTCCCCGGCAGCGGCGCCAATGTTTTAGGGTAAAACTACTCCCATGTTCATACTCACGAGCACGAAACAGACAACATACTTATCATCCGATGACACGACTAACCCGTAGGTGCACGTAGGCAATCTCGTTAGCTTGTCAGGCTAAGACCAATCTACACATACACACTTTTATGATGCATCAATCACTAACCCTGGTAGAATGCAACCCACTCTATCCCTAAACGCTCACAACACCGTTTACACTTCCAATGAACTCGGAATCGCATCAAACTTACTAGGCACCATCCTCTCACTAGGATATACTTACCTATAAGTCTAATCTCACCAGATTTGAACCCTAGTTATCTCGAATACAGTCACGATAGACTAACGTGTCATAATCCAAAAGTGGGCAAAACTTAAGTTTATGTGTATCTATGTGTATCT
This sequence comes from Adiantum capillus-veneris, assembly GCF_014529385.1. NCBI lineage: Eukaryota > Viridiplantae > Streptophyta > Polypodiopsida > Polypodiales > Pteridaceae > Adiantum > Adiantum capillus-veneris. The sequence continues at coordinate 44,160,091 of NC_140956.1, read as the reverse complement.
AATCTCTTTCTCATTCCATAAAGCACTTGATTATTGAAAACAGACACTGTTTGTGCTACTTACAAGCAAAACAAGCTCAAGGAAGGATTGATCGCGATTGATCGCGATCAGCTCGAAAAGGTGAATGTGTGGCATGGGCGCGTAGCTCTCGGAGAGACTACCGCGATGGTGTGGTGTTGTGAATCCGGTGAGGGAGAAGCGCGTAGTGAAGAGGATAAGACACACTCAGTCACTCTCTCTCTCTCTCTCTCTCTCTCTCTCTCTCTCTCTCTCTCTCTCTCTCTCTCTCTCTCTCTCTCTCTCTCTCTCTCTCTCTCTCTCTCTCTCAGACTCGTACGACACAGAATTAATATTCAATGTTATTCCAAATTGGTTCTAAGGTGACTTTTATACTTTAGTCACCTTAGCTCAAAAATGTACATGGGGTTCTCTTACTCCTTATTACAAAGTGGGAACAAATCTGAGTCCTGACTAACTGATTAATCTTTACATAACCCAGACGAATGGATCAAAATGATAAGACGTCTTTGACATAAAATGGGAATTTGATATGATTTACAAGATGGGCTCATTACAACAATTGGACAAATGGGGCTCCAACATCCCATGTTGCATATTCTTCAGGATAGTCCTCCTACCACTGAACAAAGTCCTCTCTGAGAACTCTATTTCAAAGAATCTTCTCTTGAGACTCTAAAATTCTAGAAGGTTGCAGTTCCAAGATGTTTTGAGTAGGCATGACAATTTGTTCATCATTGAGGAGTTGATCATCATTGAGAATATAGGGATTTAATAAGCTTACATGAAATACATCGTGGACTTTAATGTGTACTAGCAACTTCAACTTGTAAGCTTGGGTTCCTATACACTTGATCACTTTGTAAGGGACACAATAGCATTGGCTAAGCTTCTTATACTTTCCAAGTGATAAGGTACGTCTCTTTGGATGAATACCAAGAAAAACCTTGTCACCTTCTTTGAATCTACTTTTGGATCTGTTACTAACAACATACTTCTTTTGACGATCCTGAGCTGCCTGAATATCCTTTCGAATGGCTTTTTTGTTTGATTTTCCATCACTTCTAGCATCTTCTTAGATGCTTCAACTCTGATGGTAGGGTCAAAAAGAATGAGTGGAGAGACACATTCTTGACCATATAAGGCACAAAATGGGGTCATACCAATTGTGCGCTCCTTGCCGCACTGTCAAAGCAAGGGCCTTGCCTAACACTGTGTGCGAGCCATAGACGTCTCCAAGCACACAACTAGCTTAACTAGTAAGCTCAAAAGAGGGCAATGGTGTGTCACTCACCGCTCTATGCTCCTGCCGTGGAGGATTCCTCGCCGCGAAGAAGAAGGAGACGCCGCTACGTCGCGCTCAACCGCTTCACCGCCGTCGTGCCGCCGCAATGCTCGATCGCTCTCTCTCTCTCTCTCTCTCTCTCTCTCTCTCTTCTCACCACACACACACACACACACACACACACCACTCACACACTCACACACACACACACACACACACACACATACACACACACACAAGGAGGTGAAGAAGAAGAAGATGGAGATGGAGATGGAGCAAGAGCACTCTTCTATTGCACAAATGAGAGAATGAGTGAATTTTAGGTTTAGTTGGCTTTTATATGAGCTCACCCCATTCACACTTGGGCGCCCATGCTTAGCCAACTAATCCCTTGAATTTCCCAGTTAGAGTGCGCCTCTCATCGGCGATCACTCTTACCCTTTTCCTATTGGACCGACAAGCCCGGTACCTGACTCTACCAAATAAATAATACAATGTCCACCGTAGGTTACAACGTCCGTCTCGTAGGTGATAGGGTGTCCGTGAGCCATGAGGGTTAACATGCCCCCCTTCCTGATGTAGATTCCGTCCTTGGAAGCTATTGAGTTGAAGCTCGTAGGTCGAGGTGGAAGAGCATTTGAGATGAATGTCCTTAGCCTTCATTAGTCACTGGAAAATCAAACAACATTGCACAGTAATTGCATTCTCATAAGAGATTAAAAAGCATATGCAGTTTTAGGCAGACAATTGATTGGTAACAGAATTTTAAACAATTTGTCAGCAATAAGCATTTAATTGCAATGTAATCAAATGCATAAACAGATGTAAAGGTAAAAAATTAAACAAGTCTGGGGTCGCTAATTTAATGGTCGAAAGGCACTAGAGATCGACTATTAATACCATGGGTAAGCTTCTTAATTTTCTTTGGTTAATTAAGTTTTTTAATCGCGAGAGCCAAGTATTTTATGTTCGAGGGCTGACTAGAGGCTATACCTAGAGGACCTTGTAGTTAAGCTACGATAAAAGGAATTTCTCATGAAATCATCGCCTGACTGATTACCTTTTCTTTGACCCCCCAAAGTGCTTTCACAGTGATTCAATTTGATGTGTGTGCTTATTTTGTATGCCTTGGGTTTTTTGCTTTTCAAGGAAAAGCGCCCACACTGGGAACCTCTAGGGCTCTAGTACCATAGGCAATACATGTGAGTGAAGTACCAAATCAAGCTGAGATTTCTCTTCCAGCTTAAGATTTTACATTGTGGCACTTTGATTTTTTGTTTGTCCATTTTCAGCATTTTAATTTTGTAATTTTGGGGGGTCATATAGCACTGATACACCTCCCCATGCTCATCACACTAGTAAACTCCCTTTATAATACTTAAGTGAAAGGTCAATAGGGTCAAAAGCCCACTAGAAATCCCTAGTACATTTCACACAATGCTGCCTAAATCGGATTAAGAACCTAAGTAACCATTGATTATTAGGAAGGCATTCCCCATGGTTTTAAGAGAAGATCTTTAACACCTAACTTGGTCAAACTAGCTTAGTCGGACTGGTTGATTTTTAAACCTAGACAAGTGATTATGACAAAAAATTACATTGAATTAAATGTTTGTTACTAAGCAAATGTGTTGGATATTATCCTACCAATCACAATCAAAGCAGACAATCATAGATGCAAAAAAGAGAAGGGGCAATGCTAATGGACAAGAAACACCTATTTGTGTCGATGGTCGCGCTTGATTTGAAGAGTGAGTCGAGATAAAGATTTCATGAAGGTCCAAATCCTATCAATAGCAACACGCTCCTGTACACACTAGGAAACAAAAGGAATACCTCCAGGAGGCACATTAGTGGGAAAAGGTACCAACACTTATTGAACACAACAAAAAACATAAGGAACCCTAACCTAATTATTTGCACTCCCCTAGAGAGTCAAGGGAATAGGATATTGTAGAGGTTGGTGGGAAACCCTAAGGCTAAACCCCTATCCTCGTCGTCGAGATAAACAAAGTCATCATCCATGAGACCATATGTGCCATCCGTGTAGTCCTGTAAATTTTCTTCTTCATCATAGGTGCCCATGTTTACTAAGAAGGTCACTAGACGCCTATAGTCATCTTGGTCAAAAGGGTAGGCTTGTACAATGGGAGAAACGCTCTCTACTAAGTATGGATCAGACGTGGTCAAGAGACGTATCAGCCATTCTAACTCCTCAAAATTCCTCTCACATGCTAGCGTACCTATCAAATCCCATTCACATGCAAGCACTGGAAAGACCATGTGAAATATTTGTGAAAAGTAACGAGGGTACCTCTCACCCAAGGCAGGAGTGGATGACTCTAGGCATATCTGTACACGCAAATAGATGATGGTTAGAGTGCAAATATTACAAGGGTCGTGTTCTTGTGCATAATTTGTTTTTATGATTTTGTGTTATGGCTCTTGCTCTTTTACTTTTTTATCTTGTTTTTGTGAGTATAAGGCTTTATATATACATTCCCTAAGATTGGAGATTAAGAGGTCAGGGAGAAAGGTTGAGAGGGAAGCAAGTGAATAATGGATGTCAACAAACACTCCCCCCTCCCTTGGGTAGATCATACCGGTTGAAATGATGTCATCACCCTTTGAAACCAATTGTTCCAGTTGGTAATAGGTGAGGATTTTTGCCAGTAGTTTTCTATTACCCTAGGTGCCTCGTCAAGTTGCAAGGGTGGTAAGGTACTCTCCCAGGATCGAACTTGAAGTGGTTCATCAGGTGATTCTTGAACACTGGGAGGTGTGGATTCTTTTGTAGCTTCATGGAGGTCCACTACTATAGATGGAGGCTATGTAGAAGCTTTTACCTCTATGGATGTATTACATGAGGAGCTAGAAGCTTCATGGAACTCCCCCCTTCATGAGCTAGGTGGAATAAATTGGTTTTGCCTTGGAGCCCAAACTAGCTCTGGACTAGGTGTGTAGCATTCTATGATCTTTCCCTTCCCACGGTCTGCCATTGGCTTTACCGTTACACTGTTTGACTCAGTTGGGTTTGTTGTCGATAGGGAAGGACACATTTTACGTTTAGGTACCCAGATTTTCTCATTTCCATCATAGTAGCCTTGGGCTTCTAATAGTCCTTTTGGAATCCATCGTGATTTTGTCTTGACTCTCCTAGAGCGTGCTCTTGGTTTTCCAGGGGAATTTTTTATTGGAATGGATGGGAGGGTTGAGGTAGTTGGAAGTAAGGCCTTGGGGACCCATTGATATGTACTCTTAGGTCGTGCAGGTTGAGTACTTGCAATATTACTGCTTGCTGCAACTACAAGTGTTGAAGTGCTAGGTTCATGGGTAGCCGGCAAAGACGAGTTAACCACCTTGGCTTGTGAATGTTGGCTATCCTTCAACTTTGCTAGAGTTTGCAACGTAGGTGACTTTGCTTGAATGATAGGGGTAAGAGTCGATGGTCGCGTCGTGACACTACCAGTATCCCAATCAATAGTGCATTTGGTTGCCAACATCCACGTGCGTCCCAGGTTTACGTTGCCTTCCATAGCTCCCGCGAGCATGACTAGAAACCTCTGCACTATGCTTCCATTGTCATAGACAACAGGGGTCTGAAGGACTCCAAGAATAGCAGTTTTCTTTTTATTAATGCCCTTGACTTGCATCGTACTCGGGGATAGGGTCGGTTTCCCTAATTGACACCAAACTCCATAGGACAACAAATTGTGTTTAGCTCCCGTATCTAATAAGGCATTGTATAGTACTTTCCCATAGGGGCTATTTAGCTCAATTGGGTATCGTAGGGGTGACTCAGATTCTAATGAGTCGTCATCTGTGTCCTCGAAAAATGCTTGTGTGATTCCCAGATTAGCCTCTCGTTGGCGTCTAAGACGTTGTTGTCGTTCTCGAGCCTCAACTCTTGCTTGGATTTTTTTAAGCTCTGCTTGTTCCTTGGCAGTCTTCTTTTGATGGATGGCTTGCAACTCTTCCTGGCTTAGAGGATCATAATATCTTTTGAATTTACTCCCATTAAGGAATCCAATGGTTTCAACTCCATCTAGAGTCTCCACACGAATGGTACCTTGCGGGGTAATTTCACACACTCGATATGGTCCCTTACCAGCGTATTTCAATTTCTTCTTTTCATTACGTACCCCGTACATAAGAAATTTATCACCAACCTTGATGTCTTTATCCTTTAAATGTATATCAAACCACTTCTTTCTCCTATCCTTCTCCACTAGAGCATTTCGCACAGCTAATTGCCTCTCTTCATCTAGCCTTTCCAGGATACATAATCGCTCCACTAAGGGGTTACCATCCCAACCTTCTTGAGAAGCTACTCGAAGACTAGGAATGACAAACTCCCATGGCATAACTGCTTCTTGGCCATACACCATCTTAAACGGTGTGCAATTAATAGCAACTTTATACGCAGTACGATAAGCCCATAAAGCTGATGTAAGCTTTAGGTCCCAATCAATGCGATGAGCCTCAACTGTCTTTGTCAAAATGGAGATGAGAGTTTTGTTGGTACTCTCAGCTTGGCCATTTGCTTGGGGATAATAGGGTGTAGACTTGTGATGAGATATCATGAAGTTTGATGTGAGTTCTTTTATTACTTCATTTATAAAATGAGTTCCATTGTCACTCACAAGTTCAAAGGGGCATCCAAAACGTGTGATAATGTTCTCAAAGAGGAACTTAGCTGTTGTTTTTGCATCCGCCTTTCGTGTTGCTTTTGCTTCAGCCCATTTGGTTACATAGTCGGTAGCCACAATGATATATCGTGATTGTGTGTTACGTGCAGCCGAACTAATCGGTCCTACAAAGTCTAAGCCCCACTTTTCAAATGGTTGGGTTACCTTGATGGGATGTAGAGGCATCCTATCACTTCTTTGTGGCTTCTTGAAGAGTTGGCATTCATCACATCCCTTTGCAAAAAGTGATGCATCCTTAAACAGAGTGGGCCACCAATAGCTTGACTGTAAGATCTTTCGGGCAGTCAACTTTCCTAAAAAGTGACCACCAGCTACGCCCATGTGTGCCTCTTGTAGAATATATAAATACTCATCCTCGCGGGCACAGCGTCTAAGAACATCATCTTTTCCTCTCTTATAGAGAGTTCCCGACCGTAAGCAATAGGGTTCGCATTCCTTGATTAATTTTTGAGCTATATCTTTTCGCAGCTCTTTGGGTGGAAAACCATTAACTAAGAAGTTTAACAATCTTTTCACTCCATTCAGGCATTGTCTCAACAATGAACAAAGGAGTATCAAGCAATTCATCATCAACCCCCGTAGGAGCTTTGCCATTAGGGATACGAGATAAATGATCCGCCATGACATGTTTCCTCCCAGGCCTCACAACAACGGTGAAGTCAAACTCAAGAAGAATTAACAACCATCGTGTAATTCGACCTGTGGAACACGGCTTGTTTACCAAATATAGCAATGCTTGATGATCAACATAAAACACAAACTTGGTAGCAAGAAGGTAATAGCGAAATTTCTTTACTGCGTAAATCATAGCTAGACCTTCGCGCTCTGTAGTAGTGTAGTTCATCTCGGCATCATTTAATTGGCGACTTGCAAAGCTAATAGGGTAGTCCAATTTATGTTCTCCTGGTTGAGTTAGAACACACCCAATAGCAAAATTTGATGCATCAATATGCACATGAAAAGGTACATTCCAATCAGGTGTTTATAGGATTGGAGCACTTGTTAGGGCCTTCTTTAATAACTCATAAGATCGATGACATTCTTTCGTCCAGTGAAACTCGATAAGAAGCTTGTACAATGGATGCGCTATCTTGGCAAAGTTTAAAATAAACCTTCGATAATAACCAACATGGCCCATAAATCTTTGAACTCCTTTATAGTTAGTAGGTGGGGGCAAATCGGCAATGGCTTTAATCTTACTCTCATCTGTGGATATCCCGTTCTTGGACACTATATGCCCTAGAATGACTCCATGCTTAACCCAAAATTGGCATTTGAAAGGGTTCAATGAGATGCGATAAAATATGCACCTTTCAAATATTTTTCGTAGATATAACAAATGCTTCTCCCAAGAAGAATAAACACAAAGGTCGTCTAGGAAATCTTCACAAAACTCCCTTAGAAATTCTTTAAACGCAGTGTTTATTAATCGTTGGAATGTAGCAGGGGCATTTGTTAAGCCAAAAGCCATAACACGAAATGCAAACACTCCAAACTCTGTGATAAAAGCAGTTTTAACTTGGTCCTCTAATGCAATTGTGATTTGATTGTAACCAGAGTACTCATCTAAAAAGCTATAAGCTTCCTTGCCCGCAACTCTTTCAAGCACATGTTCTAAATATGGCAAGGGATAATGATCTCTCCTAGTAGCTGCATTAACTTTCTTGAGGTCCACGCACACTCTTAGATTCCCATTCTTTTTTGGCACAATGACTATTGGAGAAACCCATTCTGAGTGCTCAATAGGGTATATGAATCCACATTGGATAAGTTTTTCAATCTCCTCTTGTACAGTTTTGGCGTACTTAGGATTCATTGGATAGGGTCGTTGCTGGATGGGTTTAGCAATGTTGATCATGGGAATTGTATGTTGCACCACAGAAGGTGGAACGCCCTTCATGTCATGATATGTCCAAGCAAAGATATCCTTGTATTCCTTGAGGAGATCCTTAAGTACAGCCTCTTCAGTTTCGGTAAGGTCTTGAGCAATAAATACTGGTTTAGACTCCTCACCTGGTTCTGCTAATTCTATCTCTTTAACTACCGCTCGACCATCAAAGACTCCACTGCTTCCATTGGTAGGTATTCGTTGGGCTTTGGCATACCCAACCTTTCGCTCCCCCGTGGTATAAGATTTAAAATGTTCAGGAGCCGTATGTAAGTTCTGCCTCCTTTTGTTGTTGTGCTAACTCTCGGTTTTGACATCTTCTTATAGTTCGACTCAATTTCGGCTCTGTAACCTCCAATTGAGCGAGGTCAATGGGTCGCGGGCTGCACCACATGACACTCTGGAGATGTTCACCCCAATTGTCTACTAGCTTTCGATGAGCATCACATGCCCCTAGATAGCTAAGCCATTCTGCAGTAGATCTTTCCTTGTTTATCCTAGCTCTCACATTTGCTCGATATCGTCGTCTCTTATATGACCTTTGTTTCTTGTTAAGGTTTTGATTTTGGTAAATGTTTGAACTCGACTCGCCTGATAGGTCTTCGCTTGTATCTTCTTCACTCTCATATAAATTACCATAGATGGTTGTACTAGGCCTTGAGTGTTCAGTTTCTATACTTGGTTCACTCGATGTTTCTTCAGGTTCTGAATCCATTTCTCCCTGAGATTCCGTTTCTGATGTGTATTGGCCTGAAGCCTTTGAGGAATCATCGGTTTCACTCTCAGGTAGGTGTGCCTCTTTCTTATCATCGGATGTTACATGCGCTACACCTAACATGTTTACTGGTGCAATGTGTGGTATCTCTTCCCCATCTGGTGTTACCCAGGTTGTTCCTCTAGCTCCCCATGTATCTATAGTTGCCGCTAGGTGCACCCAATCGACGTTGTCTGACTCGGCCATTCCGGGTAGGATATCCATATAAGGAGAGTTCTCCCCAATATCCGTGTCTTCGTTACATGTGTAACAATACTGTAATGGAGCTGAGTGAATTGTTGTGTCTGATCGATTATCAATGATGAATTTATTTCCTAGAGGATGCGTTCGACCACTTAAAAGATCAACTCAAATGACAGAGTCTTGGAACTGTAAGTAGACGTGGTTTTTGGACCAGTCATGCACCATTTTTGATTCCCTCATGAATGGACGTCCTAAGATCATCTCAAATGACATAGGATGCTTGGAAAAATCCATAACAATGAAAGTCTGCCTTACCTTGTGTCCCAAGACCTTGATTCTGAGATCCTTTAGCATTCCAATAGGCGTAACAATAGATCCATTATCCATTTTTACCACTACGCTTGTGGCTTCAAGGTGAGGTCGCCCCATAGACTCCCAACAACTCTTTGTCACCATGCTGACTCCCGCACCACCATCAAGGACCCCCTTTACAGTTAATCCTTTAGTAGTGATTGGTAGAGTAGCATTAGATTCATCACCTTCAAAGTATTTCCCCAACTTGTTAACGGGTACTTCAATTACAGATTCATGTCCCGCTAGGTCAGATGGTGGTGCTAAATGTTCCTCATCATTCATTACCGAGTCAGGTTTGTTCATATGTGCAAACTGTGGTAATCCGGCCTATAATTCTCCATTGAGGAAGGCTCGAAGAGCTGAGACTAGCTCGGGGTCTTTATATAGTTTGGACATGATGGTGGTTCTAACTTCTGAAGACATGAAATCCATCAATTTGGCAACATTTAATGGCATCTTGTGGGACGTAGGACCCTGACAAGAGAATGGTGAAGATGGAATCTCCACTTCCTCAAGGGGGTCGGGCATTCCCTCACCAAAAATTCTCTCTAGTAGGAAAGGTGTGTGTCCACTTTCAGATGTCCTACCCTCACTCTCTTCCCGAATGATACTGGGTATAGCTAACGGCCTGTAGTTCTTGTGAGGTTGAACTTGTGTGGGAAACACTGTGTCCGACATCTGGATATGTTTGGGTTCAGGTTCTAATGTTCGTTGAGTTTCTTCCACCAAACCCCTCAGTTGTTGGACTCGTTCAATTTCCATTGTTGGGTTTGGATAGGTTCCAATCTTTCTCTTGCAATCCTCATTTTTTGTCTCTCGTGGCTTATCTTGGGGGTTCGCAACTGGGTGGTTTAACTTTGAATACTCTTTTGGTGTTCGTCGTAATTCCCTGTCATGATCCTCCTCACTGGCTTTTTCCTTTGTAGTAACAGTTTTGGTCTCCGTGGTCTCTATCGAATCTGAGTCATCCCCATGGTCATTCATATACACGGGATCCTCTCCTGTCCCTATGTTAGTCTTTGAACTAGGTTTTGAGCTAGAAGCATTAAGGGATTTCTTTCTTCGTGTTTTCTTCTTTCTCGCTCGGCCAATGGATGCAGCATCTCTCTCTTCGAGGATGTAATTTTGCTTTTGGAGCATCGACCGTGTGAGTGCATTCACTGGTGCCATGTTTATAGTTGGTGGTGTCCCATCAACAATCTCTATTATGTTCAATGGTGTGATTTTTGGTGCGTTTGGATTGTTAGGACACTGTGCGATCAAATGATCTATGCCACAACGATTACAAGTGAGTATTGGCATTGCCAATGCACTCCCTTGACTTGTTTGCATTAGTGCAGCATTCTTTTGCATTCTAATGGGGCACTCAGCTACTCGATGTGGTCCACCACATTCGTAGCACTGAAGAGGTGGTCTCCTGGCAAAACTATTAATGTTTTGGCCTCTTGCTGCTAGCACAGTAGCTTGATATACCGGTTTGATTTGTCCCCAATGGTCTTCCATATAGTACATGGGACACTCCTCAAGCATGTCGACTCCATAGGTGATACTAGAGTCTATGTCCTCTTCGCAATCTACATAAGTACTAGATGACTCGCAACCTATTTGGTTCATAGGTGTAACTCTTGGATGAGGGGGTTGCGGTCCTAGCACTGGAGGTGGCAACGGTGTGGTTTGGACCACATTTTGGGTTCTAGGGACCATGTGCCGTAATGGCAACTGTTGCTCCATGGGTGGGGTAGGCATCAATGCAAGAACTCAAGGTGAGTCTGCCCAAGCTATAGGCGGTCTATTTTCCATGATGCGTTTAAGCATTAGGCAATCCTTCGCTTGATGGCCATACCTACCACACGCGTTACAAGTCCCGTTAAACTTTACTCTGAAAGTAGGGCATTCACTCGTAGTATGTGGGCCCAAGCAAATTGAGCACCATTGTTGCTCCCTTCTTGGATACATATGAGTGTTTTGTGGAGCACGATTACCCCTAAGGCTTTCTTGGATGGCCTTGGTGAGATCTACCAAAGTCATCTCAGATATCGTTGCTCTTTCACGATTGGCTTTATCTTCATTGGCTCATGCCTTGACGCTTGCGAGCTACTAGACTTCGGCTCGGCGGACACTCTTTCTCCTGCAATCATTAAATTATCCTCCAATTGGATTGCATTCATGGTGACTGCTTCCCAAGTAGTGATACCTCTAATGACTAGGCCATTATAGATACTTTCATGTCGTAGTCCCCTAATGAATCTATCGAGCAATTGGTTGTTGTTGAATCGCTCGTTTGGATTGCATCGAGAATTCAAATTCTTTAGGCGACTAATGAAGTCTCTCACGGATTCACCTTCTTCTCGTTGGGCTTTCTGGAGCTGAGAGGCTACACCCCAAAGTACTCCCTCTCGTATGTATTCTTTTAAGAACATTCTCCTAAGAGTAGAGTGTTGGGGTATAAAGCCCAATGTGGTCGCCCAGGTAAGTGGGCGGTCCGCCAAGTATGTACACATATTCTTTTGTAAAAACCTAATAAGAACTCACTATGCTCTACACATTATAGTAGAGCGAGTTCACCATATCGTCTTGCTCTTCTTCTCGCACTCTCTCTCGCGTCGCACTTCCGCTTTTACTCCTTCAACTGGTATCAGAGCTCAGATTGAGGCTCGGGGCAGCACTACAGAAGGCTAGAGTCACGAGCTCAGATTGGAGTGAAATTCGACATGCAAAGACACGGCCCCAAATCTTGTGGGAAGCCTGTAGGGCTTGGTGTGCTCAGAAATTCATTCTGAGGTCATCTCGGTTACCGTTCGACTTCGACAAAGTTCTGCGCAGGCCATTTTCGACTACGTGGTCTCAGCGGGTGCAGATCCGACTCTGCAAATTTGGGGTTTTCGGCCTACGACTGCAGGTGCTGAGGATATTGACACTCCCAGAGTGTTGATTTGTGGCTGTCTACACATCGAAGGACGGCTCACAGTTCTTGCAGGCGTGTCACATACGACACGGGCGCATCTACACACAGACTGTAGGCGACATCCACTAGTTCATCAGGTAGCTTGTGTTTGCTGCTTGATATTCCAGATTTCATCCTGACATTGCAGGTACTTCCACATGGGATGTATTGTCAGAGATGATGTATTTCTGTTGAGGGTTTGCTGGCTGTGAGTCACGCAGCAAACAACTGCCGCAGCGGTTACAGCATACAGTGGGAAATTTGTGGATGTATGACTTTGTGGGAAGTCTATGTACTGTCAGATTTACTGCAGCCTTTGTTGAGGGTCGAGTGAGGTTTTATTGAGCTGGGGGATTCTCGAATGTTGAGATCCTTTCGGTGATACAGGTCTTGGAGCGATCCCTCGAGCACCCTTAGATAGGCAGCTAGGATGTATTGACTGTGAGTTAGACAGTTGGGATTGCATCTTTGCTTTACTGCCATTGAGGCATTGTCGCAGTCTATGCTTACAGGACAGTGACAGGACAGTCAGAGACAGTACATGTGCAGGACAGGTTTACCCACAGCTTACAGTGTTAGAGAGACAGTGGTTTTTTGAGCTGTTTTTTGGTCTGTTTTTAGTACACCAGAGCCATTTTACAAAGGAGACTCTGCCAAAATTTCTACAGAATCTGAAGCTTTCTTGGTTCATTTGACAGGTTGATATTGGTTCAGAGGTCAGTTTACAGGGAAAACGCTGCCGAATTTTTCCCAGGAAAGTAAACTACTGTGAAGCGTAGCTATGGCTAGATCACAGGACACTGCTCTTTACAATATCAAGAAGCTAGATGGAACCAATTTTCCATTGTGGAAGCAGCAAATTTGGCACGTGTTGGTACAAAAGAAGCAGATAAAACCTATAAAGCTCAAGGGGATAAAACCAGAAGATATGGACGAAGATGAATGGAGCGAAATGGATGAATTGGCACTTTCTACCATTATGCTGACTTTGGCAGAAAGCGTTTACTTCAATGTAGCAGACGAGATGTCGGCTTATCAAGCATGGTTAAAGCTGAGTGATCTTTATGAGAAGCAGAGTGCAGCTTCACAGGTATACTGGCTTAAGAAGCTTGCTGACTTGAAGATGAAAGAAGGGACACCTATGTCCAATCATCTGAATGAATTCAACACAATCTATAGTCAGTTCTCAGCTCAAGGTGTCAAGTTTGATGAACCTGTTAGAGCTATGTTCCTGTTGATCACATTGCCGGAAAGTTGGGACACTTTTCGCACAGCTTTGAGTAATTATGCACCTCTAGATGGTTTGAACATAGCAGGTGTAGAAGGAAGTCTGCTTACTGAAGAAACCAATAGAAAGACAATGGACAAAGGCAAAGGAATAGCCTTAGTTGTCAGGGGAAGGACCAAAGAAAAGTACAAAGGTGGAAAGAGGAATCAGTCTCGTAGCAAGTCCCGGAGTGCTAAAGGCAAGAGTGACATAGAATGCTACCATTGTGGCAAGAAGGGTCACATGAAAAGAGACTGCAGAGAATGGAAAGCAGAAAAAGGCAAAGAGAAAGCTGAAGACCATGGTGAGAAGAACAAGTCCTCAGTGAAGATTCAAGAAATAAATGTGACAAACACTGTTGCAGAGGATGACAATCTAGTGTCAGGAGACATCTACTTCTTGAAGAATACAATGGACTCAGCTCTTCTTACAGCATCTGATGGAAATGCACTGAGTGACTGGATTATAGACTCAGGGGCATCACTTCATGTGTCTCCAAACAAGGAGTGGTTTACCTCTTATGTGACCACTAAAGATCATGTTCGGCTAGGCAATGGGCAGACATGTGAGATCTTAGGTGTTGGAGATGTTCAATTGAAGTTTCAGAATGGCTCTTCTTTCACGCTGAAGAATGTGAGACATGTTCCCGCAATTACAAAGAGCTTGATCAGCACAGGTTTACTTGATGATGCTGGCTACGTCACCACTTTTGGACAAAACATGTGGAAGATATCCAAGGGTTCTATGACAGTAGCACATGGAGTAAAGTCTAGAGGACTTTACATGATTTATGTATCAAATGTCTCTAAAAATGTAATCAATGTAACCGAGCAGCCGAACGTTTCTTTGTGGCATAGCCGGTTAGGACATATGTCCAAGAAGGGAATGGAAATCTTGTCTCGTTCTGGTTATTTGCCTGGCTTTTCATTTAATGATTTTGAATTCTGTGAACATTGTCTGTATGGTAAGCAAACACAGCAGCCACATAAGCATAGAAGCAGTAGAAGAGATACACAGTTGGCACTTGTTCATAGTGATTTGTGTGGACCTATGCCTAACCTATCTCTAGGGGGAGCTTCTTACTTTATGACATTTATAGATGATTACTCGAGGAAAGTATGGGTTTACTTTCTCAAGCACAAGGATGAAGCGTTTAGTGTTTTCAAAACGTTTGTGACACTTGTGGAGAATCAAAGTGGCAAGAAGCTTAAATGCTTACGCATTGACAATGGTGGAGAGTATGTTTCAAAGGCCTTTCAGGACTTTTGTGAGTCAAAAGGTATAAAACGTGAACTTACTGCTCCTTACAATCCTCCTCAAAATGGTGTTGCTGAGAGGATGAATAGGACCATACAAGAGAAGGTCAGAAGTATGTTGTCTAATGCACAGCTGCCAAATGGGTTTTGGGCTGAAGCTGTATCAACAGCTGTTCATCTTGTAAATAGATCTCCTAGCAAGGTTTTGCAGAAGGATTCAGTGCCAGAGATGGTATGGTCAGGCAAAATGCCCTCATACAAGCATCTCAGAGTCTTTGGCTGTGAGGTATATACTCACGTTCCAAATGAATTTAGGTACAAACTTGAGCCAAAGAGTAGAAAGTGCATCTTTCTAGGCTATTGTAATTCTGGTGAGATGGGGTACAGACTTTGGGATCCGGAATCCAAAAAGGTTGTCCGTAGCAATGATGTTCACTTTAATGAATCCAAATATCATTCTAAACCAGAGAGGGTTGAGGAGATTAGAAGAGTTGTCTTCCAAGAAGATGGACCTGCACGTGCAAGACAAAATGTCAGGGCTCAAGAGGAGCAAGGACAAGATAGAGTGGAACCACAGGTTGTGGCTGAGCCTGAGCCACCTATTGTGCGTAGATCTGGACGTGTCACGCGACCTCCTGATAGGTTTGTTCCATCTATGAACTATGTCATGTTGACTGATTGCAATGAGCCTTCATGTTACAAGGAAGCAGTGCAAATGAAGGACTCCGGGAATTGGCAATTGGCCATGCAGTCAGAGATGACAGCTCTGCATAAAAACAAGACGTGGAAGCTAGTTAAATTACCACAGGGCAAAAAGGCTCTACCTTGTAAATGGGTTTACAGGTATAAGATCACCGCTCATGATAGTCAGCCAAAGTACAAAGCAAGGCTTGTTGCCAAGGGCTTTAAGCAAGAACAAGGCATTGACTTTGATCAAGTCTTCTCTCCGGTGGTCAAGATGACTACATTGAGATGCTTTCTTGCATTGGTTGCCATATTAGATTTGGTGTTGCACCAAATGGATGTCAAGACAGCGTTCTTGCATGGTGATTTAGATGTGGAAATTTACATGCAGCAGCAAGAAGGGTTTGTTGAGAAAGGCAAGGAAGATTGGGTATGCCAGTTGTTAAAGAGTCTTTATGGCTTAAAACAATCACCGAGGGCATGGTACCATAAATTCCACAAGTTTATGCTTTCTCAAGGCTACAAACGTAGTGAGTTCGATCACTGTCTATATACAAAGAAGGCTAAGGATGGTAGTTGGTTGATCCTTATTTTGTATGTGGATGACATGTTGATTGCTGGCAAGCACTTGCAAGAAATTTCAGCTTTGAAGTCAAAGATGGCAAAATCCATTGACATGAAAGACATGGGTGAGGCAAGTCATATACTTGGTATGCGCATTGAGAGAGACAGATCAAAGAAGTTGATTTGGTTATCTCAAACAGAGTATATTGACAAGGTTTTGCAACCTTTCAATATGGAGAAGGGAAAGGCACTGAGTGTTCCATTGCCACCATATGTGAAACTTAGCAAACAAGGTTGTCTTGTGTCTGAGGAAGAACAGGCTGAAATGGATAAGATTCCATATGCGTCTGCAGTGGGTAGTTTGATGTATGCAATGATTGCTACTCGCCCAGACATTGCATTTGCAGTGGGAGTAGTAAGTCGATACATGTCAAACCCAGGCAAGAAACATTGGGAGGCAGTGAAAGGAATATTGAGATACCTGAAAGCTACAAAGAGTATGCGTATATGCTATGGGAGTCAGGAGCTAAGTGTAAAGGGTTTTACAGAATCAGATTATGCAGGTGACTTAGACAACCGAAGGTCTACGTCAGGGTATGTCTTTACATTGGCTGGTGTAGCAGTATCATGGCGTTCTAGATTACAAGATTGTGTTACTCAGTCTACTACAGAGGCTGAATATGTTGCAGCATCAGAGGCATGCAAAGAATCAATTTGGCTTAATCGACTAGTAACAGATTTGGGAATCAAAGAAGAGATGCCTGTGTTATATTGTGATAGTCAAAGTGCTATACAATTGGCTCGCAATCCAGTTTATCACTCAAAGACAAAGCATGTGGATGTGAAGTATCATTTCATCAGGGAAATGCTCGAGGATAAGCAACTTCAGCTTGTCAAAGTTCACACCACAGAAAATCCTGCTGATCTACTTACAAAAGGACTTCCCTCAGAGAGCTTTGCGCATTTTCGCAAGCAGTTAGGTGTAGGGTAGTACATCACTTCTCTACATCTCTTGTATATTAGCTTGTATAGTAGCTTCTCTCACACTTAAAGTACCGCATTGGACTTTAAGTGGGAGGTTGTTGGGGTATAAAGCCCAATGTCGTCGCCCAGGTAAGTGGGCGGACTGCCAGGTATGTACACATATTCTTTTGTAAAAACCTAATAAGAACTCACTATGCTCTACACATTATAGTAGAGCGAGTTCACCATATCGTCGTGCTCTTCTTCTCGCACTCTCTTTCGCGTCGCACTTCCGCTCGTACTCCTTCATAGAGTAGATCATTTTCTCTTCTACTCTTAAGGTTCTATACCAATCTCCAGCCTTTCCGCTTAGGGTCAAACTCAAAGCCTTACACTTATGTAGCTCATTGTGCTCTTCCAAGGAATCGCACACATGTTCAAAGACTTCCATATGCTTTCTAGCATCTCCATCTCCACTGAATTTCTGTGTGAGCTTAGCTACTTGAACTGCCTTGCTCCTAGGCTCTCTATCAGGTGCACTACGCATGTTTTCCGCAATAGAGCGACCGATAGTTTGAGAAAATGCTGCCAAATCTCCTATTTGAGCAGGTATAATGGGTGTATGTGCTCCTAGAACCACATGTGAGATGGGAGTTGGCCTTGGCCTTGGCATATGCGCGGCTCTTGGGTCCCATATTTCATATGGTGGTATACCAGACATTGGTCTAAAGTTTACAGGCGTGGCCCTAGGCATAGGGGGTGCCTGATATGGCATGTTATTTTTAAATGGCATGGCTCCACTTGTATAAGAGCTTGGATAATGCCATTGTGGATTGTAAGCTCTTGGAATAATCGGAGGTGTAGGAGCTACATAAGGTTGAGGTACGATAGGTGCACACGATTGATACATACATGTAGGTATAGTTGGGGGCACTGTGCTACTAGGCATCGGCGCAGTGTTAACAAATGAACTCCATGGTGTACTTCTTGTCATGCTCACCACTGGGATATGCATGGTAGCCGTAGTTTCATTAAGAGAAAGATGAGCTAGATCTGGGAAGGTAAAGCTGCCACTTGTGGGCTCAGATTGTACTGAGGCTCCTGGTGAAACAACATATGGAGGATCAATGGGGCTCACTGAGGGAGTCTCCATTTGTGATAGGGTTGGTTGGTTGGCCTTTCCCGTATCCAAGAATCTCATTAGGCCTGTTGAAGGCATGTTGATCTCTGTGTTCCGTCTTTCTAACTCGACAATCCTATGGAGGACATCACAGACTTTCTGTTGTTGCTCATCTATGCTAGTAGCACCCGATGTGGATTGTAGAACATCTAACCAACCCACATGATAGGTGTGTCCTGTGTACCGATCAGTTAAAGCTTCTGCTTGTAGGTCATACTCCCAATTTTCGTTTAGGAATATCCCATCTAGGCCTGGCGTGCTGGAGGTTTCCCTCGAAGTGGAAGCATTATTGCTCCCCATCGCTTGCCCCTCCGTGACTACTACCTTGGGAGCACTTGGTTGCTCAGCTGGCATGATTGTTGTCATAGGAGCCTTTGCTTTCAGGGCTTGACTTTGTTCTAGCCTTCGTAGGTTCTCAATTTCCCTCTCCCTTGTTGCTTGCATATAGCGTTCAATCTCTTGTACTTCGGCAAGACTCCTACCATCGGGTAGTAAAACCTCAGAGGGTGATAGTCCTAAAGGATCAGGCGGTGCAGTAGATGGAACATTCACATGCACACTCTCAAGAAGCATAGGGTCTATTTTAGGCATGAATGACGAATTTGCCTCCCCACTCCCTTCATTTATTTCATTAACCGCATGTTCGGAGCGAGTAGCTCTACTAAGGGTCTCTTTTAAGCAGCTAAACACGCTGGACCCGGGCCGTGGGCCCATGGCATGCATGTCTTGACTTGAAATATCAGGGTTTGGTGTAGGATACCCCTCCATGACTTCGTAGTCAGAGGAAGAATCACTAGACGCGATATGAGGATCTTGGGTCGCGCTACCTTGAGTCCCGGCTGAAGGTCCAGAACCTAGGGTGGAGGAATAATGGGTGCCCGCGTAAATGGAGGCACTACCAATATGCTCGTGCTCTAACACTCGTCCAAAGCGTAGGTTCATATGACTTGGATCCCCTAGAAGTGTCAGTGAGTGCCCGTGAAGGCTGCTCACCTAGTATTTTTGGGTGTTTTGCAACCCAAGTCTTTTCTTAAATTTTTTTTATTTTTTGATTTTTTGGTCCTTTTTTTCTGACCCAACTATAGAATAGAACATATGATAGCTCAAAACAAGCGTCTCGATCAGAGGGACGTGCCGTGCTTTACAACCCTCCGTTTGGTCACTTTATGCCCTCGAAATCCCTAAAACCGTCAATTTCTAGTAGGGAACTAGGCCCAAATTAAAAAGTCTAAGGGTGCAAGTGGGAAGAGAAGGGAGGAGAGTGGAGGACTTGCCCCACATGCTCTCATTCCCTCTTGAGGGGGTAGGGTATATATATAAGAGTGAGTCTAGTATATATCACAAGACTGAGGACTGAGGCCTGGGCTTGGGCTTGGGCTTGGGCTTGGGATCCCGATCCCGAGTTTAGTGTAGCCCCCCAGTCACTCACGCTTAAATATTTTCAGTTTTTTTTATTTTATTTTTTTTAATTTTTTTTTGAGGCGACGACCGCGCGCGGTTTAGGTGACCCTTTCTTGGCCACACACACTGTCAACACCTACCTAACCTCTCTGTCAACAGCTCACTACCTTATCTACTTACTAATAGTGCTGCTAACCACTAACTAATCTACTAACTAATCTGTTAACCACTCTGCTAACTGCTTACTGGCAATGGGCTAACTGTCCATCTATTTCCTCTCTCACTACCTTACTGTGCAAAGACTGTGTGCAGGCAAACCTTGACAGAAAACTGTGTACAGACTGTGTACAAACAGAAATTGCTAACTGCCTTCCTACTTATTCATTCACTGCGAACAAGCTAACGACTACTAATTGTGCAAAGACTGTGTGCAAACAGAAAACAAAACATTATGCAGAAATCACAGAACTTGCAGACAATACAAAAATTAACAACTTGCAGAAAAATAACTCATTCCTCTTCCTCTTCCTCTTCTTTCCTACTACAAACAACTCATAGGAGAAGCACAAAGTGCCTCTTGGGCTTAGTGCAGGGCGATTCCCCGGCAACGGCGCCAAAAATGTGCACTCCTTGCCGCACTGTCGAAGCAAGGGCCTTGCCTAACAATGTGTGCGAGCCATAGAAGGCTCCAAGCACACAACTAGCTTAACTAGTAAGCTCAAAAGAGGGCAATGGTGTGTCAGTCACCGCTCTATGCTCCTGCCGTGGAGGATTCCTCGCCGCGAAGAAGAAGGAGACGCCGCTACATCGCGCTCAACCGCTTCACCGCCGTCGTGCCGCCGCAATGCTCGATCGCTCTCTCCCTCTCTCTCTCTCTCTCTCTCCCTCTCTCTCTCTCTCTCTCTCTCTCTCTCTCTCTCATACACACACACACAAGGAGGTGAAGAAGAAGAAGATGGAGATGGAGATGGAGAAAGAGCACTCTTCTATTGCACAAATGAGAGAATGAGTGAATTTTAGGTTTAGTTGGCTTTTATATGAGCTCACCCCATTCACACTTGGGCGCCCATGCTTAGCCAACTAATCCCTTGAATGTCCCAGTTAGAGTGCGCCTCTCATCGGCGATCACTCTTACCCTTTTCCTATTGGACCGACAAGCCCGGTACCTGACTCTACCAAATAAATAATACAATGTCCATCGTAGGTTACAACGTCCGTCTCGTAGGTGATAGGGTGTTCGTGAGCCGTGAGGGTTAACACCAATGCTTTGATGATGAGAAGCATTGTAAGAATACTCCACTAGAGGTAAAAATTGAATCCATTGCTTAGGTTCTCTACTGCAATAAGCTCTAAGAATATCTTTGATGACTTGGTTGACTCGTTCTGTTTGACCATCCGATTGAGGATGGTATGCGGTACTAAAGTTTAATTATGTTCCAATTGCCTTGAAGAGTGAGGTCCAAAAGTTTGAAGTAAACTTCACATCTCGATCGCTTACAATACATTTGGGCAATCCATGCAATTTGAAATCTCTTTAACAAATAGTCGTGCAATATCAGAGGCGGTAAAATTTGTCTTGACTGGTATGAGATGTGCAACCTTCATGAGCAGGTCAACAACTACCATAAGTAAATTATATCCTCCTTGTACCGTAGGTAATCCAATGACGAAGTCCATACTTATACACTCCCACTTCATTTGGGGAATGTCCAAATGGTTGAAGTTTACAAGGAAGTTTAACTCTCTTAGTTTTAATCCTTTGGCATGTCAAGCATTGACGAACATAGCATAGAACATCTGCCTTTTTCCGTGTCCAATAGAAACTTTTTCGTACAGCATTGAGGGTCTTTGCATATGCTGGGTGTCCTCAAGTAGGGCTATCATGGGCCTCAAATAAGATAGCCTCCTTTAAGTTAGGGTCCTTTGGTACACATAACCGATCTCTATAGTAGAGACAAGGTCCATCATATAAGAAGTATAACATTGAAGGTATATTCTTTGACTTCGCAGTTTGAACAGGTTAAGTCGCCTTTCATACTTTGGATCAGATGACGCAACTTCCTTAATCTTTTCAATGATTGGATTGTTGGGTATAGATATGAGGCTCAAAAAGGGGTTTTCACTGAGTGAATCTACAACCATGTTTTCTTTTTCGGGATGATAGATAATATCAAAGTCAAGTTTTTGCAAAAGATCTACCCATCGCCTTTGTTGCATATTCAAGGTTTCTTGGGTGAAAATCCACTTTAAGATCTTATGGTCAGTTATGAGTCGAAACTTCCTTCCTAATAAGTAGTGTCTCCATAGCTTCAGAGCGTGAATGACTGCCAATACTTTGAGATCATGGGTGGGGTAGTTCTTTTCATGAACCGTAAGCTTACGTGAGGTGAGCTAATACTCCTCCAACTGCTATTCCACTAGCATGAGTGATGACTTCAAAGGCTTGATTGAAATTGGTAGCTTTAGGCACGGTGTTGTAGTCACATACTGCTTGAGTTGGTCGAATTTTTCTTGGTGTAGTGGTCCCCAGCTTGAGTCTTCACTCCTTTCTTTTGAAGATCGGTCAAGGGTGAAGCAATCACTACATAGTCCTTTATAAAGATTCTATACCATCCTGTGATTCCCAAGAATCCTCTAAGCTCACTTGCATTTGATGGCTGACGCCGTTCAACAATGTCTTGAACTTTAACAAGGTCCACTGAGATTCCTTGTGGGACGGATGTCTAACCTCACTCCTATCTTATTGCAAATTTAGCGAGAACCACGATTAAATTGTCAATCCATGGGACGAAGCTGAGTCGACTAGTGCATAGAGGCTACACGAGGTTGTCAATCTCTTGGAAAACAACAAACAATTCGCATCTAGCTCAAGCTACACTGAAGTGATTGAAATCACCAAAAGCCAATCGCTCATCGACAACCACATCCGTTACATCATCAAATGACATCCAAACATAGCAAAACTTCTAGGACAAGTTTATGAGACCTAAGCACACATGGTTATAGTCTCAATTCCCACTTTAGGTCAAGTGCAAAAATCACGATTATTAACAGCAGTGGATTTTTGACCTCGTCGTTTTTGACCCAGAATGCATCTAAACACTAATCAATGATGCCCCAATATCTGCCTATGCTTAGTTTTTTATTTTGAAGTGTAAATTCCTACTTATGATAAAATTAGGCCACGGGTCGGCGACGCCAACAACTACGAATTACTGTGAAATGCTTACGTCAATGCGTGAGTTCTTACCTACACTTGCAATGCAACAAACACGAATGCAATGAGACAACCGGGGAGGTAGTAGGAAGCACAAGAAGGAGAGAAGTGGGCACCGTTAGCTCACGCTATGTATTTCATTATCCAAAACTGAAATTAACTTACAAAAATTGGTTTTTAGACCTTAGCCAAGGTTTTTGGTGGTCAAAACTAATAATCTGGGAGCTCTAACTAAAGATGGGTAAAGACAGGTTGATACAATCTGGAAGCTTGTAGCCCCGGCTCATCTATTACAAGGTTTAAGGTTTATCCAAAAAATAGGAGTTACAATATTCCCGATTTATCAAAATAATAAGTTTTTTTTACAATGAGAGCTCCAAAAAATGGTATCCGAGTTAGCTTGTTGCTAACATTTCCCCCCTTCTCGCCTGTGTCGTCCCTTGACACAAATTTATGGGCTCGAATAGTCTTCAGGTTGACGGCTGGCGAGGCGGTCTTTAAGTCCATGTAGAGCCTTTTTATATCTGATCTTTCTCTCTTTACCTAGCACCTGCAAAAACTGCATAGTGACTCTCTTTTTAAGCTCAACTACAGAGTAGCCTACAAATCGTGAAGTCAGGTTGCTGATCACTGGCCCAAAAATCTTTGTTTGCCAAGTGAAGAACCCTGTGTAGAATGCTTCCTCAAACGCCAACATATTATGACAAGATGAGAACATGCATCGGGCGTAGAAGCCATAGAGGACTTCTTCGGAAGATTGATCACTTAGATCATAACATAAACCTTTATTGCCCTCGAGCAATGACATCCACAAGGCTCCTGCTTGCTCTGGCTCATGAAATACTTCAATGCAGGTGAGCTGCATTTGGAAAATTTTGTAAAGCATCACGCATGAAAGATTAGGTAGACTTTTGAAGAATGCCATGGCGCTCGTTAGGGTTTTCACCATGTATTCTTCTGTCGGCGATCCCTTTTCTGGAGCTCAAAATCTTGGGTAATTCAACCATGCTGGCCGCTTCTTTGTTATTGCCTCATGTGCTTGCCACGTTCTTCCTCTTGGTATAGGACCAAAAGTGGGATCCTTTTGAAGTGCCACAGATGCTCTTGTGAACAGAATCACGTATCTTGGATTCTTGTTCAGCCAGCTCTTCCTCCACTTAGGGTGGTGTTTATCTGCGCCTTCTACTTGCATGTCTTTATAAAGCCTTTCTTTGACCTGGAGCAACTCCACCTTTATCAAGGGATATGTCAGGGATTGCTGATGACATTGTGCATTTATTTGATTGGGAGTGAGTTGAGTAACATTGACAAAGTGAAGAATTCTCAACCCCCAATCCATCGCTACTTTCCACTACTCATTCGTCTCTGGTGTAACCTTTTCTTTGAGTGCATCTTCCTCATCTTTTGATAGTTGGACCATTGGCACTTCATCTGCTTCAGTTAATGGTACTCGATATCTTCTTCTCCACCTAGCCCTTCTACTGTTTGTGTTTCCATCTCAGCAAAAGTGACTGAGGGAATATCAATGTGTGGCTACTCTGAAGTTCCTACTTCTTCATGCGTTTCTTACCGTCCATCTCTCAATAACCGGTTGACTCTTTTTAGCTCGGCTATTTTCTTTAACAGCTCTTCTTCTCGTTGTACCCGCATTAATGCCAGGTCTTTGTGTTGAGACTGCTCCAGCTTCAGCTCTAGCTCAGCTCTAGCTCAGCTCTAGCTCGAGGTCTTTGTTCTTTTTATCTAGTGCTTTCTATACTTTGTATGTTCCTTTGATCGAGGCAATTGTGGGATTTTCTCGTATTTGTCGCAAAAAAGTTTCTTGATCATTGATTCTCTGTTTTGAATATTGCAAGGAGGAATTCGCTACATCTAGCTGCACTTGAATCTTCTAAACTGACAGATTTGTAGTTAGAAGTTCAATAGTAACCTCTGTTAGCTGTTCGTCTTTTATTTTTCAAGCATCTGCTACCTTCATGAGAAGTTCACCTAACTCCTCCATTTCCTTCTACTGTTTGTCGCATGCTAGCTGGTGTTGTTTAGCTTCAGCTTTCAATGCCTGGACTTGTGTTTGCAGATTGGTAATGACAGTTAATTTGTCTTATAACTCTCCTTGGAGAGCGTCAATCACCATCTGTAGTTCTTTAGCCTTTGTGTTGCGGCTAAGTGCTACTGATCAAATTTTTTCCATCATATCCTGCATTTTCTTTGCATAGTCATTGACTTGCAGGATTACCTCATCATTGGATTTCCAATCTCCATTTCTTATGAGTTGCCTAGACATTTTGGCAGTCTCTTGTGACTCTCTCAGTGGGGTCATGGTGGCTAGTTGTTCTTGCCCTTTAAGTTGTAGTCGGACCTCTTCTGCTTTGTCATCTTGAGGCTTCATAGAAGGGGTTTGTTTTGTTTCCTGCTCTTTTGTTTGCTCAAACTTTGTTGACTTGTCTTATGTAGGACTTGCTGCCCTTTGTGGCTCTAGTTCTTGTGCTTTGGCTTGGTCTTGAGTAGTGGCTGCCTGTTGTGCAGTTTTTGTTGCTTCTTTCTGTTCAGGTTCTTTTTCCTTAGTGGGCTCAGCTTGTGTGGTCCTATCTGTTGGTGATGGTGGAGGGCTTGGCATGGGGTGGTCATGTTGTTCTATTATGGCATGGGCCATAGACCATAAATACAACGGATAGGAACCTTAGTCTAAGGGTAAAGGGAGGATTCCAAAAGGCAAGCACGAAGGGTCATAAGGGGATATGAAAGGGTATGGGAAGTTTCCTATATAAGAGGGTACTCTTATCACTTGTAATCAGCCCACAAGCATTGTATAAGGCAAGTATGGATTGGGATGTATGGCTATCTCCTACTTATTCTTCTGTAACGGCTCACATCTCTCTATATCTCTCTCCATCTCTCTCTACTTCTTCTTCCTCTATGTGTATGAACATAGACTCGTAGAGGGTGGGTTTTTCCCTTAACACTTGGCGACCACGAGATTATTTCTCACTACCTACTATGAGGGTGATAAAGTCTGTGAAAGTGGTGTTTCAAGAAGGGAAGCACAGCCCGTGAAGGAGGCAAGACCAAGAATGCGACTGGACATGTGAAAGATGCTACGATGGAGAAGGCGCATGATGCCAAGCATAATGCGGAAGAAATTGAAGGAGGCGTGACTGTTGCATGAAGGGCAATTGATTCGTTAGAGAACCCTATGCGGGGAGCGGACGCACATAGCAGCCATGGAGGAGGAGTAGCAACAACAGCAGCAAGCAACAAGCCATGGGAGTACACCATCGTCACACCCACCCATGAAGACAAGATTGACCATCATCATCACAATATGCATAATCAGAGAAGCCCAATGAGGATGTAGATGCGGTTGAGGGAGCAAGGGTTGCAGGCACCAGAGATGTCAGCGGGGACGAGCCCGACAGCATTGGCACATCATGCATTGCATCTATGGAGGCCATCAGCAAATCTAAGCATAGACAGGGTGAATAGGCTGCCACACAAGCTGAAGAGGTATTATCAGGACATATTGGGGTGGGGAGAGGCACTGCCGGGGTACACAAGCGTGGCGCTACAGATGGGAGGCAAAGAGTATTTGAGGCTACTATAGGAGTATAGGGAAGGGCAGAGCCAGAGCAAGCTATGGCAGGCTGCCTATGTCAAGTCGTTCTGCAACAATCTGTGCACCTTCTTGCGGGACTACAACCACTGGATGCTATAGCATTGGCCTGCTCCCATCAAAGAAATCTTCCTCTACCCTGCCTCTGAAACTTCAAATGACTTTGCTGTGCAAAATTGAATGGATTCAGGAAATATTTATCGCAAAGCAATGCTATGTGGCATTAAGAAAGCAATGGGATGCTCATGTGGGCGAGGAGGAGTGATATACGGCATGAAAGCAAAGTATAGTGGATGAAGTAAATTGCAGAGATGCGGATTTTGAGGTTGCCGAAGTACTCAAAGTGCAAGCAACAAAGCGGCGGTGGGGAAATTCTTGTGCTTATCTCATTGTGCTAGAAGTCTTAACTTCCATGTTCCTCTTCAAAGTAAACCAAAGGCAGTGATGTCCAAGCGATGAAGGTTGATGCGGTATAGAGACATATCAACAACGGGCGAATGGAGCGCATATGACCGGGCATCAAATTCATGAAGGGATAGCCAAAAGTTTTTGCGGTTATGCGGCAAAGAGGACCATGCAATGGTGCGGTTGCCAGTGTGCTGCCGAAAAGACATGATTTCCTTTTTTGTTCATGATGTTGGAAATGTATCAATTGTTTCATACTTATTGCACTTGAGGTTCTCTGCCTCGTCTATGCCTAAAAAGATTTGTAAAACAATTGTAAAAGAGCACTTGCAGACACTTGACTTCTAATCAAGGGTCACTTGATGGGTTCAGGTACTTCGTGTTTGCCAAGTGTTATGGCGTGGGACATACACCATAAATACAAGGGATAGGAACCTTAGTCTAAGGGTGAAGGGAGGATTCCAAAAGGCAAGCATGAAGGGTCATAACAGGACTTGTAATGAGCCCGCAATCATTGTATAAGGCAAGTATGGATTGGGATGTATGATTATCTCCTACTTCTTCTTCTGTAATGGCTCACATCTCTCTATATCTCTCTCTCCATCTCTCTCTACTTCTTCTTCCTCTCTGTGTATGAGCATAGACTCATAGAGGGTGGGTTTTTCCCTTAACATGTTCTGTAGCAGGTGAAGAAGGTCGGGGAGACATGCCACCTTGTTCATGCTGGGCTTCTCCTTGTGTGGTTTCTTCTTCTGCTTGTTTTTTCTGCTTTGCCGCCTCTTTAGCTTTTTGTTCTGGTTCTTGGGCTTCTTTCAGCTTCAATGCTTCCTGATACATTCTTTCCAATAACTATGTGGGGTCTTCGGCCTCTTTCCTAGCATGGTGCTCTGTTCTTGGTCCTTTGACTTCTATAGGTACCCACTTTGCAGGGTCCTTGCCTTGAGCTTGGCGGCTTCGTTCATATGAGGGTTTTCTCTCAAACCTTGCTTGCTTCTGTTGTGGCTTCTCTTGATGTGATGTCACTGCTTTTCTTTTCATTTCTTTGATGCGTGCTCTTCTTTCCTCATTTTGGAGCTTTCACTGCTATGCCGTTCTAGAGAGCTCTCAGCAAATTCTTCATCGGATTTGTAAGTTCTCTTGGTAGATCTTGTGGCTCGAGGGGATGGTTGTGCAGACACGATCCATGTGTTCTAATCTGGGGCAGGTGGCAAGCTGTCTGCCATGCTGATAGCATGGTAGGCAATTCTTGTGGGAACTTCAGGTGCTCCTAGATATTTTATCTTATCCTCTTTCTTTGTCCCCTCAGTGTGGACAACACGTACTGCACGTGGTCGATGGGTTTCCTGGTTGTCGACTTTAAAACTTGTTTAAATGTGGTCGCAACCGCACGATTGGGTGTCGTATACCTTGGCGGTTTGTTTGTGAGGAAGTGGAAGTGTTGGTGATATAATCTTGTAGGTTCTTCCACCTGTTTCTGGATAAGATCGGCAAATGTTGCAACAATGGTTTCCTTGGTGAAGGTTCCTGCTGTTTTTCTGTCTCTTCCTCTCATCGTCATCCCTTCTGTTGGAAGTTTGAGAGCTTCAGCCACTATCTCTTTTCTAATTTTACTACTTCAACTTTGTTCCCTTGTTGGTCAGAGATCTGGGCTGTTCCATCTTCCTTGATTGTGGACAAGAGCTCATAAGATTTCTGGAAATCCACTCCACATGGCTCTTGTTCGTAGAACTCTTTGAGCCCAAGCCTTATGTTGGTATCTTTTGTCTCGGGCTTGGCTGCAACATCATAGACTTCTTTTGGTAGAATTTGCACTTCTATCTGATGTCCTTCTTCGCTTTTGAATCTACCTCTGAAAACTGTGGTGTTGTTCTCCTCCAACTGTTCCTTCGACAGATAGGTCACTTTAGCTGTTTATATTGAACCGGGGTCCAGTTGTTATGGTGGAAGCTCTTGCGAATTCTCCTTTTGAGAAACTCTCATTTTGGCCTCCTCTGCAGCTTGCATGGCTCCTGCTAAGTGAATAGTGTGTCAAAGTTAGCAAATTTGTAGATTTTGCTCGAAATGTCCTTCAGTCTGAAGTGTTGACAAATTGAGTCCAATTTGCTTCAAATCAATTTTTGAATATGCATAGATGCTTAAAAACATGTAAAGATCAAATTCATGAAGTCAAAACAAAAAATTGCAACAAAAATAAATAATCACGATTATTTACAGCTGAGTAGGTTTCTCAACTTTTTGCAAATTTGACTTTATAGGCCTGAAGTATATACCAAAGAGATATTCTAAGTGAAATATGGGCTCATTTGGCTTCACAGGGTGAAAATGGTGTCAGATTTAGGCTTTAGGTCTCTGAAATAGTAGATCTAAAGAAATTTTGAGATTTTGAGCTCGAAATTTGTTCAAACTTGGTTAGTGGGCTTAGGATAACATGTACTTTGCTCCCATGATGGCAAAGTTGCAAATTTCTCCCATTTTGGACAAAAAGTAAATAATCACGATTATTAACTTTTTCATCAAAATGAACATTTTTTGGTACAACTTGGTTCTAGGCATGATGTAGACCCTGTGTATGTGATATGAGGTGATTTGGATAGAAAAATGTGGCTCATAACTTAGAATTTGGCCTACAAGGACTTCTTTGCGTTTTTTGGCAATTTTCGAAGTTATAATTGATCATTTTGGCTCATACTTGAAATTTGGCATGTAATAGGTGTGTACAAGTGATAGGTGAAGTTATGATACCATTTTCAAGCCAAAATTTTGCAAATTTATGTAATCACGAGTATTTACTATAGTCAACATTCTCTTGCAAAACTTGAAAATTTTGACCTAAACATATTTTATACACCTAAAACACGTCCTAATTAACTGAATTTGGTAAAGTTTGGTCTTGTCGGCATCAATTCGTGCTTTGTCGACTTTGAAATCACTGATTTTTGTGACTACATGGTCTGTATTGTTGGTTAGTCACTTTTGAAGCTATGGACTTGTCCGCTACATAGTCCTGAAGCACCTCATCCAATTTTGGCCCATTTGGAGTCAATTTAACATCGTATGTCGAATTTGACACTTTGTAGCCTTTGAGCTGTTTTTTGCTTTTTGAGGGCTTGGCTTGATTGATTTTATGAAACCAATCATATACATTGTGTATAGACCTTGTATGCAAGCTGTCTATGGAGTCAGAATCCAATTCTGGCATCTGCCAAAAACCTAGCTTTTCTACTTCGATTCCCCTCGACCCTTGCCGAATGGTCAACTGTTGATATAGAAGTGTTCTATTTGTTGGGTTTTTAGGGTGGATACACACATGTAGCATTCATGTTGTAGACACAAAATGAAGAGAGATGAGAGAGAAATAAAATGCCTATGCAAGAGGAGAACTTACACCATTAAAATGAACAAAATAACTAGTGCATAAGCAAAGCTTGTAAACTACAAGTAATGTCTAGAGCTTGTGGAGGGTGCCTTCTTATGTAGGCTCTCATAAGATGTTCTAGAGTGTTCTAGGGCTAGTTCCCACATGGCTAAGAGATGGAGTGAAGGCATGTGTTTAATCCTTACAAAGTGCTAGTGTGTGCTAGTGAGCCCATGAGGGTCTTTAATGCTCTGATACCAGTTGTTGGGTTTTTAGGGTGGATACACACATGTAGCATTCATGTTGTAGACACAAAATGAGGAGAGATGAGAGAGAAATAAAATTCCTATTCAAGAGGAGAACTTACACCATTGAAATGAACAAAATAACTAGTGCATAAGCAAAGCTTGTAAACTACAAGTGATGTCTAGAGCTTGTGGAGGGTGCCTTCTTATGTAGGCTCTCATGAGATGTTCTAGAGTGTTCTAGGGCTAGTTCCCACATGGCTAAGATATGAATTGAAGGCATGTGTTTAATCCTTACACTATTATGTTGGGGCATGCTACAATGCAAGTCTCATCTAATTTGGCTGAGCTGACATGCCATTATGGTTGATTTTTGGTCGTAGGTCTTCGTGCACTTCTCAGATTCTAGGGTTTTTTCCAAGGGTTTAGACTAGCTACCGGCCGTACAAAATGGATCATTGATAAGTATAGAACTTACCCCTCATGTCTTGTGTGAGATAGCGCTGAAAACAGGCAACTGTAGACTCCAAAAAATACACGGGAAGAAGGTTGAAAAGCTCTCTCTCCAAAGGCAACAAGAGCCTACCTGGGGTATCTATACTCGGACTTCCCGAACCATTTTGCCCCAAATTCCCATTAGTCCTACTAGGCTGTGAAATCTATGTTAGACTCAAAAATTCCCCCAATCGGATTCTTGTAGCTCATTCTGCAAGAATTCTGCAAAAGTAGGTCTGGTCGCCTAATTTAGGCTTCCCGCTTCCATCTATCGATTTGATTGAAATTTTATGTGCCTGTCCGCCTTGTCTTTCTGATCATCAGCATGTCGATTTGATTGAAATTTTTTGTGCCTGGCGGCCTTGTCTTTCTGATCATTAGCATGTCTTCAGTTTTTCCATCTGAGCTCCTTTGCTATTTATTATTAATTCTTGATCTGTTTATTGAAAAATCAAAGAAATTAACAAAATGCACTAAAAACGCAAAGTGAAAATTCAATAATTAAGAAAATCCATTGAAAAACATAGCTTTATTGTTGTTTGTTGGATTTCTCCATTTTTAAGTCTCAATATCAAGAAAAATGATGAAAAGTAACAAAAAATGACTATTTTGTGATGATTTTCTGATAGTATATACACTATTTACACTCATCGAGGAGATATCATCACTTAATTTTCCCCTGTTGATGATTTATAAGGGAATTATAAGGTAATGTTGCAAAAAATCACACGTTAACATCAGACTTTTTCCTCCCTCTTCAAACATTGCCCTTAATTACTTAGTGCCCTTCCACCCCTCCTAGATGGCGTACTCCGGGCTGACTGTGTGCATGGGTTGAGCAAGCGTGTCTATGCATAGCCTTGATTGGCTCTACCATGCTTTGAACAACAATGCAAGTAAAACCATTATGTTGTGAAAGAGTTGGGTTTTGAGTAATTAACTCAAGGGTTTTTGATGTCGAGGCTTTCTGTTGCTGTCTTCCAAAGAGCAAATCTTGTAGCTTGTGTTCTCTTTGCTTGATTGTACCATCAGGATGCTTTAACATGTTGATTGCCTGAGCTAGTGGTATCAACAATGGTTGTTGCCGAGCTTTTACCCGCCATTGATATCTTGGTTTGCTTGGTGCAAAATGTCGTGGTTGGGTCTTATAAGACTTAACTCTCCATTGCTTGATTGGTTTTACGATTTTCAGAGAAGATAAGTGCTCTTTTTTCTTCCAAATCCATTTTGTATTAAGATCCTTGCTCAGTGATGCTCGTCTTTGGGTATTTTGATCCTTGGAACCGTCTTTGGTTTTGTCGATGATGTTTTGGGCACCCAGATTTGAATCGGCTTGTCCTTAAGCTGTTCTTTTGGTACCCAAATTTTCCTGACTCCTTGCATGCTACTTGTAGCATTTTTTTGTCGATAATATGGAGAAGATTGATTGCTCCATGATTTACCTTGATGATAACCTACTTTCCACTCCTCCTTGCTTGGTGCAATTGGAACAATGAGTTGTCTGCCTTTAGGTGATAGATTGAGCTAATTCACATCCCAATCTGGTACTGCCTTGTACATTCGCATCCATGAGATTCCAAGAATCATTGACTCATTCATGTGTTCATCTGGTAAGCATACAAACTGATGAGGACATGAGCATCCATGTACTATCACATTTAAGTTGACTACTCCCAATGTTGGTGTTGGGTTCTTGTTTCATCCTTTGATAGTCGCTTTCCTGCTGTCAATGGCTGACTTGTTTCTTTCTTGTATGTGGAATAACTGACTGCATTTACTCTAGCTCCTGTATCGACCAATGCATTTGTGCTATGGTTGTTGAGTTGTACTTTGATGCAAAGGTCCATTCCATCTAACCATTCCTCATCTGTTGACACTGCATCTTTCAGCGATTCCCATTGTCAATCATTTATTTCCAAGGTGTTGATGGGAATAGGTAATTGTTAATTCCTGATAGCAGCTTTTCTTTTGAGTACTCAAAGCCCAGCTTCTTCTTAGGTTTCATCAATAACCTGTTGTCTTTTTATCTTCCTTTTCTTAGCTCCATGCATCCTTTCTAGCAATTCATTGGTTAGTGACAAATTGTACTTCTTTAACCGACATCCACTAATCCAATTAGCCATTGGTTCACCGTCTAGGGTGGACGACTTAACTATTCCACTTGGAGATACATATTCAATGACAAATGGTCCGTTTCCCTTTTTCTTAAACTTGGGAATGTGTTGCTTAAGGGAATAGACTAAAACTAAGTCCCCTTTTTTGAAGATTTTTGTAATTAGATGGGAATCAAAAAATTGTTTTTGTTTTCACTTTTGTGCATAGGTGTGAGCTACAGCAGTTAGCCTTTGCTCATCTAGCTTTTCCAAATATTCAAGTCTTTCTGACAATTCATATCTAGTCCACTCAAGATCTTCAGCTACCCTTAGTGTCGGCAATAGAATTTCTATTGGCAGTATGGCATCAAGACAATAAACAAGGTTAAAGGGTATAGCATTTAAAGCCTGTTTTGAATAAAACTTGATAATCCCATAGAGCTGCGTGGAGATTCATTTCCCAGTCTTTCCTTCCTGAACTAACCACTTTAGTCAATACCTAGCTAAGAATTTTATTTGTATGATCAGCTTGTCCGTTTTCTTGTGGGTGATAGGGAGCTGATTTGTTATGGATGAACATAAATTCATTAAGCAGATACTTGATTACCTCATTGAGGAAATGAGTTCCACTATCACTGACTATTTCTATTGGCAGTCCATATCTTGTGAACACATACTCATATAAGAATGCGGTAGTGGTTCTGGCATCATTCTTTTGAGTTGCTTTAGCCTCGGTCCACTTAGCCAAATAGTCTGTAGCTACAATGATATATTAAGCTTGGGTTCTATAAGCAGGTGGTTGTATTGGCCCAACAAAGTCTATATCCCATTTTGCAAAATCTCTAGCCCCCATCATTGGTCTTAAGGGCATGCTATCTACTCATGTTGGCATTTTTTCTCGTTCACAAGCATCACATCTCCAAATATATTCTTTGGCATCTGCAAAAAGTGTTGGCCACCATATAGCTGCCATTAAGATTGATCTTACGGTGGTCTCACTAGAAAAGTGACATCTAGCTAATCCAACATGTGCTTGTTCTATAATTAGAATATATTCATCTTCATTTGCACAAAGACGCAAATATTGATCCTTACCTCTCCGATATAATTGGTTTCCAATAAGAGCATAATCTCTTGCTTTAGTCTCAATTGCTCTTTGACGGTGTTTACTCATATCCTCAGGAAATGTTTGGCTCGATAAGTAAGTAACTAGATAGTTGCTCCACTTAGGAACAAGCGACATTTGGAACAATGTTACATGAGGTATGGGTGTTTGTTTTTTACATTGAGGACAATCCTTTACAAAAGAGAGAACATTTACTCCTCATAGTTGGCCAAAATACTTTAAGTCTCAAGATCCGTCGCATAGTTTGCTCTTCCACAAAGTGAAGTCCTACTATGGTAATATGTGCTTGACTCAGGTATTGGGATTTTTCTTCAAGATTAATGCATAAGAGCAATATTCCATCTCAATTTATTTTGTATATTCTCCCAGCTAGTATTGATACATAGCCAATTGCTCAATTAATTCAATTGTAACAGGAAATGGTATTTGCGAATCCTCTTGAGCTATGGTCATCAATGATACCATATTTTTTGACCATCGAGGTATCATTTCCACAGAGAACAGATAGGCATCTAGTAGATCATCGTCTACTCGTATAGGTGATTCTCCTGAAACAATCCTAGACAAATTATCTGTTCTTTAATGAGTAATGCCCTTTTTACAACAACACAGTGAAATCAAATTCCATAAGAATGATAAACCATCTCACTATTCTTCCTGTGTTGCATGGCTTGTTGACCAAGCATAATAAGGCTTGGTGGTACACAAAGAGCACAAATTTTTTTTCTAATAGGTAATGTCTATACTTTTTTGCGACATAGATCATTCCTAATTCATCCCTTTCAGTGGTGGTATAATTCTTTTCTGCCATATTCAACTGTCGGCTAGCATAAGAAATAGGAAAATCAATTTTCTTGTCTCCTGGTTGAGTTAGTATACACCCGATGGAAAAATTGGAAGCATCTATATGTATGTGGAATATCTTATCTCAATTTGGTGCTTTCAGTATTGGAGTTGAGGTGAGAGCTTGCTTAAGCTTCATGAAGAATTCTTCACACGCTTCAACCCATTCAAAGTGTGTAATCAAGCTATACATGGGTTTTGCAATTATAGCGTACATGTAAATGAATCGCTTGTAATATCCACAATGTCCCATGAAGGCTTGAATCCCCTTGAGTGTTGTCAGTCTAGGCAAATCAACAATAACATGAATTTTGTCCATATCAGTAGCTATGTCATTTTTAGACACTATATGTCCAAGAAATTTTCCTTGTCTACCCATGAATGTGCACTTTTCGAGATTTAAGCAAATCCTATAAAGTCTACATTTTTTGAATACCTTTTTGAGGTGTTCAAAATGATCAGCCCGGATTGATGATTGTACGCATAGATCATCCATATATACTTCCAAGAATTTCCTGAGATATTCTTTAAAAGCATGGCTCATCAATCTTTGAAAGGTGGCAGAAGCATTAGTTAACCCAAAAGGCATAACCCGATAGGCAAAAATACCCCATTTTGTTGCAAAAGCAGTTTTATTCTTTTGGGTCAACCAAAAGTTGATTGTATCCCGAAAATCCATCTAAGAATTTGTAAGCTTCTTTACCTGCAACTCGCTCTAAAACATGCTGAGTGATTGGAAGAGGAAAGTTGTCTCTAATGGTAGCTGCATTCACTTTCTTGAGGTTGACCCACACTCGTAATTTTCCATATTTCTTGGGCACTACACAATTGGAGACACCCAATCTATGTGTTCAATTTCACAAATTAATTTGGCTTCCTTTAGTTTTTCAATCTCTTCTTTGATCTTCTTCTTGGAAAATGTTTCATTGTATGTGTATGGCCTTTGTCATCTCTCATGGGTATAGTATGTTGACAGATTTTTGGATCAACACCCTTGAGATCCTTTTAAGACCAAGCAAAGATATCTCGGTATTCTTTTAGTAAGCTTAACAAAAGATATTCTTCTTCTTCTGTTAGGTCATTTGCAATGTAGGTAGGCCTAGGCTCTTCTCCTCGTTTGGCCAAATCTATCTTTTTTGCATTTTCAGGCCCTTCATAGGACTTGCCCTGTTTTTGTAGTTCCCTAGCAGGTTGTTCGACTATGATTTTTCAATTTTGAAGAGTATATTTCTTGTAATGGGATAGAACACTCATTACATCTTTACCATCCTCTTCTGTGGCTTCCATTTTGGTTGTATATATCTCCTTTAGAGCTTTTTTCAACTCTTGATATTTCTTTTTCCGTTTGACTCGTGTCATGGTTGACTCCTTGTCCTGTTTTTTGGGCTTTGCTTGAGTTTCCTTCCTCATTTTTCTCAATGTTTTTGACACTTCTGGATTTTCTTTGAAGGATATCTGCTAGTGATTTTGTCCTTGACACAATCATGTGCATCTATCTGCATCAAGAACTGTGTTCTACTCGAGACTGATGACATAGGTCTAGCTTTCAAATTTATAGTGCCTCTTTTTGTCTATACCATTTCTATGTTCTTGATTTTTGGTTAGGAAAGTCAAAAAAAAAATCCTCCCCTCCTTTCATGAGTAGCTTAGCTCTCACATGTTCTTTTTTAGACCCCA
The DNA here is from genome assembly GCF_014529385.1 of Adiantum capillus-veneris. NCBI lineage: Eukaryota > Viridiplantae > Streptophyta > Polypodiopsida > Polypodiales > Pteridaceae > Adiantum > Adiantum capillus-veneris. The sequence continues at coordinate 44,123,557 of NC_140956.1, read as the reverse complement.
AATTTTTTGAGGTAGCTAAGTAATCTTCTAACTCATCTGTTGCATCGTAGTAGAGGTCTAAAAAGACTTGTTGAACTTTCGTCAAGTCCTTGGGTTCCTCAAATTCATCTTCAATGTGGAGGGTTGAAATCATTTGGATGGGAATTATGTCATAGCCTTCCTCATTGCAAATATGAGTAGGCATAGATGTATTCACACATATATCCATTGTCGCTAAAATTTGGTCCACTCAAATGGCTCAAACATATTCTCTAGAAAGGGTTCAGGTACATAGGCTTCATCCGTATAATCCCGTTCTACGATACATTCTTCTCTTTTTAAGTTCCCTTTTTTTGAAGCTCCACATATCCAAATAGGAGTGTCTTTGTTCAACCACGATGGAAGCTTAGTTTAAGCCGAAGAGACTGAATTGAATTCTTGTTGGGTGTTTTCATGACATCTCTATAAGTGTGATCTTTTAGATTAACCCTGGTTATTGATCCCACTTGCTTCAAGTACAAATAATTGTTTCCCTAGTCTTGGATGAGTTGTACCTGTTGCATGAAAGGCCTTCCCAATATGATTTTGTAATTGAGTTTCTTCCCAATGTCTACTATGGCAAAAGTGTGCTAATATTCAATCCCACAGGAATTAACTATCACTTATTTCAAGCAGTCCTAATGGTCTTTCAATGTGTCCATCAGCCAATTGCAATTTCATTCAAGTTTGTCTAACGGCTGGTTGTCCCCAAGATTCCCATACTGCTTTTGTGGCTATGACTATGCCTGCCCCACTATCCAGTAATGCCATGGTTTCTATGTCATTATATTTCACTAGAAGGGTTGTATTTCCCATTTCCCCTTCATAGGGTTTTCTGTAGATCATTCCATAGATATGGTCTGCTTTTTAACAGCTCTCCTAAAGTAAGAGTGCATTGGATGGGTGTAGACATGATTAAATGGATGTTGTCTACTTCTAGGGTCTGTTCCGCTCTTTTTAATTGAGTGGTCTTACACACTATGGATTCATCTTAGTTATCTCCCAAGTAAGAGGGTAATGTTTTCAAGGTCAATGGTTTAGACATTCCTGAAGCTGCAGATCAACAATCCCCATACAAGGATTGTACATCCATGTCCATATCAGAAGGTAGGTTGTCTAACAAACTTCCTCTATAGGAGCTGACTTAAGAGTTAGGCTCCCATCATTGATTTCTCTAACTTTTTCCCTTAAGTGTCCTGGCCAGTCTTCTTCTACGAATGGAATTATGTCTAAGACATCTCGCTGTCCGGCACTATAAGTTATGACTCTTTTGTTTCAAAGTGGCTTTCTACCACCACTTCAGATTTTTCTTTATTGCCTCAAATTTTTTGTCATACTTAAAAGAGAGAATAATTTTTACCATCCATTACCACACATGCAAATCGGCTTATCTAGATAAATTTTCAGCTTACAAACGCGGTTTTGATCTGGTCAAATATGTCCATTCTAGCGTTGGTAATTCCCTAGAAATAAATGGGTGCACGAAGTTCATTCTAACACCGTAGACACGGAGAGTTTTCGAGCTTGGGTTTTTGTTTTTCCAACATCTCTTGCGTGATTCTTACCAAATTTTGATAAGCTTCAAGCTTAGCTGCTTCCATGTCTGGAGAAGGATAGTTTTTCCATTTGTTTTCCATGTTTTGGCATGCTTTAAGTCTCGCTTGGTAGGCTTCCAATGCTGCATCAATAGGCTCAAAAATTTTGTCAACCAAAATTGATCCTCCAGATTTCATGGTGGTTTCCTTGATTTCGCTTTCACCTTTTCCTAGAATAGCTTCTTTGCTTTCTCCTCGATTTTAGCCCTTTGTTTCTATTTTCTCATCTCATACCTTTTGCTTCTGCTTTGTTTGGTCTTTTGAGAGACATTTTTTGTATTCTCCAAATCATCAAAGGAGTTATGTTTCCTTAGCCTAGGGTCTAGTGATTACCTTGATTGAAACAATCGGTTCACTCTCAGATGAGCTACTAGGTATCACATAGACTACTATCAGTACGGTTTTACCATTGTTCAAAGGATTTTTTTGGACCATAACCATAAGCTACAAAAATTGACAATCTTGCACATTTGAGTATACCACAAGGTCAAGAATATCAAGTAGACCACAGAAATCATTTTGGTGAAATTTGGATCACAAAAGTGAGACTTAACCCAGATTCTTGAAAACCGAGTCTTCGAACACGAAACAATTCATAAACTTGAACAGATTTTGTCCAAACTTAGTGAAATCCAAGGACCTTAATAGGCTGTATACTTGGCAAACCAAGCAAAAAGTGCAAAAAACTAACAAAAGTAAATAATGGTGATTATTTACTACTACTACATAGAGAGACCAATTTTGACTTTTGAACTTGTATAGTGTTAGACCAACATAATACAAGGCCACACAACGGGAAATTTTGGGTTGAATCGGATCCAAATTGGTACATGTTCACTCAGTTTTCAGGTTGCAGATTAATCCTTTGTTTTTTTGCAAAAGTCGAATCTGAAAGTCTCAACTGTTGACTCAATTGAGACCATAAGCTTGATACCAATGACTCATTGCATGTGTAGAAATAGCTTTTGTAAAGGCACATAGGATTTGGATCACCAAATTGGGTAAAAACTGGGTAAAAATTGCTTATGGTTTCAATTCCCACTTTAGGTCAAGTGCAAAAATTGCGATTATTAACAGCAGTGGATTTTTGACCTAGTTGTTTTCGACCCAGAAGCATCTAAATGCTTAGCAATGATGCCCCAATACCCCACCTATGCTTCATTTTTTATTTTGAAGTGTAAATTCCTACTTATAATGAAATTAGGCCGTGGGTCCACGACGCCAACAACTACAGATTACTATGAAATTCTTACGTCAATGTGTACAGCTCTTAGCTACGATTGCAATGCAACAAACACGATTGCAATGTGACAATCGAGGACAGAGCGCAAAGAGAGAAGTGAGCACCGTTAGCTCACGCTGTGTATTTCATTATCCAAAACTTGAAATTAACTTACAAAAATTGGCTTTTATACCTTTGCCAAGGTTTTTGATGTTCAAAACTAATAATCTCGGAGCTCTAACTAAAGATGGGTAAAGACAGGTTGATACAATCTAGAATCTTAGAGCCCTGGCTCATCTATTACAAGGTTTATCCAAAAAATAGGAGTTACGATATTCTTAATTTATCAAAATTCTAAGTTTTTTTACAATGAGAGTTTCAAAAAATGGTATCCTAGCTAGCTTGCTGCTAACATTCCTTTGTGCAAAACAATACCCAAATACTCAATCCTTGGAGTGAAAAATGAACACTTGCTCATCTTTGCATATAGCTTGTGTGCTTAAAGAATATCCAACACCTTTCTCAGGTGGTCTTCATGTTCTTCTTCATCCTTTGGTAGATTAGAATATCATCAAAGAAGACAAGAACAAAGTCATCTAGAACGGCCTGAAAATATCCTACATCAATCTACTGAATGTAGCCGGAGCATTAGTGAGACCAAACGACATTACTATAAACTCAAAATGTCCATATCGGGTGTTGAAAGTTGTGTTTGGAATATCTGATTCCTTTATTCTGATTGGATAATAACCAGATCTTAGATCTATCTTTGAGAAGACCTTGGAATCATGTAGCCTGTCCAACAATTCATCGATTCGTGGGATATGAGAGTTGTTCTTAACTGCTACCTAGTTTAGTCCTCTGTAATCAATGCAGATCGTAAAGTCCCATCTTTCTTCTTTTGAAAAAGTACTGGTGCTCCCCAAGCTGATTTACTCGGTCTAATAATTTTTTGTTCTATAAGCTGACAAAGCTATTCTTTCAATTTAGTGGCCTTTGGTAGCGCCATTTTATAAGGTCTCTTCGACACTAGCTCACTTCTTGGGAGAATCTCTATCTCATGATAAATCTCTTGATTGGGAGGAAGAGAGGTGAGATCTTCTGGAAAGACATCTGAATATTCATGAAGCTAAGAGGGTTTTGTAACTCTTGATTTTGGATCCATCTTGTTCAGCTTGACCACAAATATGTATTGTCCGGCCTTCATACCTTTGAGTAGACAGTTGGCTTTAACTAATTGAATCTTTGGAATCCCATTCTTTCACTGTACTTTGACTTGCTTTGCTTGACTATCTCTAAAGCTCATACTACCTAGGCCACAATGGATGCTAGCGATTCTTAGATAACCAATCCATCCCAAGAATTCTATCATACATCCCAACTGGTAGGGTTCTAAAGAAGGCTAAAGTAGCATGTCCTCCTAGTTCAAAGTCAAGGGTCCCCACAGAATATCGTGATACCACGGTTTTCCCGTTAGCCAATTCTATTGTCATAGGTTTATCTTGTTTTTTATTCAGGTTCAACATTTGCAAGCATTTTGGGGATAGAAAAGAATGAGTACTACCACAATCAATGAGGAGGTTAAAAGGTTTACCTTGATGGGTTGCTAGTGTTTGAAGAACAACAAATTGTCTTTGGGCTCCAAGGTTGTCAATAGCTGCATAAATTCTTGCTCTCCCTTCTTCTTCACCAAGGGTAGGCTCTCCTATGACTGCATGTGCATGGGCATTCCTACCTTGACCTCTTCCAAAGGCTCTGGCTGCTCTTCCTCGCCCTCTACCCCATCCATTGTTATGTCCAAAAAGGCAATGTCTTTGATCGACTTCAGTAGTTGTTGTTGCTCTATTAGTCAGACGTGGACATTCCAATAATGTCCCAACTCTCCACATCCAAAGAATCAAACATCCGAGCGTGAAGGATTTTGAGCATTAGTAGCATAAGCTCTTTGTGGAAGTCCATTATTATTGGAAAGCCTTATTGGTTGTTTGGCACCATTAAAACTTTGATTTTGTTCAACTCTCCTTCTAATCCCTTGCTCCTTCATTAAGGGCATAGCTCGTAGTAAAGCATCTTGCACGGTACTAGGTTTCATGGCTTCTAATCAGAGTTGATTGGTTCTCTTAAACCTTGACAAAAATGGGCTACCTGCTGCTCTATGGTAATTGGCGGAGCATAATGCCTAAGACTTACAAACTTTGGTAGTACTCTTTGAAGGTTATATTGTATTGCTTCAAGCTAAAGAACTCATTCATCTTCAACGCTTCGTGTGCAGGAGGTAAGTATCTTTCCTTCACTGCCCATTTAATTTCCCTCCAACTCTGGGAGTTCTCCAGTACTCCCATGTCACGACAATGTTGTTTCCACCATAATTTTGCTTCACCAGAGAGGCGAAACATCCCTAGCATTGCTTGATTTGCAAGTGCAGTCTTTGCACAAGAAGTAATCATCCATAGATTCAATCCATACGTCTGCATCCTTCTCAATCATAAAAGGTGGTTGCATTTGTGTCAGCAATAACTTCTTCTCCCGAATCTCCGTATAGATAGCATCGTTCTGAGGGTTTTCCATTATAGGAGTGATTTGAGGGTTCTCATGGGTGTACACATATATTAACGTTAATATTCATAATAACCACATGACTTATCCAGTTTATTAAAACTTAACCATATGACTTAACCAATTCTAACTTATTCAGTTCATCAAAACACAGTCACATGACTTAACCAATCATGACTTACTCAGCCCATTAGAACTTAGTCACATGACTTAACCAGTCATGACTCTTGTCAATCACACGACTTAACCAATCATACAATTTCTTTGAAGAAAAACAATTCAATCAATGACTTAACCAATCAGCAATCTTTTGAAGCAAAACATTACTATTCATAAACTCATCTATCAACATACCACTACAGGATTCTTTTTGGTTAGCATTCCATCATAGCAACTAGAGATTTTTTGTGTAATAACAACACTAAGTATGCTTCAAGAAAAGAGTTCTACAAGTATAGAACTGCAAGGATAGTGGTAGACACTTCCAAAGAGGTTGTTGTTCGAATATCAAAAATGAGGAACGTGGAGAAAATATTAGCAATGAAGCACCAGCCTTATGTGGAGGTCTTGAAGCATGGTCGTAGTCAATGGCTTGCATATTCTAAACCAACAAAACCCAAGGCAGGAATTCCTATCAGTCATCCGAGTTGAGCAACTTGGGATGTAAGTTTCACTTTCCTATGCTTGTTTTTGTTACAAGTGTCTTAAAATAAAGTTAATTTTCTTTTATTTATTTTGAAGGCCTTTGTAAATGTGGCAAACATCACGTTCAACCATAAATCATTTGCCAGCAAAGAAGCACACACGGTCATGTACAATGATGAAATCTATGATCAATGGATAAACATCTTGGAGAAGCATCAGACATCAGTTGCTCGTGGGAGACAACCAAGCATAACAAACTTTTGATGCCTAAATGGTTTAGAGTATAAAGATGTCAAGTGACTACAACATGAGCTAACAGAAGGAAAGATATGCTTAGTGAAGCAACCACATCTGCTCAACCTCACTGCACGTGCAACGAACTTAAAGCAGATTAGGGTTTTTGAGACTCAAATGTTGATGGCATTTAAAGATCTAGATTGATCAGCAATAGCAGCTACTTCATGGGATGAATGTAAGTCTCATTATAACATTACGGATGAGATCTTCAAATCTCTCTTCACCAGTTGTACGCAATGGCTAGATCTCCTACTACAAAAAGCAGAGGAGAAAGAGCCAACTCCTAAGATCACTAGGGGATATGTGCAGTGGATCATTGCACAAAAGAATGGAACTTCTAGTTTGCAATTCATTTTACCATGGAAAATCAAGTGTGTTGGAAATAATTTGGAAGGCATTGAGTTTTTCTGCAGTGAGAATGCTCTACAATTTGTGTTGGTGTTTGTATCATAGATACAACACATAAAAGTCTTCATGTTGGTGTTTGTATCATAGATACAGCACATAAAATCCTATATCTGGTGGTTGAGTGCTAATTGCTAGCTTAGTCAAGCATCATCATGATGCTTCCCTAGAGAAGGTAATTTCTGAAAAAGCTAAATGGTATGAAATGCATGCTCTACCTTTTAGCTCCTTAATGGGATCAGAGACCGTCTAAACATGTGCTCTTCACGAAGTAATTTTTGGGTTTGGGAATTCTTCTGTCAAGGAGAGCAATAAACCAACTACTCTAGTGTAAAAGAGTCACTATTGGAGCCAGTGCATACTCTCTCCATCAATGACGACAAGTATGTTGCTGTGACCACGGTCAAATCTTTTTTGTGCATTGTGCAATCAAATGCATCTGTGTCAAAGAAGATGATCAAGTAATAGACATCTTATCATTAGGCTATGGGCCTCAAGAGGCACTACACTGACGAGTGCAAAGCGCGATATGGATCCCGACGGCCTCAAAAAATGCCGGGAGCCGATGCACGCCGCAAGCCGGTCACGGTGAAGCGAACAGGGGACACCACCTAGCTTTGAGCAGCTAGGATGCAAACAACGGTGATTGGGAATATCACGGACTCTACACACCGAGAGAGAGAGAGAGAGAGAGAGAGAGAGAGAGAGAGAGAGAGAGAGAGAGAGAGAGAGAGAGAGAGAATAGAATATGACAGGTGATGAAAACCCTCGGGGTGTGAGGGAGAACTATTTTCTTGCAATATTTACAGCAACCTTATTTCCGGCGAGGTGGCAATCATGGTGATAGAGAGATAGAGGGAGAGATAGTGAGCCTACTAGTATGTTCTCTAGAGTTGACTCACCGACACGAAAACCCTGCTAACATGAGTGTGTGTGTGTGTATCGACCAATGGAGTCAAGATGTAGACATAGCTTCTTACATAGTACAAAATCGCTACACTAAGTCCCCTCTCTCATGATGCAAATGTTTCCAATCCCTCCCACCAAAATACTACCAAGTGCTGACCTCTGATGAAATTGCACCCCCTCGATAGTGACCTCTCAGTGCCTTTTTATAGGTGCTGGATGCTTTAAATTAGGGTAATCTGATTAGATTAGGATTCTAATCAGGGGAGACAAAGCAAGGCAGTGGGCCCTAAGTGGTTGACCCTTGCTTTGTCTTAGGAAATATTATAAAGGAAAACCTCTAGGTGGGCCTTTGTGACCATCACCTAGAGAGAGATGAGAATTTACAAAAATTGGGATTTTCTACAAGATTTGGTTTGAAACTGGGAAAAATGACGGCAACCTACGGATTTTACTGAAGAAGGCATCATGGATGCAATGCCGACGAAGGGCAACCTAGCTAGTGCATCGATGTAGCGCATTCGTCACTATGACATTTGGAGCACATTACTGCTCAGATAGACGCAGAAAAACAAAGGAAAAGTTTAAGGCAAAAAATCTCGGGAGCGGTAATGTTGGAGTCAATCCTCACGATAATGGTCCTTCAATAATTCACGCAGTAATTGGTCCGGCTACATTTCCGCGCTTATTTCCGCACTTTTTACCGCCAGTATTACCGCGACGATTACCGCAACCGGGAGTATTTTTATAAAAAAAAACAAATGACCATTTGGATGGTCCTTGGTTGGTAGGACCCATCCAAATGGTCGTTTGCCTTTTTTTTCTTATACATTTAATAAATAAAAAAACAACAATTTCATTGCACCAAAACTTTGGACCAAAATCAAATGTTTAATTATATTGGAGAAACTGTTCAAAAACAACAATTTCATTGCACCAAAACTTTGGACCAAAACGAAATGTTTAATTATATTGGAGAAACTGTTCATTACAAAATTGCCCAAATAGGCGATGCATGGCGGCTATACAACTATGGCCAAAAGAAGACTTTGGGCCAAAATCAAGTGTTTAATTATATTGGATATTACAAAATTGCCCAAATAGGCGATACATGGGGGCTATACAATTGTGGCGAAAAGAAGACACGCGCGCGAGCCCAAAAACACTTGGAGGATTGAGCTACTTGGATCCTGGGACCTCTCGAGGGACTCCTTGACTCTGGAAATTAAAAAAACAACAAAACCTTTAATTAATACAAATGGATACATAAAGCTGCATGCAATGATTTTTAAAAAAAAGTTCATACTTACAGGCTGTAGTGTACGACATGTATTTTCAAATTCTTCGCGATTGATTTTGTTGTTTTCATACAGCCAGCACCATCTCTGATATTCGGAGTGGCTCTCTTTGTATCTATAGATCTCTTGGCTTGGAAGAGAGTTAGCCACCCGAAGAGTGCTGGCCCGAGCCCGAACCGCTGGGTGGTGTAGGCGACGGATAACTCGACGCTGCGGGCGTGGATCGCTGCGAATGCAAGGTGGAGGGAGCTACGGGTGACAGGAAAGTCGAGGGTAAGGTGGAGGGAGACCCACTGGGAGGCACACTCTGCACGATCGGAGTGCCGACGCCCGGTGTCGCAAGCGGTGAGAGCCCATAGGCAGCCAACTGTGCTGGTGTGTACCACCCTCGAAGACTCTGCTGCGAGGATAGCCACTCTGCCTAGGCGCGGTATGCCCTCTCGAGGTCGGGGTCGTGTACTGCATCTCGAAACCATCGAAAGCCGAAGGTGGATTGTAACTAGTGGGAGGAAGACTGCGCGTAGTAAGCATCACAAGCATCCTCGTAAGAGAGGCCCTCGGCGAGAAAGTCCTCTATGGATCGATAGCCAGGCGTGGAAGAGGATGCCATATCCTACAACTTCACAAAAAAAAAGTGACCCTAATTAACATTGGATTCTAGTCAAAGTGAGATTCTTCCTTGCATAGGATTCCTCCTTGCATAGGATTCCTCCCTGCATAAGATTCCTTTTATCTCCTATTTAAGAAATGGTTTATGTCTTTTTTTTTGCATCCATTTAGAGTGTGTGTGTGTGTGTGTGTGTGTGTGTGCTTCTAATTAATCTATTTTGTGTGTGCGTTAGTGTGTGGCAAAGAAATTAATCTAGTGTGTGTGTGTTGGACCTTAATCTACCGTTGGGCTTCTCGGTGACCATTGGGGTCTCAATCAACTTCATCACGCACCCACATGGAGGTATGTTTTGGTATACTAATGCTAATGGAGGTATGTTTTGGTATGTTAATGCTAATGGAGGTATGTTTTGGTATACTAATGCATGCCCAAGCACACACTAATGCAAGCGTTAGTGTGTGCTTGTAACGCATGCACACACTAATGCTTGCATTAGTGCGTGCTTGTGCACTAATTAGTGCACACTAATTAGTGTGTGAAAACACACCAATGCATGCACACACACCCTAATTCTTGCATTAGGGTGTGTGTGCATACATTGGTGTGTTTTCACACACTAATTAGTGCACAAGCACACACTAATGGAGGCATTAGTGTGTGCAATTTTTTCACACACCAATGCTCACAATAGTGTGTACTTGTGCATGCATTAGTGTGTAGACACACTAATTTGTGCACAAGCACACACTATTGTGAGCATTGGTGTGTCCTAGAGAGGTATGCACACACTAATGCAAGCATTAGTGTGTGTGTGTGTGTATATAATGCATGCATTGTGCCTAAAATAGTGTGTGAAAACACACTAATCAGTGCACAAGCACACACTAATGCAAGCATTAGTGTGTGCTAGAGAGGTATGCACACACTAACGCTTGCATTAGTGTGTGCTTGGGCACAAATTAGTGTGTGGAAACACACTAATGCAAGCATTAGTACGTGTGTGTGTGTGTGTGTGTGTGTGTGTGTGTGTGTGTGTGTGTGTAATGCATGCATTGTGCCTAAAATAGTGTGTGAAAACACACTAATTAGTGCACAAGCACACACTAATGCAAGCATTAGTGTGTGCTAGAGAGTTATGCACACACTAACGCTTGCATTAGTGTGTGCTTGGGCACAAATTAGTGTGTGAAAACACACTAATGCAAGCATTAGTACGTGTGTGTGTGTGTGTGTGTGTGTGTGTGTGTGTGTGTGTGTGTGTGTGTGCGCGTGTGTGTGTGTGTGTAATGCATGCATTGTGCCTAAAATAGTGTGTGAAAACACACTAATTAGTGCACAAGCACACACTAATGCAAGCATTAGTGTGTGTTAGAGAGGTATGCACACACTAACACTTGCATTAGTGTGTGCTTGGGTACAAATTAGTGTGTGGAAACACACTAATGCTTGCATTAGTGTGTGATTGTGCACAAAATAGTGTGTGCAAACACACTAATTAGTGCACAATCACACACTAATGCAAGCATTAGTGTGTGTGTGTGTGTGTATAATGCATGCATTGTGCACAAAATAGTGTGTGAAAACACACTAATTTGTGCACAATCACACACTAATGCAAGCATTAGTGTGTGTATAATGCATGCACACACTAATGCTTGCATTAGTGTGTGCTTGGACACAAATTAGTGTGTAGAAACTAACTAATGCGTGTGTGTATAATGCATGCACACACTAATACAGGCATTAGTGTGTAAAAACTAACTAGTGCGGCATTAGTGTGTAATTTGTGCACAAAATAATGTGTAAAAACTAACTAGTGCGGCATTAGTGTGTAATTTGTGCACAAAATAGTGTGTAAAAACTAACTAATGCATGCACACACTAATGCTTGCATTAGTGTGTTTACACACTAATTCATGCACAAGCACACCCTAATGCAAGCATTAGTGTGTGCTTGTAACGCATGCACGCACTAATGCAAGCATTAGTGTGTGTATAATGCATGCACACACTAATGCAAGCATTAGTGTGTGATTGTGCACAAAATTGTGTGTGTGTGTGTGTGTGCGTGTGTGTACAATGTGTGTGTGCATGTTAGTGCATGTGTGTGTGTGCAATGTGTATGCATTGTGTATGTGTGCATGTGTGTGTGTGTATGTGTTTGTGTTTGTGTGTGTGTGTGTTTGTGTGTGTATGCATGTGTGTGTGTATGAGTTTGTGTGTGTGTAGAAGAACGAGAAGAAAGAGAGAGAGTTTGAGCACTTATATTCATGACCTCGGTCGCTTGGATATGGTGGGGATGGAGATGAAGAGAGTAATAGAGGTTGGAGATGGAGAGGGAGAAGGAGAGAGAGCTTGGAGATGGAGAGGGAAACAAGCCCGCGCAGAAGAGGAGGTCGATTTTGAATTTCTGGCATTCAATTTCGTGGGAGCATGCAAGTGCCCCCTTTATATATAAAAAATTTCCTGAAATATTACCGTGTATATTACCGCGCCAGTTACCGCCATTATTACCGCAAAAATCTCTCTGATGAGACATTGAGGTTACGCCGACTTCATGACCTCTTCCCTCTATGATCTTTAACGAGTGTCAGTCATGTCAGTACCAACATTCTTGATTTTTCTTTTTCTTATTTAATTTTTTCTTATTTAGTGTGTGGTCGTGTGTGCAGGACGATTGGGATGACGTGGGTCCGTCGGTTGGCGCGGAACGAACTCGATTGTTGAGCGAGCGATTACCATGTCCATGTACGCGATGTAAGCGTGCAATTGCACGGCTTCGACGTATATGCTTGGCTCATGTGGATGATTATGGGCTATGGGACGATCCGAGAAAACGCGCTTGAATGGAAACTAGCGATCCGAGGGTTTTGGCATCCATTGATGTCGCTCCCCATTGGAGTGTGATCGGGGGCGGAGGCGGGACGAGGACGGAGAGCGATTGCACCAGGAAGCAGTCATGGGAGGGGGGTCGCACCCACCGTCCGATGTGGGTGGGTCCACACAAGCACATGCGCATCCTACATCCACCACATATGGGGATCTCCCCACCACCCCGCCCCACATGGAGGTGAAGGAAGATCATTTGCACAATATGGTTGAGGATCTTCTTGCATGTGAGGCGGCAAATGAGTGTGAGCCTGAGTGTGCATGTGAAGAAGCCACCCAAAAAACCAAAGATTCATTGCTAGAGGCAGCACACACCGCTCTTTACGAGGGATGCTCCTACTCCATATTACAAGCGTCTCTTGAGATCTTGAATATTCAAGCAATGTTTGGATGGAGCAATGCAGGGTCGATGCACTATTGAGGTACGTTTAAGTGTAATAAGTGTTAGTTGTGAGTTTTTTTCGTGGTTATATGCAATAGCAAGTGTTATTTAATTATGTCATAGGCTATTAGGCAAGATGATGCCTAAAGGCAATCATCTTCCAGAAAATCGAAGGAAGGCACGACAGATGGTGACAGGGCTTGGGATGGACTATGATCGCATACATGCATGTGTCAATGATTGCGTGCTATTCCGCAATGAACATGTAGGGCTTGATGCTTGCCCCGAGTGTGGAGAATCAAGGTACAAAGAGGGAATGCAAGGAACCACAATACCTCGCAAGGTTCTTCGTCATTTCCCCCTCATTCCCCGCATCAAGCACATGTTCAGCACCAAAGGAACAAGCGAGCTTCTTACATGGCATATGACAAATCGCTCCACCGATGGGGTTATGAGAGTGCTGGCTGACTCGCCGGCATGGCAACACATTGAGCAGACATGGCCGGAGTTTAAAGAAGAGCCTCGTCACTTGAGGCTTGGTCTGGCTAGTGATGGGGTGAACCCATTTGGGCATCGGTCTACCTCATGGAGTACTTGGCCAGTGGTTGTTGTGAACTACAACATTCCACCATGTGGAGTCAACCAAGAAGGGGAACATTTTGCTCTCTCTTCTAGTCCCAGGAAAACACAAGGTGAAGAACATGGATGTATATTTAGCACCTTTGATTGAAGAGCTTCAAGAGCTATGGAACGGCATAGATGTTTTTGATGTATCAAGACCACTTCGTGATCGGCGCACAATGATCAAGTGCATTCTCATGTGGACCATGCATGATTACCCCGGGCTTGGAGAGATTTCTGGTAAGCTTATACTTTGTGACGCTCTTTAATGTCTTTGCATTGGTCACTTATATGCGGTTATGTCTTTTGTTTTTGTAGGACTATCGACATCTGGACATAGGGCATGCCCAACTTGCGGACCCTCACTCGTGACAGAGAGACCCGCTCTACTTGGTAAGGTGATCTACCCCAATAACCATTGCTTCTTGCCGCCCACACATCCATCTTATGCTCCACCGTGCAATGGGATGGAGCCACTCCATTGGACCATGGCCGATTGGGCAAGACATTGGAACGAGCATCACAACACATTGCCTCCTCCCAATGATCCACCTAGGGGTATGTCTAGGTACTCTATTTTCTTATCACTACCCTATTGGGCTTCATTAAAAATCCAACACCCATTGGATCCAATGCATGTGTTCAAAAATGTTGGGCAAGCTATATGGGATCACATAGTAGGCAAGAAAGATTCATTGGGGGCTAGAGAGGACATGAGGGCTATAAGGAGGCTCCCTTCTTCGGCCACACCTCGCATGGGGCCTCGGGGGAAGATGGTTCTTCCAAAGGCACCTTGGATTCTATCAAGGGTGGATCAAGAGTGGATGAAACAAGTCATTGCATCCATCCGTACTCCAACAGGTTATATGCGTTCACTCAAGGGTGTCTTCACTAAAACTAAGAAAGGAGGATCCACACAACTGTATGGGCTCAAATCCCATGATTGGCACAAGATTCTTCAGGTAATGTGTGTGTGTGTGTGTGTGTGTGTGTGTGTGTGTGTGTGTGTGTGTGTGTGTGTGTGTGTGTGTGTGTGTGTGTGTGTGTGTGTGTGTGTGTGTGTGTGTGTATGTGTGTGTGTGTGTGTGGTTTAGGGTTCTGGATACTAAAAAGTCTTTTTGTTTGTGCAATAGTTTGTGCTTCCAATTAGCATTAGTGGATTTGCGGACATGAAGGTAAAGACTGCAATATTCAAGGTGGGAGAATTTGTCACGTATAGAACATTTGATCCTCCCTCCTAAACTTTACTTTGAAGACTAACTTTACTATGAAGATTATGAAGGGTTTTTTGGTTACAGGTTTGTGAGTTCCAAAGAAATCGAAGTTTCAGCCATTCCAACAGCTCGACTTCTAGCGATTGAAGCAACTTGTGCTATTGAGGATGCATTCCCACGTTCTATCCTTGTTAGCCAAGTTCACCTATTGCTCCATCTTGTTGAGGAGATAGCCATTTGTGGTGTGGTTCACTCCAGGTGGATGTTCTTTCTTGAGAGGTTCCTAAAGACCTTGAAAGACTTTGTAAGGCTATGATCACAACCAGAGGTATTCATCGATCTTAAGCGTTAAACCTTATTAGGATTGGATTGTATTCACAACGCTTTTATGAGTTACTTTAATCACTAATGGTTTCATGTACATGTGTTCAGGCAAGCATGGCAGAGGGTTGGATTGTACAAGAGGCTTTTGTGTATGTCTCTCAATATCTTTTCACAATAGACCCATCATTGCCTTGTTTAAAGACGGAGGAAGAGGATCCAAAAAAACACGCAAACATTCCAAGTGGGAAAGGTTTTCTCTTGATTTTGGATAGGGAATTTCAAGCCATAGTCAAGCCATAGTCAACAACCATTGTCTACTCAATGCTCCCATCATGGGCAAATGGGTGGATATGTATGTGGAGGTGCATACAACGAGAGAAAGGGAGAGGGAAGCATGGAAGAGGTCGCACGGTGGTAGGCGAGCACCTCCCTTTCCTAAAGAGCTTGCCAAATACCTTGATCTAATTCCAGTTGGGTGGATACACAATGCCATGACCAAGGCCAAGGCACAAGGAGAACAAATAAGCCCTAAAGAATGGGAGTACGCGCGAGGATGTCTACCAAGGGTAATATACTCAATGTGTTTAGTGTGTGTGTGCGAGTGTGTGTGTGTGTGTGGGTGTGTGTATGTGTGTCACCTCTCTCTCTCTCTCTCTCTCTCTCTCTCTCTCTCTCTCTCTCTCTCTCTCTCTCTCTCTCATCTATCTTGATTGGTTTTTGCAAGCCTTCACATTCAACTCTATGTGGTCCGAAGGACGTCATTTTCGAACCCGCAAGATAGATGAGCGTCGAACCACTCACGATAGTGGAGTTATGGGCAACTTTGACACGACAACACAAGAGGTGAGGGAATGTGGAACAATAGAAAGGATAATCAAAGTGGATTTCAGAACATTTCACAAATATCTCTTTGACTGTCGATGGTTTGCGGGTGAGGTTAAGAGACATGAGAATGGACTCTATATGGTAGACTCCGGGCAATTTCATCGCGGGAAGACCGACAACTTGGTGCAACCTAGTAGTTGTGAGCAGGTAAAGTCCATGTGCAACTCACTAAAACATTATATGATACATACAAAACTACATTCATGTTGTTGTTTGCTCTATGACCTACAGGTGTTTTATGTGCCTTGTATGTATCGAAGACGACTATGGTATGTTATTCCAGTCACACCACGGAGCAGATCTATCTTTGTAGATACGAACATAGAGACTTTGGCAGATCCCACCATACCATCTCAAGAAGACGCCAATGACGATGATGCAGTTGAGGGCGAGGAGAACCAACCATTCCCAATAACCAACCATAGTGAGGAGGAGGACGAGGATGGAGAGGATGATGATGATTCAATAGGAGAGGCTATAGAGGATGAATCAATAGATTTATTTGTTGATTTAGCTACCATGGGGTTGGACATGGATGTAAGCACTTGTAGAGATCTCTTGGAGGATGAAAATTAATAAATATCTTTTGGATTTTAACTTCTTTCTCTACTTATGCTGTACAAAAGGTCTATTTGTTTATGAACGCAAGACAATACAATTTTGATCATCGTTCGCTTGCCATTTCCATATGAATGCATAGTTGACATAAGATTTTGAGGTGGAAACAAAATATTTTTGTTTATAGAATCTCATGGAGTACAAATGAGCAGAGTAGGAGAATCATACCAATAGATGAGGCAAGCAAAGAGAAGAGAGGTACTAAAAATCCCAATGAGAATGGGATTTCTTAAACTCCGTGCAAAAAGGGGGTGACAATACAATTTTGATCATCGTTCGCTTGCCATTTCCATATGAATGCATAGTTGACATAAGATTTTGAAGTGGAAAGAAAATATTTTTTGATATAGAATCTCATGGAGTACAAATGAGTAGAGTAGGAGAATCATACCAATAGATGAGGCAAGCAAAGAGAAGAGAGGTACTAAAAATCCCAATGAGAATGGGATTTCTTACACTCCATGCAAAAAGGGGGTACCAATTTCTGAAAAGTAACAAAATAGAATAGGATTTATAGGAAGGGAAAAGTGGGAGAGGAATGGGCCACTTGGATTCTTTTCCAGGTGCGGTAAGTTGGGCGTTTATGATGGCGGTAATAAATGCGGTATTACTCGCGGTAAAATTGGGAAACGCGCCAGCGGGTCTGCACCATACAATCTCTCTCTTTCTTGCAGCTCTCTCTCTCCTCTTATGCGGTAATGTTGTGCCGTAACAGCACCATTCAAATAGTGCATCATTTTTGGGGTAGGCCGGGGCATGCCTTTGACGTCTTTTCTTGTTTTTTGGTGTTGGCAGTGCGCGACTTGGCCATCTCCTTTCTTTTTTGTTGATCACGTTGATGTCCTTCATGTGTTTTTTCTTTTTTTAATTATTTTTTTCAGTGCATGCGTGTTGTTGGTTGTGTGGGTGCGCGTGCCGTGTACTTGTATATGTACGTGAGTGTGTGTAGATGTGTGTGTATATATGTCAGTGTGTAAATGCGAGAGAGTGTGTGCGTGGGAACGAGGGAGTGTAAGCTATTTATATATATATATATATATATATATATATATATATATATATATATATATATATATATATATATTTTTTTTATTTTATTTTTTTATTTTATTTTTTTGAGGCGGTCCGGGGCGGGCAACAAGAAGAGCAACCTCTAGACACCCTTCAAGGCTCCCGTGCTGCTCAATGGGGCTGGGGCACAACACAACACAAACCAAAACAACAAACCCACAGCCAAATCCCAACTACACAAGGGGCACCACCTAGTTTAAGAGCGAACTAGGACGCAAAAGAGGAGAATCGTTAGAGCAACCTACAAACAAGCAAGGAATTTACACTAACCCTAACACCAATGGAACACTCTCACCCACTAAAACACGAGAGAGAGAGAGAGAGAGAGAGAGAGATAGTGCTCGGGCTGCTTTGAAACGTATCGGCAATGATCAAGCAAACACAACTATATATTTAAGAAAGAGAGAGAAAGGGGGAGGGGGTGCTTGTTGCATTAATACCTTCTTACAAATATGTCATGACAAATCAAAGTGAGATTAGTATTTGTTCAACATAGCTTGCGTAAATTTCACCACAACACATCACAAGAAAAGCCACCCCAATCACTGTCTTAAAGCCAGGGGAGTCCTCTCCACCCTGTCGCCCTCTTACAATATGTGGGATTTATGGCTAGATTGATGACAACACCAGAGACAAGCTATCAAGAACTTAACAAAAAACACCAAGACACTTACGCATCATTGTTGTCCATTACTTCACGTTGGAAGGGAGACAAAGCATCCAAGCTTAGTCCAAATCCACCCTCCTTGATTCAGCAGATGTTGGGCTTACACTAGTAGGAGAAATGATAGATTTCCTACTCTCAATTGAATGATCACTCTCTCTCTTACAATGGCATAGAGTTCCCTTGCTAATCCCCTATTACAACACATGCACATGCATAAGACAATGAGCTTCCACTCAAGAGCTCCTTCTAGAGAGGTTGAGCTTGGCTTCTCAAGCTATAGCATAGTGCTCTTGCTTATGGCTCCCCCTTTTTGTGCTAGCTACACCCTCCTTTTATAGCAATTTTGAAGGCTAGGGTTACTCCTCTAACCATGGTTGGGTTAGATTTTCAGCAATTTATCTAATTTCTTTTGCTTGGAATTATCAAGAAGTTGGTGGGAAAAGAGAGAGGAGAGAAATGGAGGTGATAGGACTTTTCATAGTGGGTTAGTGTTAGTAGAGTTAGTATTAATTTACAAATGGAATTGGATATTTACAATGGGAGTATCCATGTAGGATACAAATAAGGAAGAAAAACTCTTAAGAGGTAAGAAAAGGTGGATTTCTTACAAGGTTGATGCTCCAAGTGTCTTGAGTAGGGCCGATTTTTGACGCTTGTTGACGGTCCACTAGCTTTGACGGTACATTTTTTCTCCACTCTTGACCTTCCTTGAGAGACAAGGTAATTGAAGCTGAGTAATCAACCACCATGATGCTGTCTTTTAAGAGAAGAGGCTAAATTTTGTGGTTTTTTTATAGATATGGGTAATTTGGAGGAGGAAAAATGAGACTAGGTGGTCAATTTTGGAATGGAATTGTGTGTGGGAGGTATGAGTTCACCATGGTTTCTCTTATTCTTCAAGGTTGAGGAGAAGGTAAGTAGGGTGCAGAGAGGAGTGGTGAGAGAGGTGGGGATGATGAGTGGAGAAGTGTGTGTGAAAGAGGAAAATGATAAAGTGGAAGAGAGAGTGTGGTTGCATAGCATGGGAAAACTGGGGTCCACTAATAAAATCATAGCTCACAGCTCGTAGTTCAAAAAAATATGAAAAAATTTGAGGCAAAAGTTCAGCCCACGAGCTACAACTTTTGTTTGTATCACCTTTTCAAATTCGGAGAGCAAGTGAACTTTAAAAATTCAGCAAAACTGACCGTTTTTTTCCACTGCACAAGGTCCTTGTGGGGTCCTTCTTTGGATGATTCTTTTGAATACCTCCAAGAGTGAGCCCTCCATAGTGCATGTATGCATGCCACCTACCCTTGACCTTATTTGGTAAGTCTATAATTGAAGATATTGTTGAGATCATGATATAAGTGAATAGTACAACTAAGAAAATCAAATATTGAGGGGTCTAAAAAATATGTACATGTCAAATATAAATAATATAGGTGAAAAAATATAAAGGGATCAAAATAAATCTCTCTCATTATAAGTCTACCATAAAAAGATGAATATTTTTGGTGGTCTAATTTATGAGAGTAATAGAGAATATATGTAGGAAGGAAAAAATCACAATAGTGAAAAAAATATACACATAAATAGAACTAGTTTTTTTGGATTTTTGTTGGGATGGAGTTACACCAAAAATAAGAGAAGCTTGCATGAAATTATTTTTATATGGAATAAAGAGTATGCAAAATGATAAGAAAAAATATGGTAATGGTGAGTCAATGTACATAGCATAAATAACACACACATAGGTAGAAATATTTAAATAAATACCAAAATAATTATGAAAAAATCTTTTATTTAGGCCCTATATACAAAGAAATATTTACATACGCATGGGCCATAATATACTTATATTTTTTATATTTTTTATTTTTTTGGCTCAACTAGCCCAATGACTAGCTAGCTGAGGGTTTTAAAGAAAATATTGGGAAAGTTCCCTAACTCACACACGCCTATATATAGTGAAATGGTAGGGATAGCCATAGTGTTTGAGTGATTTGATAGGGTGACGTAGCTTACTATGGCCACTATGGAAAGCCAAAAAACGGCTATCATTAGCCCTCCCCCAGGATGATGGTATATTCATGTACCATCATAGAGCATCTTTTCCAAAGAGAGTGCTTCAGAGTCCTTGACGAGATTTTCATTGTTTGGCCCCTCAGAATTTTGGCTGGAGTTACACTCATGCTTCATGTAACAATACTTACATGAGACAGCGGCCTTTGGACAGATCTTTGGTAGATCCTTTAGTAGAAGGCGACTCAAATAGGGCTTCAAGCGATACCCGTTTACCTTCCTGGAGTGCTCTTTACCATTCAAGTCCATAAGTTGATAGTAACTAGAATTGAAAGCCTTCTTGACTATGTATGGCCCTTGCCATCTAGTTTCAAACTTGGCATCAAAACGATTGTCAAGTCGATTGTCATACCTTAGCACAAGCTCTCCTTCCTTGATGCCTTTGTCCTTCAGTTTCTTGTGGTGCGTTTCTTTCGCTTGTGTGGCTTTCCTCTTATAGCACTCGTATGTTGCTTCTCTTTTCCACTCAAGCTCAGCTAAGGTAAGAAGTCGATCCATCCATGCTTCTTGATCATCTTGTGCTGATTTGCCATGAAGTCGCATTGTTGGAATGTTTAGTTCAATTGGCTGTAAAGCCTCTTGACCATAGACCAAGTGAAATGGTGTGAACTCCGTGGCTTCCCTATATGTGGTTCGATATGCCCACAAGGCACCATCCAAGAAGTCATCCCACAACTTTGTCTTGTTTTTCACCATCTTTCTAATGATGCCTGCAATGACACCATTAGCTTTTTCTACCAAACCATTTGATTGGGGATAGTAGGGTGTACTGTGACGATGTAGAATGCGAAGTTCTTCACAGACTTCTGTGAGCAATCCCTTTCTAAACCCTGGACCATTATCAGAAACAATCTCCAAAGGTGTGCCAAATCTACAACAAATGTGAGTGTAGACGAATTTGCTCACTGTCCTCTCATTTACCTTTGCCACACTTTGTGCTTCCACCCACCTAGTCATATAGTCTACAGCCACTAGAATGTAGAGTTTACCATTTTTTGTCCTAGGCAGAGGACCCATAGCATCAATGCCCCACTTTTCAAAGGGTCCATTTGCAAGCACTATTTGCCTCGGGCCATGCACCAATCTTCTATTTCCATTTATCTGACAATTGTGACAGCTTTTACACCAATGTTGAACATCCACATGCAGACTTGGCCAAACATACCCCGCAAGCAAAATCTTCTTCATAGTTAATTCTTGGGCAAAATGACCACCACATGCTTCTTCATGCAAACCTTTTAGAATGGCTGGAATTTCCTCGATAGTTGGTACTCTTCTGCACACTTGATCCTTCCCTCCTTGATAGAGGGAGCCTTCTAGGAAGAGATAGAAACTTGCCTTCTTCATGAGCCTCCTCTTCTGAGCCTTCGTGAAGTCTTGTGGAAAATCACCCTCCAAAATGTAGACAATAATGGGAGCCAATGACTCCAATCCCTGGTATCTCGGTTGCTTGACAGCTGCTGCCATCATGATGACCTGCACTTCTCTCTCAACACATGTAACTGCTTGTTGTGCAAGTAAATCGGCATCTTCATTCTGTTTCCTAGGAATATGATATAGTTGCACTTCTTCAAATTGATTAAACAATCTACGAATGGCATGAACTTTTGTCCGTAAGCTTTCATTCTTGCATGCCCAAATGCCTAAAATCTGTTTAACAATGAGAAGTGTATCTCCCTTTACCATGAGGCGTTGTATACCATGGCCAATGCATATTTTCAAACCATGAAGTAGTGTGTCGTATTCTGCTTCATTGTTGCTAGTTGAACCTGGTAGATTGACCTTCTCTTTCATGACCACCTCTCCACTTGGATTGAGCAACACTAGCCCTCCCCCTGCTTTCCCTGTGGCTCGTCGAAAAGCTCCATCAAAGAACAAGGTAAAAGCATTGGGAATACTTTTTGGTGGTGGCAATGGTAGGGTCTTTGCTTGAGGCACCTTAATTTCCTTCTCATGTACCCTATAAGTGAGAATCCCTCCCAATTGTGCACGCACACTATCTTCTACCTTGAAAGAGTATTGAAACTCTTGCAACTCCATAATCCACTTTGAGATCCTAGTACTAAGATTCATTTGAGATGACACCCAAGGGAACAAATTCTCTGCGATGAGAATTACAAAAGGTTTTGGGAGCAAGTAGGATCTAAACTTCCTTATCGCAAACATGAGAGAAAGCATCATGAGTTCTGCTTCTGTGTAGTCTCTCTCCAAAGCATTCATGACCCTACTAGCAAAGTAGATGGGTCGCATCCTTGTACTGTGGGGATCTTGTTGTAATAAAACTGCACCAATTGTTTCCTTCCCAACACTAGAGCTAACAAAGAATGTGTACTCCCAACATGGAGGCATGAGTGTTGGTAGCTCTGACAAAATGACTTTAATGTTACAAAAGTACTCTTCAAGCTCATCAGACCATGCAAATTCTACTTGTTGTGTCAACTTTTGCAAAGGATGAAGCAACTCCGAGGCTAAGTGAATGAAGCGTGACATATACTTCACCTTTTGAATGAAAGAGATGACCTCCTTAAGACTCTTCGGTGATGGGAGCTCAATAAGAGCCTTTGCCTTTGAAGGATCCACCTCAATTCCTTTATAGGAAACCTTGTGACCGAGCAAGATCACTTCATCCTCACCTATGTGGCACTTGTCGGGGTTGAGTTGTCCTCCCATGTCGTAGAGCTTCTTTAAACCTTCTTCTTTCCTTTGTAGATGCAATGATTTTGAGCTATAAATGCAGAAATCATCAATGAACACCCTAATTGACTTTCCAAAAAATGCTTGAAACACCATGTTCATGAAACGTTGGAATGTTGCAGGAGCATTTGTCAAGCCAAATGGCATGACTCTAAAAGCATAACAACCCCAAGGAGTGATAAAGGTTGTTTTCAATTGATCCTCCAATGCAATACCTATTTGAAAGTAACCCGAGTAGCCATCACACACAGTGTACTTCTCATAACCAGCTACTTCATTTAGTATCTCATCCTGAAATGGGAGGGGAAAGTGATCTCTTTTTGTTGCCTCATTAAGTGGACGATAATCCACACACACCCTCCACTTGCCGTTTTTCTTAGGAGTGACAACAACGGGAGAGACCCACTCTGAATTCTCCACTGGATAAATGAAACCTGCTGCTAGAAGCTTTCTTACCTCCTTGAGTAGAGCCTGCTCCTTAATGACTCCTAGCCTTCGTAGCTTTTGAGCCTTAGGTGTGGCCTTTGTCTTCAACTCAATCTTGTGTTGAACAACATCTAATCCACGCACATCGGTGTAGTCTTTAGCAAAAAGCCTCGGAAATTTCCTTAGCACACATTTGAACTCCTCTCTTTCATCCTTTGTAAGTGTTGTAGACAACATACCTTCTAACATTCCTTCAGCTTCCACCTTTTGGTTCTCTTGGGAACCTACCTCTTCCAAACCTCGAGAAGAGGTCTCATGGTTGTTTGGCTTAAACCTTACCCCCATGACTTCAATGGAGGACTCCTCTTCAGTAATGCTGCCGCTACTTTCTTCTTCTGAATTGTTTTCAGTCCAATCTTCTTCCGTCTCACTTCGAGATGATTCTTCATGGAGCTCCTCTTGGCGTTGCTCCTTCATGTCAAAGACAACCTTCTTGTGATTGTCATTCTTGCAAATTAGCTTTCCACTCTCCCAATCCTGCAAAGCTCGCATTTTCATTAGCCATGGTCTTCCTAGGATAAATGGGTAACCATTTCCCTTGGTAGACATGACATAGAAATCCACTGCCTTCTTAATGCCAAAGGCCTCCACAAAAACATTTTTACAAATGCCTACGCACCTAGCCTTGCTATTGTTTGCCATTTTCACTTTGATTTCAGGTGTCTCATGGATGTGCATGCCTAGAATTTGCATGAGCCCTTCTGTCATGATGCAAATTTGTGCACCCCCATCCACTAGACCTTTCCTAACCAATCTTCCTTTTATGTAACAATCTAGCACAGGTGTAATATCCTCGTTCATTTCAGCATGTGCAATTTTTACAACAGGAAAACTCTCTTTTACCTTTCTCCTAGTGCTAACTGCCTTTGTTAAATCCCTCCTAACTTGTGGGCATAATGCAAGAAACTGAGGCCATGAGATATCAGGACCCTTACCTCGCATGTCTTCCAACAGGTTGTATGGAGCCATACCATGTCCAAGAGGGAAGTCTTCGAGATTGATACGACGTCGAGTCCTCTTAGCTTCCTTGGTCTCCTTTGCCTTCTTGCCTTGTCCATGGTCACTCTGTGATGGGACACCCTCTTTCTCTTTACCTTTTCCTCGGCCACGCTTAATGCCATTTGCTTCCATGTCAACCTCATTTGAGTTTGTCACCTCTACCACATGCACATTTGGATCTGGCAAAGGTGGAACTCCTTCTACCCCTTGTGGAGGTGGTCTTGGTCCATTTGGTCTTTGTAGAAGCCTTGGTTGTTGACCAGTTCCTTCACCTGCATTCATCACTGGGTAATTCAAGTTAGGTCTCCCTGGCTCCCCACGGTGCCAAGGACAATTATACATCCCATTTCTAGACTCTCCGCAATTCCAACATTGCAAGACTCTCCTAGGTCATGGATCTCGCTCTTCAGACTTCTTTGCTTGTCCCTTTGGACCTACAGCTTGTGCAAGGTGAATTGACAGGCTGCTTAAAGATTCGTTTAACTTCTCAATTACTTCCGCCGTTACCTCAGGAAGCTCCCTCGATGTTGATGCTTGTGACTTACCTTTGGGTCTAAGACCTTCTATTGGAACCTCTCCCCTTAAGCACTTGAGTTTCCTATATTTCTCAGCAGCCCTAGTTTCAGCTGCATCAAAGGTAGCAGGTGCACCCGCCTCAACTTTTACCTTAAGGTTAGGAAAGAGTCCGGCTATGAACCTCTCCTTCTTTAAAAATTCTGCACCATCACCAGGGTTAGCAACATTTCGTATCCATAGAGCCCAAAGACGTAGAAACTCTTGCTTGTACAAGTAGTAGTCATCTAAGTCTTTTTGCTTATGAGAAACAATGTCTTGCCATAATTTTTGAGTGTTTTGGGGATCAAAGAAGTATTTCTTGAAACGATTCAAAACTTCTGTGTAATTCCCCTTAACTTCCTCAGGCAAAGAGTCAAACCAAGTGCTAGCATCTTTCCTAAGGACCACCTCAAACATTTCTACACATTCTTGATCAGTTATTATCCTCTTGATACGGCAAGACATCTTGAAATTCGCTAAAAATAATTATGCATCCTCTCCAGGCTCTCCAAAGAAAAGAGGATACCCAGAAATTTGGCGTTGGCTTTCCATTGAATTGATTTCAAAGTGACACCCGTTTTTGTTTTTTTATTTCTTTAAAAGATTTACACAATAATATTTTCTAAATTGCAATCTATTCTACAACAAAATAAAAATATTCACCTCAAATGACCTATGATAATCAATAAGAGGTAGAATGATAGGGTTTGGTGACGCGAGAATTTCTCCTGCTCTTTGGGCACCAAACATGAATACCATACGTTGTTGAAAATGGATTTTTCTACTAATTGCAATGTTTACTCTAATGTGTGGAGTGAAATGAAAGGGAAAAACGTGTATTCCTGGGCCATTATCCATGGTCTATGCATGACCTAATTCTTAACACAAAATAAAAATATAGACGTCCAAACTAAGGTCGTACCTAATGAGAGGCAAAATAAAAGGATTTACTCATGCGTTTATCTCTACCAACCTAAGAGGACCTAAAATTCTACGAATTACTCACTGAAATTGCAACTTAGTACTAACAATTATGTGTACCTTTTGCCTTGCAATGGGAATGAAGGGATCATACAAATTCTCGTGATTCATGCAAGCTACTTGATTATGCTAAAGGTTGAGCCTTCACAAAACATACACAAGCCTGTTCCTCAGTGGGCGCACCAATTTTGAGGCGGTCCGGGGCGGGCAACAAGAAGAGCAACCTCTAGACACCCTTCAAGGCTCCCGTGCTGCTCAATGGGGCTGGGGCACAACACAACACAAACCAAAACAACAAACCCACAGCCAAATCCCAACTACACAAGGGGCACCACCTAGTTTAAGAGCGAACTAGGACGCAAAAGAGGAGAATCGTTAGAGCAACCTACAAACAAGCAAGGAATTTACACTAACCCTAACACCAATGGAACACTCTCACCCACTAAAACACGAGAGAGAGAGAGAGAGAGAGAGAGAGAGAGATAGTGCTCGGGCTGCTTTGAAACGTATCGGCAATGATCAAGCAAACACAACTATATATTTAAGAAAGAGAGAGAAAGGGGGAGGGGGTGCTTGTTGCATTAATACCTTCTTACAAATCTGTCATGACAAATCAAAGTGAGATTAGTATTTGTTCAACATAGCTTGCGTAAATTTCACCACAACACATCACAAGAAAAGCCACCCCAATCACTGTCTTAAAGCCAGGGGAGTCCTCTCCACCCTGTCGCCCTCTTACAATATGTGGGATTTATGGCTAGATTGATGACAACACCAGAGACAAGCTATCAAGAACTTAACAAAAAACACCAAGACACTTACGCATCATTGTTGTCCATTACTTCACGTTGGAAGGGAGACAAAGCATCCAAGCTTAGTCCAAATCCACCCTCCTTGATTCAGCAAATGTTGGGCTTACACTAGTAGGAGAAATGATAGATTTCCTACTCTCAATTGAATGATCACTCTCTCTCTTACAATGGCATAGAGTTCCCTTGCTAATCCCCTATTACAACACATGCACATGCATAAGACAATGAGCTTCCACTCAAGAGCTCCTTCTAGAGAGGTTGAGCTTGGCTTCTCAAGCTATAGCATAGTGCTCTTGCTTATGGCTCCCCCTTTTTGTGCTAGCTACACCCTCCTTTTATAGCAATTTTGAAGGCTAGGGTTACTCCTCTAACCATGGTTGGGTTAGATTTTCAGCAATTTATCTAATTTCTTTTGCTTGGAATTATCAAGAAGTTGGTGGGGAAAGAGAGAGGAGAGAAATGGAGGTGATAGGACTTTTCATAGTGGGTTAGTGTTAGTAGAGTTAGTATTAATTTATAAATGGAATTGGATATTTACAATGGGAGTATCCATGTAGGATACAAATAAGGAAGAAAAACTCTTAAGAGGTAAGAAAAGGTGGATTTCTTACAAGGTTGATGCTCCAAGTGTCTTGAGTAGGGCCGATTTTTGACGCTTGTTGACGGTCCACTAGCTTTGACGGTACATTTTTTCTCCACTCTTGACCTTCCTTGAGAGACAAGGTAATTGAAGCTGAGTAATCAACCACCATGATGCTGTCTTTTAAGAGAAGAGGCTAAATTTTGTGGTTTTTTTATAGATATGGGTAATTTGGAGGAGGAAAAATGAGACTAGGTGGTCAATTTTGGAATGGAATTGTGTGTGGGAGGTATGAGTTCACCATGGTTTCTCTTATTCTTCAAGGTTGAGGAGAAGGTAAGTAGGGTGCAGAGAGGAGTGGTGAGAGAGGTGGGGATGATGAGTGGAGAAGTGTGTGTGAAAGAGGAAAATGATAAAGTGGAAGAGAGAGTGTGGTTGCATAGCATGGGAAAACTGGGGTCCACTAATAAAATCATAGCTCACAGCTCGTAGCTCAAAAAAATATGAAAAAATTTGAGGCAAAAGTTCAGCCCACGAGCTACAACTTTTGTTTGTATCACCTTTTCAAATTCGGAGAGCAAGTGAACTTTAAAAATTCAGCAAAACCGACCGTTTTTTTCCACTGCACAAGGTCCTTGTGGGGTCCTTCTTTGGATGATTCTTTTGAATACCTCCAAGAGTGAGCCCTCCATAGTGCATGTATGCATGCCACCTACCCTTGACCTTATTTGGTAGGTCTATAATTGAAGATATTGTTGAGATCATGATATAAGTGAATAGTACAACTAAGAAAATCAAATATTGAGGGGTCTAAAAAATATGTACATGTCAAATATAAATAATATAGGTGAAAAAATATAAAGGGATCAAAATAAATCTCTCTCATTATAAGTCTACCATAAAAAGATGAATATTTTTGGTGGTCTAATTTATGAGAGTAATAGAAAATATATGTAGGAAGGAAAAAATCACAATAGTGAAAAAAATATACACATAAATAGAACTAGTTTTTTTGGATTTTTGTTGGAATGGAGTTACACCAAAAATAAGAGAAGCTTGCATGAAATTATTTTTATATGGAATAAAGAGTATGCAAAATGATAAGAAAAAATATGGTAATGGTGAGTCAATGTACATAGCATAAATAACACACACCTAGGTAGAAATATTTAAATAAATACCAAAATAATTATGAAAAAATCTTTTATTTAGGCCCTATATACAAAGAAATATTTACATACACATGGGCCATAATATACTTATATTTTTTATATTTTTACTTTTTTTGGCTCAACTAGCCCAATGACTAGCTAGCTGAGGGTTTTAAAGAAAATATGGGGAAAGTTCCCTAACTCACACACGCCTATATATAGTGAAATGGTAGGGATAGCCATAGTGTTTGAGTGATTTGATAGGGTGAGGTAGCTTACTATGGCCACTATGGAAAGCCAAAAAACGGCTATCAATATATACACACACACTTATATTTGTTTCTTCTTTTTTTTTGGTTGCCTGCAGAAGAGAACGCGAGGAGGGTGTGTGAGTGAGGGAGTGTGTGTGTGTGTGTGTGTGTGTGTGTGTTGAAGAGAGAGAAAAAGCGATTCTGATAATTGGCTACACCCGTGTGGGCTGCTCAACACAGAGAGCGAGCGGGAGAGAAAGCAAGAGAGAGAGAGTGAGAGCTCGGGACAACGAGAGTGTGTGAGGGTGTGTGTGTGTGTGTGTGTGTAGTGGGTGTATGGGTAAGAGAGAGAGAGAGAGAGAGAGAGAGTGCAGTCCTATGGACTGGCTGTGCCTGCGTGGGCTGATCCAGGAGAGAGAGAGAGAGAGAGAGAGAGAGAGAGGGCGAGCGGGGGTAAGGTCAACGATATGGGGGGGATGGAGATGAGTAGCGGGCCAATGAGGGGTGTGTAGGTGAGAAAGCCTTAAGGGTGAGTAGTTGTAGAGAGAGAGAGAGAGAGAGAGAGAGAGAGAGAGAGAGAGAGAGAGAGAGAGAATATTGTTATGCATGGTGGGCTCCTACACCGGGTGAAAAAGAGAGAGAGTGTATGAGTGAGAGGGGGGGAAAGAGAAAGAGGGTAGGTGGGGTGAATCACGAGAGAGAGAGAGAGAGAGAGAGAGAGAGAGAGAATATTCTATTCCATGCCCACGGGGCCGCTTACCCAGAGGGAGAGAGAGTGAGCAAATAGATGGTGGGAGGGATAGTGAGAGAGAGAGAGAGAGAGAGAGAGAGAGAGAGAGAGAGAGAGAGAGAGAGAGAGAGAGATAGTGAGGAAGAGAGAGAGAACGGCGGCTCGCTGGTCGAAAGAAAACAAGAGGGAGAGAGAGGTAGGGGAGAGTGAAGTCGAGGGAGTGTGGACGAGAAGGAAAGGGAGGGGGAGGTATGGCGGCCCACTGGGCAAGGGTATGGATGAGCGAGGAGGGGGAAGAGAGAGAGAGAGAGAGAGAGAGAGAGAGAGAGAGAGAGAGAGCTTGTGAATAATGAAAGAGAGAGAGAGAGAGAGAGATAGAGAGAGCTTGTGAATAATGAAAGAGAGAGAGAGAGAGAGAGAGAGAGAGAGAGAGAGAGAGAGAGCTTGTGAATAATGAAAGAGAGAGAGAGAGAGAAAGAATTTGCAAAAGCATGGGGGCCCGCCAAGGGAATATAGACAAAGGCACTCTGTTTCATGTGCTCATTGGGCCAGGCGATGCAGAAGTAGGTTAAGTGAGAGAGAGGGAGAGTTGGCAGAGCCGAGCAGAAGGAGAGAGAGGGCTTTGCCTTCTGGCGATAATGGAGAGATGTGGCCAAATTGGTGGCATCCCGCCTGTGGTTAAGCCTAGAGGGGTGGTGAATGTTGAAAAAAAACTATTTTCTTGGTAATATGATCTCGCCTTCTTGAGGTTTGGTTCTCGCGGTTGCGGTTTCGAAAACCGGCCGTCATTAGCCCTCCCATCTAGCTAGAGGCACTCATGTTTCTAGCCTTACCTCTGATTCTTTAGTCGTGGAGTTGGAGAGTTCTCCCTCTTCTGGAATATCTAGCATGAACTCTGGATCAAACCTAAGGAAATACCTCTTTAGCCTTCATCCATTGACTCTAGTCTTGTGAATTCTCCCATCAACTTATAGCTGTCGTTGTCATAGCGCCTTTTTTTGACAATGAATGGTCCTTCCCATCGGGGTTGAAATTTCTTGTCCATTCTGGTGTCAAATCTGTTGTCGTATCTCAATACTAACATGCCTTTTTCAAGGCCCTTTTCTTTAAGCCCTTGATTGAAGGTGATCCGGCGTCGCTCTACCTGTGTTGCATAGTGATTAATTGCATCTTCCCTATCTAGTTGGAGCCTTTCCAAATTGAGGATGTGGTTGTGGAGATTTACAATTGGGCAGCCATGACTCGTAAGCTGACTATATGTACCTCAATGGATAGAATTTCCTCCTTTTTGTAAACTAGATGGAAAGGGGTGAAACCTAATGATGTTCGGAACGTCGTTCGGTAGGCCCATAGAGCGACCATGAGATGTTTATCCCACTCTCCTGCGTGGTTATTCACCTCCTTTGTGATGATTTTGTCGATCATTCCGTTTACCTTTTCTACTAGGCCATTGCACTGTGGATAGTATGGTGTGGAATGTTGGTGTGTAATGCCTAACTTTTTCATCAGTTCTCCCACCAGATCACCTCTGAAACCTTGTCCCCTATTAGATATTATCTCCCATGGCATCCACTTCTTCTACTTTTTCTTTCCCTTTGTGTTTCTCTTGAACTGGTTCTTCTATCTTTGCCTTCCCTTTAGCTTCCAAGATAATAACACTCACTGCTTGGTTTACAGCAGGTGGTGCGGGTAGCAGTGGAATAAGAGTTGTGGTGGTGGTTGTTGTACAAGTGATCAAAGGATTTGAACAGGTGGAATTGGCTCTGGTTGCCTAGGTGGTGGTGGTCTTTCCCTTGGTAGAGAGATCTGATTCTGTCTTCCTCCTCTATTGAAATTTTGTCTTCTTGGATGTGGATAGTAGTACATGCCATGGCCGTCTTCCCCGCAATTATAGCAATGGTACTCTTGGTTTTTTCCTTCGTTGTCCTCTCCCTTGTTCTGGATTTCTAACAGGTGCATGCCCTTGCTGCACCAGATGCACGGATAAACTCTCGAGTTGGGTAGTGATGCGACTCAGCAAGTCTTGCTGCTCTTCTGATGCCTCTTGTGGTTGGGCTCTATGAACGGCTGTTGCAGTCACTGGGGTTAGTTGGACTGAGCTCGATTCCTCTAACTCGTTGCCTCTTGCTTGCATGCGCAGCCTCTTGTTTTTAAGGCAGTCTACTTCCAGTGTCAACTCATACGTTGCAAGGAACCTCCCCTTCACCTTCTCCTTAAGCGGCAACCACAGGCCAGCAATGAAACGGTCCTTCTTCAGGAAATTAGGTGCTCCTTCACCTTCCTCCAGTGAGGCAACCCATCTCTCCCACAAAGCCACAAACATGGACTCGTAGGTGGCATACTCTAGCAAACCTCTTTTCTGAGGTTGTGCCTCCACCAAACCTCTTCACAAAGGCAGCACGTAGTACATCCCATGCATTTTTGGTAGCTTGGGGCAAAGCATTGTATCTCACACAAGGAAATCTTGGTACAAAGAAAGCATCTAGGACACTTGTCAAGCTCCTCTTCATGTTGCCCTCATAGTATGCCTAAAGCCTATTGGTTGGCCTCCCAAGGGGTCCAATGATAGTTTAGTTAAGTTAATGAATTGTGTATGTATTTATCAAGTCCTCTCTCACAAAGGGGAAAGGGGGACACTTCTCCCAAGGCTACCCTTGTTGCTTGATATGCACTAAGCATGTGATTTGTTAGGCTTGAGGAGGTCCAATCAAGTGCAAGATAGTGCTAGAAGAGGGGTTTGACCAAAGCAAGGAGGGGGCTAGCTTGGGGGTTATACTCTACTTCTCTCTCTCTCTCTCTCTCTCTCTCTCTCTCTCTCTCTCTCTCTCTCTCTCTCTCTCTCTCTCTCTCTCTCTCTCTCTCTCTCTCATTGTGTGAGCTGCAAAGTGCAAGAAAGACCATATTAGGTAAAGTGGGAAAATCCCAATTCCCAGGTTGGACAACTTTCAATATATCATGTATAAAATATAGAGATTTTGTCAAAAATTTGAGTTTTCTTAAGGTCTCATTCCACTTTATGCACATACAATACACAATGAAAAAAACTAAAATATCATGGTTTCAATCAATTGGATTATTAGGAGAGGAGTATATTGCATCCATTATCGTTGTCTATGTTCTACTGTCCTACCTACAACTTATCTCAACATGGAGA
Organism: Adiantum capillus-veneris; assembly: GCF_014529385.1. NCBI lineage: Eukaryota > Viridiplantae > Streptophyta > Polypodiopsida > Polypodiales > Pteridaceae > Adiantum > Adiantum capillus-veneris. Next base: position 44,090,877 of record NC_140956.1, on the reverse strand, counting down.
GCTTGGTTTCTAGGTCCACCACTTGTCCAAGTTAATGTAAAAGTGACTCAAGGTTCACAACTTGTGAAAGCAAGGATCCATTGAGGAATACAATCCACTTGGCTATTTTTCCTTAATTTATTGCATGTGACATTTAAGCAAGGTCCACTTCTAATCTATAACTTCTTAATTTGAGGCATGGGGCATACATAAAATATGTAGCATATGCTCTATTGCCTCATAGGAAGGTTGGTTTCAAGGTGCACTTATCCATGCTAGCCTATCTTGGAGAAATGATGGAGCTTGCTTCTCTCCTTGTTTCAATGGAGACTAGCTTGGACAAGTGGTGGACCTTTGCTTCTCTCTATGTTTCAATAGAGTTAGCTTGGACAAGTGGTGATCTTGGAACAAAACCCCCATGTAAAACATATCATGGGTATTCCAAGTGATTAGAAAGATTACCATTTAAGATATAACCTTATAGGTTGGACAACTAGATCTTGGATTGGAGAAATGGTGGACCTTTGATTCTCTCCATGTTTCAATGGAGTCTATCTTGGAGAAATGGTGGATCTTGCTTCTGTCCATGTTTCAATGGAGCCTAGCTTGAATAGTTGGTGGACCTTTGCTTCTCTCTATGTTTCAATAGAGTTAGCTTAGACACGTGGTGGATCTTCAAAATAAACCAACTACTATCAATGTTGCCTAGCTTGGACAAGTGGTGGAGTGTTTCTCTACTCCATGTTTCAATGGATCTTAGCTTGGACAAGTGTTGGACCTTAAAACAAAAACCCCATGTACAACATAGAATGGATTTTCTAGATTTCAATGGAGTGTAGATTTAACAAATGGTGGAGCTTGTCTTCATCCATGTTTCAATGAAACTAGCTTGGACAAGTGGTGGACCTTGTAACAAACCCTCCCATGTACAACATATCATTGGTTTTCTAAGTGATGGGAAGGAATACCATTCAAGATATAAACTTATAGCTTGGATAAGTAGTTGACTTTAAAACCAAATTCATCATAATACAATGAAATACAGGTCAGCCAATTCCTAAATCTTGAGACCAAACCTCCCATGCTATTAGAGATAATATATTGGATAAGTGGTGGACCTTCTATTATTTTCCCATGTCTAGTTTAGACAACCGGTACACTTCGCAGCTATAAAGGTTGGACGAGTTGTGGAGCCTTGTTTCTATCCATGTTTTAATGGATCTTAGCTTGGACAAGTGGTGGACCTTGGAAAAAAGCTTCCATGTACAACATATATGAGGTTTTCCATGTTTTAATGGAACCTATCTTGGACAAATGGTGAAGCTTTCTTCTCTCCATGTTGATTTTGGAACTACCTTAGACAAGTGGTGGAGCTTTTCTTTTCTACTCTTCATAATACAATGAAGTATATGTTGGTTACATGGTGAATCTTAAGGCCAAACCTCCCATTTTACTAGAGATGATAGGTTGGACAAGTGGATCAACCTTCTATCATTTCTCCATGACTATATTGGACAATTAGTAGACATAACATCTCTCTATGTTGTCTAGAGATGAGCTTGGACAAGTGATGGACCCTGCTTCTCTCTTCCCTTGGTTTACTAGTTTGAAGACTCAGTATATATACTTTCTTAGATCTAGCTTGAACAAGTGGTGGACCTTGCATCCACAATCTTAATTCAGTACAAAAAAGTATATGAAAAAATAACATAGGAATCTTGGTTTGAAGGTCAAGCAATTAGGTTCCAAATGCACATAATAATATATTTTCCACCCATATTAAAAGAAAGTTAAATATGTTATTACCAAATTGACAAAGGTAACGTCCAAGAATTATATCTTTCCATCTGGTCAGATCTAAATCTTCATCAAGGCGACATGCATGTATACATCAACTTTCAAGCCATTCAAGAATACATGCACTTAGATTCCATAGTTTTGTTTTCAAAGTCTTTTAGGTTCTAAAACTCTTTCACATAAAGTATGTAATGACAAAATTCTTGAAGCAAACATTTGTGCCCAAGAAAAAGATCCCTCTCACATATTTAAAGTCCATGAATTCTCTGATCCACACTTACAAGTTTTATTTTGACATCAAACATCAATTCTTTCATAGTTCCAAATAAATGCAACCTCGATATGAATTGACAAAAAATGAATTTCTTTTACTATATGACCCAACATAGGCCCCAATCAAATAAAAAATGAGTCCCCAAAAATTTGGGTGCACTCTAGCAATACATCAGAGTCCCCTTACAATAGGATGCACTCCAATAGTACATTGAAGTCCCCTTAGAGTAGGGTGCACTCCATTCAAGTGTTCATAAAATTGACACACCTTTAAAAAAAAAAAAAAGACTATATCAAATTATACAAATGTTGAAAGATACACACTAGAATAAAAAAAGCATCTTATAGCCATATTTATTCAATGCTTTCGTGTTGACAAGTACACACCAAGGACATAATTTGTCTCAGAATCACTATACTGATTTACAATTGTGTTGTATGTATAGACTCTCTTATCTCTTGCATACAACCATCCTACCAACCATGGAATTATGGTTCTCTGCAAGAAGTTTTGAAGTTGCTCGGAAGTTTGCCTCCACATCTTTGGAAATATAAGATATGTCCCTGGCATGTTCCACATCACCCTATATGGAGTGTCATCAAAAATTAAGGTATTGTTTGCATCCAAATCCTCAAATATCTTCCAAATATCACTCAGATTTTTGTGATAAACCTTGTAAATCCTAACATGATATTTGGATTTTGGCAATTTTTGTTACTCATAAACACCTTGAACTTGGTATACTGCTCAGGAAAACACTTTTGTGTGATGCGTTGCACCCTTGTTAAGTTATAGCAACTCCATATCCATAGCTCAAAGTATTCAGCACAAAAATCCAAAAAACTTTGTGCGTCTGGTCGCACCACATGATAAACTTCATCTTTGTCCTCCACAAGTCGCATGTGTTGAGCCCAAGATGGCATAGAATCTCCATGTTTCATTTCAACTGTCTTGAGAAGTAACCCCTCTAGATCCAAGATAAGTACTCTTTTGATGTCCTTGAAAGCAAGTGGTAGGTGATAAGGAGGTGATTCATTCCTTGGACAAGGTCTTGGAGGAGGTTGGATGGGTAATTCAATAGTTTTCTTCAATTTATGCCAGCATATAGCCAATCCATTTTTCTGTAATGGTTCTGAAATTAAAGAACAAGAACACTTAATGCAAACACAACAATAGACATGAGTTTTACATTGTCTACCCTAAGGTTTTATTAGATACCAAAATCCATCTATGATCTACTCATTAATAGAAAGAAAGTCAAATTAAAATCCTGACTCTTTTTTATGCTACACTCTCTCTTAGTCTCATACCATGGAGTTCAACTAGACTTAAGTCAACTAATAACTACTACTTGTTGTTAAAGGTATGCTTGAAGTGTATAAGGCTTAACCAATGCTCTAGTGTAGAATGGGTATTTAGGTCTCAAGGTCTACCACTTATCCAAGCAAAGATCCATTTAGATATGGAAACCCAATTTTTCTTAATATAATGATATAGAGTGGACAAGTGGTGAATCCTGAGACCAAGCACTCATGCTGCTAGGGATAATAGGTTGGACAAGTGGTGGACCTTGAATGTAAACCCCCCATGTACAAAGTATCAGGGGTTTTGGGTATTTCAATGGACTCTAGCATCTTGGAAACATGGTGGAGCTTACTTCTCTCCATGTTTCAATGGAGTCTATCTTGGATAAATGGTGGAGCATCATTCTCTCCATGTTTCAATGGAGCCTACCTTGGACAAGTGGTGCACGTTTGTTTCTCTCTATGTTTGAACAGATTTAGCTTGGACAAGTGGTGGACCTTGGAACAAAATCCCCATGTAAAACATATCATGGACATTACAAGTGGTGAGAAAAAATACCATTCAATATATAACCTTATAGGTTGGAAAAGTGGTGGACCTTAACACCCAATTATTATTAATATAATGACATAGAGTGGACAAGTGGTGAATCTTGCGACCAAACCTACTAGGAAAAGTACGTTGGACAAGTGGTGGACCTTGAATGCAAACCCCCCATGTACAAAATATTACTCATGCTACTAGGAATAATTTGGTATTAAGGTCCATGTTTCAATGGAGCCTAGCTTGGAAAAGTGGTGGACCTTTGTTTCTCTCTATGTTTCAATAGAATTTGCTTGGACAAGTGGTGAACCTTGGAACAAAACCCCCATGTAAAGCATGTCATGGGCATTACAAGTGGTGAGAAAAAATACCATTCAAGGTATAACCTTATAGGCTGGACAAGTGGTGGACCTTAGCACCCAATTCCTCTTATTATAATGACATATAGTGGAAAAGTGGTGAATTGTGAGACCAAACCTACTAGGGATAATAGGTTGGAGAAATGGTTGACCTTGAATGTAAATCACCCATGTACAAAATATCATGGGTTTTGCGTATTTCAATGGAGCCTAGCATCTTGGAGACATGGTGGAACTTACTTCTCTCCATGTTTTAATGGAGCCTATCTAGGAGAAATGGTGGAGGTTCCTTCTCTCCATGTTTCAATGGAGCCTAGCTTGGACAAGTCGTGGACCTTTGTTTCTCTCTATGTTTGAATATGGTTAGCTTGGACAAGTGGTGGATCTTGGAATGAAACTCCCATGTAAAACATATCATGGGCATTTCAAGTGGCGAGAAAGGATACCATTTAAGATATAACCTTATAGGTTGGACAAGTGGTGGACCTTAACACAATATAATGACATAGAGTGTACAAGTGGTGAATCTTGAAACCAAACCACTCATGCTACTAGGGATAATAGGTTAAACAAGTGGTGGGCCTTGAAATAAAACCCCTAGAGTGTTTCAATGGAGCCTAGCTTGGAAACATGGTAAAGCTTGCTTCTCTCCATGTTTCAATGCAGCCTATCTTGGATAAATGGTGCAGCATCATTCTCTCCATGTTTCAATGGAGCCTAGCTTGGACAAGTGGTGGACCTTTGTTTCTCTCTATGTTTGAATAGAGTTATCTTGGAAAAGTGGTGGACCTTGGAACAAAAACCCCATGTAAAACATATCATGGGCATTACAAGTGGTGAGAAAAAATACCATTCAATATATAACCTTATAGGTTGGACAAGTGGTGGACCTTAACACCCAATTATTCTTAATATAATGACATAGAGTGGATAAGTGGTGAAATTGGGACCAAACCTACTAGGGAAATAGGTTGGACAAGTGGTGGACCTTGAATGTAAACGCCCCATGTACAAAATATCACTCATGCTACTAGAAATAATTTGGTATTAAGGTCCATGTTTCAATGCAGCCTAGCTTGGAAAAGTGGTGGACCTTTGTTTCTCTCTATGTTTCAATAGATTTATCTTGGACAAGTGGTGTACCTTGGAACAAAACCCCCATGTAAATCATGTCATGGGCATTACAAGTGGTGAGAAAAAATACCATTCAAGCTATAACATTATAGGTTGGACAAGTGGTGGACCTTAACACCTAATTCCTCTTAATATAATGACATAGAGTGGACAAGTGGTGAATCATGAGACCAAACCTACTAGGGATAATAGGTTGGACAAGTGGTGAACCTTGAATGTAAACCCCCCATGTACAAAAAATTATGGGTATTGGGTATTTCAATGGAGCCTAGCAACTTGGAGACATGGTGGAGCTTATTTCTCTCCATGTTTCAATGGAGCCTATCTAGGAGAAACAGTGGAGGTTCCTTCTCTCCATGTTTCAATGAGCCTAGCTTGGACAAGTGGTGGACCTTTCTTTCTCTATATGTTTTAATAGAGTTAGCTTGGACAAGTGGTGGACCTTGGAATGAAACCCCCATGTAAAACATATCATGGGCATTTCAAGTGGTGAGAAAGGATACTATTTAAAATATAACCTTATAGGCTGGACAAGTGGTGGACTTTAACACATATTTCTTCTTAATATAATGACATAGAGTGTACAAGTGGTGAATCTTGAGACCAAACCACTCTTGCTACTAGGGATAATAGGTTGGACAAGTGGTGGACCTTGAATGTAAACCCCTCATGTACAAAATTATGGGTTTAGGGTATTTCAATGGAGCCTAGCTTGGAGACATGGTGGAGATTGCTTCTCTCAATGTTTCAATGGAACCTATCTTGGAGAAATGGTGGATCATCCTTCTCTCCATGTTTCAATGGAGCCTATCTTGGACAAGTGGTGGACCTTTGCTTCTCTCTATGTTTTAATGGAGTTAGCTTGGACAAGTGGTGGGTCTTGGAACAAAACCCCTTTGTAAAACATAGCATGGACATTACAAGTGATGAGGAAAAATATCATTCAAGATATAACCTTATAGGTTGGAAAAGTGGTGATGGACCTTGAAAAGTGGTGAAGGATACCATTTAAGATATACCCTTATAGGTTGGACAAGTGGTGGACCTTAACACCCAGTTATTCTTAATATAATGACATAGAGTGGATAAGTGGTGAATCTTAAGACCAAATCACTCATGCTACTAGGTATAATACGTTAGAGAAGTGGTAGACCTTGAATGTAAACACCCCATGTACAAAATATCATGGTTTTAGGGTGTTTCAATGGAGCCTAGAATCTCGGAGACATGGTAGATCTTGATTCTTTCCATGTTTGAATGGCACCTATCTTGGAAAAATGATGGAGGTTACTTCTCTCCATACTTCAACGGAGCCTAGCTTTGACAAGTGGTGAACCTTTGCTTCTCTCTATGTTTGAATAGAGTTAGCTTGGACAAGTGGTGGACCTTTGCTTCTCTCTATGTTTGAATAGAGTTAGCTTGGACAAGTGGTGGACCTTGGAATGAAACCCCCGTGTAAAACATATCATGGGCATTTCAAGTGGTGAGAAAGGATACCATTTAAGATATAACCTTATAGGTTGGACAAGTGGTGGACCTTAATACATAGTTCTTCTTAATATAATGACATAGAGTGTACAAGTGGTGTATCTTGAGACCAAACCACTCGTGCTACTAGGGATCCTAGCTTGGACAAGTGGTGGACCTTGGAAAAAAGTCCCCCTGTACAACATAGATGAGTTTTTTCATGTTTTAATGGAAGAGAGATTCGACAAATGGTGGAGCTTGCTTATCTCCATGTGGATTTTAGAACTAGCTTGGACAAGTGGTGGAGCTTTGCTTTTTTACTCTTCATAATACAATGATGTATAGGTTGGTTACATGGTGAATCTTAAGGCCAAACCTCCCATCTTACTAGAGATGATAGGTTGGACAAGTGGTCAACCTTCTATCATTTCTCCATGCCTATAATTAGACAATTAGTAGAACTAGCATCTTTCTATGTTGTCTAGAGCTGAGCTTGGACAAGTAGTGGACCTTGCTACTCTCTTCCCTTGGATTATTAGTTTGAAGACTCATTATATATACTTGCTTAGATCTATATAATTACTCATTAGTTAGGTTACAAGTGGGTATGTAATTTGTTAGCCTCAAGGGACTTTGAATATTGAATAGTAAGAAAGTCAAGTGTGGTTTGAAGATCTTTTGCTTATCTAAACTAGACTCTAACTCAATAATAAGTTTCATAAGTTCCACGAATTGTCCTATCTAGGCTCCAAAAGAGTCTTAATTGGTTTGTGCTAGATTCTAACTTCCTTGATGGGGTAGAATCCTAGAAAAATGAGGCACTATAAGTTTTACCTTAGCTCAAATGGATTTTTCACTTAAACTCGACTGCAATTTGGCTATCTAGTCTTTGTCTCGATGGAGTTTAACACTAGATACATAGTAGTGATATTTAAGCTTCATGTCTCTTCACTTGATCGAGATATGAGACCATACTTTCAAGGTCACCACTTGTCTTACCTAAAGACCAATGTGAGACATGGGAGCAAGAAAGCCATCCGATATTGTTTTAAGGACTATTACATAGGCAATCAATAACTTAAGTAAAGCAAAAAGACTTGGATCTTTCACAATTAATAACTTAAGTAAAGCCAAAAAGACTTGGATCTTTGACAGTTTTTTTCAAACTAAAAAAGCACAATCTCATGCTAACAAAACTATAAATCACAATTGAAAGGTTTGAACAAGAAAAAGATCAACAATCTTAATAAGAAGGATACTTTTCATTTCATTTGATGATTACAAACTAAAATAAAGTCTCTCAAGAAATTGATAAACAAAAAATGTAGGTGACTGCTTCATTATTTTGAGCAAAAATATCAAAATCTCTATTGATTGAGCTCCATCTAGTAGTATCCTTTGTAAGATCCTGCAAGAAGGAATAAAAAGAAAGATTTGTTAGATACCATGCACATGAGTGTTCAAGCATGTGTATCAAGAATATATGACATGTCACTAGTACCTTAGGGTTGCTTTCTATCCAGCCTTAGAAGATTGTTCTCAGCTTTCACCTTATTTATATAAGCCTTTGCTGTGGTTGCCTTCAAAACTCCTTTTGTGTTACAACCCAATTGCCTAGCTAAAGTGGTCAATTGTGACGCCTTCATGCTTTCAATGGGTGTACGCTCCTTTGCCAAGATCTCTTGTATTTGGGCTCTTCTCATTTCATTGCGGTGGCTTGTGTCACTTGCATCTTCAATGATAGTTTCATCTCTGTCACCTTTTGCAGGTGGTATTCTTCTTGTAAAGAACACCTTAGCTGACCAAACATCATTTTTCTGCTTCCAATACTCCATGATTTGTTTGTATTCACTATCATTTGTCACTATAGGTTGTCCATAACGATTAGAAGCAATTAAATCACGCACATCCCTTCTCTCATCAAGCTGAATCAAGTATGGCAGTAGCTCCTCCAAGAGCATATTGTCAACCATCTTCTCAGCATCAAATTGTGGTGGAAAAATGCAATTGTTTGCTGGTGAAATACATCCCTTGTAAGGAGAGTCATCAATAAGCACTGTTCTTTGTGGATCACATTCAAACCCCATGGCAATTTTGGCTAGAGGCTTGAACATTGCCTCAACGTTTGGATTGTCGGGTCTAAACAATTTTTGAGTTTGAGCGGTGTAGCAAACATCTTGCGACCAAATTGCAAAGAAAGGCAATGTATCCTCAGCTAAGTTGTTTAGTGCTGCAAGGATTTGATACACATTATTCCTAGTAGCTGTCGACCAAATTGCAACATTAAACCTTTGTAAAATAGTCTTCAAGAATTGGATGCAACCTGGCCTGAGTATAATATATCTTTTTGAATCCATTTGCACTGAGTTGTGGTGTGAGGATGGTTGAGGGGAACGTTTCAACAATAGACCATTTAAATCCAATATAATTGTAAGCATGGATTTCTCAACATCTACGCTACATGACGTAGTACCAATTGGCAATAGCTCGTGAGTGGACTTTTCAGTCTCTTTTGATGTATGTTGCATTTTTGAAGCATCGATTTCTTGGTTCTCATTATTGGAAGCTTGCTCAAGTTGCACAACACTAGACTCTAGTATAGAAATATCATCCATCTTGGGCACTTTAGAAACCATAGAATCTATGGATTCTATAGTTGTTGACTGAACCATAGGAGCATTATCCATCCCAGTTTGTGAATCTAAGAAAACACACACACAAATGGTATCTCAAAACCACTAGAATTTTATTCACCATATTTATATGTAGAACTCCTAGTAAGAAATTTATTTAAGGTAAAGTCGTTGTCTAGAATCCTGCAACCATTTTCATGCATTCGTACACCTAACACCACTTGTCCTAAAATACAATCTAATAACATCAAAATTTTCCATCCTACACTTTTTTATAGATGAGTACTTAAAGTGAAAACAAAAAGCCACCCTTGTTGAGGAAACATGGATACAAGCCACCAATGTCCAACCTAGACTACAAGAAAATAATTAGAGATTGGCTTAGATTTGGATTCAAAGGCCACCACTTATTCAAGTAAGATAACTCCACTTGTTTAAGACATAAATTTGAACCCCACCACTTGTCCAACCTAGACATTGATTAATTTTGGTAAGATTTATCACAAATCTAGAGTAGAATCAAGATTCTATGGCCAAGGTAGTCAAATATGTTAGACAACACACAAAGCATAAGAGCACTCTAGATTCTCGTTGAGCATAAACTAAACAATAATCAAATGTTATATTCACTTGAGATTTCATCCATGAAAAATGAAAATGATGCATGTACTTGAGATTTCCATCCATGTACAATACTTTACAATGTCAAGTAAAGTTATAGTCAGCAAACAACTCTTCTCCTGCTTCAACTTGACAAATAGTCTCAATGCATACATGGCCATATTCTTCTGACTTGATGTGTGAAGAGGTGCATTTATGCCAGGTGGCAAATTTGGATCAAATGTATAGCGTACGTTGGGACAGACATTTGTACTGTGAGAACTATTTATATAGCCCGACACGTTTCCTTCTTCTACACAACCAATAATGTATGATTGATCTTCCTCTTCTTCTATGTTTGGATCCTCTAGAAGAGAATATTTATAAGCTCTTGGAAATATTTTGCATATCTTTTTCCAGTCTTGAAATCTATACTTATGCCCTCCATAGTTTAGAATAGTCAAAACCACTTTCCAGGGTAGTATGCACAAATAGCCCATAACCAGCTCCTTCAATACATGAAAGTCGCACTTCAAAATCCACACCGTTAATATGGAAAATTACATCTTTGGGAATAGGAAAAGTTGGTGTCCCAAAAGGATCTTCATGCCAATCATAGTGTGAAATACATCTAGTTTTATATCACTTAACTCCTTTGTGTCTGCAAAAAGAAGAAAATATTATGCATAAAATAATGACAATATCAAAGAAAGATATCATTATTTTATAGTCCAATAGGTCCATTGTATGGAAGACTTAGAGTGCCTCTTACATGGTGCCTCCAAGGTTTCCAAAAAATAAAATCATTGGAAAAAAAAGGCCACTGTGTCTCCAATCTATTGCCCATTTGAAGCATAGAGAGAACCAAGGTCCACCACTTGTCCAAGCTAGACATGGAGCATTGACACAAGATCCAACACTTATCCAAGAACCCTATAGTATATGTGGTAACATGGGATGCATTGATGCAACAAAAGTAGTCTAGCCTCCTCATCCATCTCTTTTTCTTGTAGCCTAGAGGGATTAGTTTCAAGGTCTATCACTAGTCAAAAACTACACATAGAACATTGATACAAGGTTCCACCACATGTGAAACCTATCATCTCTAGTAGCATGGATGGTTTGATATCAAGGTTCATCGCGTGTCCTACCTATACTCTATTGTAGCATATAGATTCTGGTTTGGTGGTACTACACTTGTCCAAACTTGGCTTGTTGTTGATATCTGGAGGTAATCAAGGGTCCTCCACTTGTCCAAGTTAGGCATATAAAACAATTGCAAGGTCCACCATGTGTACAACATATGATTGATTATAGCATGCATGGTCTTATTTCATGGGCAACCATCTTCTCTCCAACATGTGTCCAACCTCGGCTCCATTGAAGCATGGAGAGAAGCAAGGTCCACCACTTATCAAAGCTATTATTTTCTCCCAGTGCTTTCAAACCCATAATACGTTGTACATGGGGGGGGGGATTCTTGTTTCAAGGTCCACCACTTGGCTAAGATTGGATCCATTGAAACATAAAGAGAAGCAAGCTCTACCATTTGTCCAAGCTAGGAGCCATTGAAACATGAAAACCCATAATATGTTGTATACGGGGGGTGTTTTTCAAGTCTACCACTTGTCTAAGCTATGGTCCATTGGAACATGGAGAGAGCAAAGCTCCACCACTTTTCTAAGCTAGGATCCATTGAAACATGGAGAGAAGCAAGCTCCATTGTTTGTCTAAGCTAGGCTCCATTGGAACATGGAGAAAACAAGCTCCACCACTTGCCTATTATTGCATAGAGATTCTGGTTTGAAGGTCCACCACTTGTCCAACCTTGCCTTCATGTATGGAGATAATCAAGTGCAATGCTTCTCTAAGCTAGGGACATAAAAGAGTTTCAAGGTCCACTACATATACGATCTATGATGGGTGTAGCATGGGAGGTTTCATTTTAAGGTTGACCACTTCTCCAGCTCCGCTTGTCCAACCTCAGATCCATTGAAGAATGGAGAATAAAGGTGTACCAACTCTCCAAAATAGGCAAGACAATCTCTATAAAACCCATGAATTGTTAATATATGCTATGCTGTGGAGTTTTGTTTGAAGTTCCACTCCTTATCCAAGCTACAATCCATTGAAGCATGGAACTAAGTAAGATATATCTCTAGTCCAAGATAGGATCCATTGAAACATAGAGAGAATCAAGGTCCACCACTTGTCCAAGCTATGCATGGGTAATTGATATAAGGACCACTACGTTTTCACCTATACTATGCTCTATCATGGATGGTTTCATATCCCACCAATTTTCCAACCTATTTAGTAGGTTGTATTATGGGGTTTGGTTTCAAGGTACTTCACTTGTCTAAGGTGGGTTCCATTGAACCATGGAGAGAAACTATGTCTACCACTTGTCCGAAATATGCTCCTTTAAAACATAAAAACAAGGTCCACCACTTGTCCAAGCTAAAGTTTCTCTCCATTGAAGCATGGAGAGAAACAAGGTCTACCACCTGTCCAAAATATGCTCCATTGAAACATAAAAGCAAGGTCCACCACTTGTCCAAGCTAATATAACAAATGGGTGTTGGTTACAAGGTGTACCACACTTGTCTAAACTAGTCTTCATGCAAGGTCTACCACATGTCCAAGCTATATGAGCTTGTTTGAAGGTCTACCACACCTCTTGAAATTAGGATCCATGTAAGGTCCACCTTTTGTCAAGCTATGCATTTAATGAGTACTAAAACTAAGTAAATTGCAGTACTTAAATACCTTTCCAAGCTCATTAAGATTTTGGTCTCTAAGGCCGGCCACCACCACATGTCTAATCTATGCTCTAATTGATTACTTATGCTAGTTCTCAAAGTCCAAACATAAGCTCCCTTCTAGCAAGGTTAGTTTAAATTTAGGCTCGAGCACCTGTCTAAGCTAGGTTCAATTTATGAAGCATCACCATTTAACCATGCTACGATCTAATGTATCATATCAAGGGGGTATTGATAAAAGGTCCAAAACTTATTGAGTTCAAGCTCTTAAGTAATTAAGTCTTTGTGAGTATTAAATGTTATAGTTTTAGTCTACAGATCCACCATTCAAAAACTCAAGTAATTTACTATTTACATTCAAACCTTGAATGCTTGAGATACAAAATACAAACTCAATCAATACTATATAAAGCAAAATCTAACATTAAGAGTATCAAATCAGTAACAAGAAACACTAACATGCACAAGAAACTCAAAACATACGTGTCTCCATTTCCAAAAAGTCCTCCATTGACAGAGGATGGTGTTGTTGTTTTCTTCTTCTCTTTGTGGAGAGCACTCCTCTGTAACAGGCACAATGTCGCCTGATTGCGAAGTGGATTGTTGAAGTCCAGCCCATTTTTCTATATCTTCATGAGACTTAACAAAGTCTAGCAGCATGGTCTCCACGCTTTTTGCCTCCTCCACACTATCAATTAAGCAGATAACTTCTTTTTTCTGTTGTATTCCTTCTTGTGCAACCAAGGAGCCATCACCAAAAACATCAACAAGCTTGCGGTCTTCAAAACAATATGTACGAATGTAGTGCTTGACCAAAGCTCTTTTTTTGGCCTCCAAATATTGCAAATCTGACATATCGTTATCTGCTACTTGAAGAAGAGAACAATCAATTGGCATGGGATGTTCCTCTGATCTTCTTCTCAGGTCTTCAAATGCATTGCCTTGTCCCAAGAAGGCAATAACTGTTAGGAATTGAATTGCTCCTTTGCAAGGAGCTGATGGAAAGTGATGCAATGCACCACAACAATGGTAGCTCAGATTATCTCCCATGGCGTCAAAGGCACATTGCAATTTTGTGAAGTTAGTGAAATCCACAAATGCAAGAAAGACAAATCCAGGATCTGTTGACCCTCCAGCAATAGCCAAGATCCCATCCAAAGCATTGTTAAATGTCTCCTCACTCCACTTCAAATTGCCTCCAACGTTTTTTGTCATATCTAAAACACATAAGCCAATAGGCACTTTATTATTGAAGTGGCGCATCAAGTAGAGATTGCCTTCCATTTGTAGGCTCACCACATAGATTGACCATGGAAAATCTCTAGGCTCAGTTTTCTCCTTTTGAAGGTGAATTGCCCATTGCATGTATTTTATTGCTCCATCTGGAAAAGCCATTTTCTTTGTTCCACGCGTCAAACTAGATCTGATCCATTCCTCGCATAGCATTAAAATTGTTTTATAAACAACATCATTGATGTTATACATTTTGACCACCTCCTCCCAGTCTTTACATGGTGAAGACTCATTCAAATTGTTGAAGCCTTCAAGAAGTGCATCTTGAATCAATTTGTCTTGCTTCAACTGCTTGATTCGATCATACATGTCAGTTGCATCACCATCCTTTGCACTCTTTGACAGTAAAATCTTCTCATCTCTAATCTCTTCTTGAATAGTCTTTACCTCTGATTCCTCAAGGCCACAAAGGTATCTAAATACAGTTGTTGGGGGTTTCTTATTCTCCTCTTCTAGATTTTCAATGATTTCTATCCAGCAATCATAAACTAAATCAGAGTACGTGACCATGTGTGCCTGTTTAGCAATCCAACTTGCTGCTGCACTCATTCTTGCCAATCGAAGAAAAGCCTAAAAAGAAATAGAGAAATAATTAAACTATTGAGCAAGATTTGTTAATTAAACACTATCAAAAAGACAAAAAAATAACTTACATCCCATCCGGCACGAGATGCATGTCCCTCTGCAATTCCACTTGCTGCCTTTGGTGGTCGTCCTGAGAAGATCCATTGACTCCGTAAATGTCTCAATATTTGGCTGTAAGGTTGCTTGACATACAATGCCTGAGCCTCCTCATTTGCAATGGCAGATATAGCAGTTGCAACAAATGGAGGAGCATTCACAACAATGCGAGCCTTTCTAAATTTATACACGCTAATCAGTCTTTCAAAGATCTCTTTGTTGTTTTGTTCATTGTGAAGAAAAACTTTTGCAGCATAGATTGAATGCTGCCCATCAAGAATCCAATAATGATAATCTCTAATTTTTTGCTCCTCTACCTCTTCTACTGCCAAAGGAGTCCCCTTCTTTGATTTTGCATTTCGAACAGGCATCAAATATGCACATGCTGCAGGCTTGGTCGTACTCCGTGAAAATCCAAATAACACACTTTCAGCGTGTTTTTTATCCATAATACGTGCATTATAGTGATCAAGAGCAAGCCAACAATTTTGAATAGGGATATCAAATTCCCTATATTGGAAAGGAAAATAATTTATGTACTTATTCATTCCACCTGTATCTTTTTCTTGTCCTTTCATGGCCTCAGCTTCTAAAACATTTGGATCCACAATTCTCATCTTTGACATTGAACCCTCTGTTGATGAGGATGCCAAAGATGCCTTGTCTACATCCAAAATGGAACTAGTTCGCTTAGCTTCTACTTTCTGCACTTTTGCTTGCTTCTTTGTGGATGGTGGTCGTGAAGCTTTCACCTTTTTTCGTTGTAGTGTGGCAATGATGGAGCTTTGAAGTTGATCTGCTGTGATATTTGGATTTGATTCTGCAAACTTCCATCCTCGAGAAAACATTGTCTCTTCTTTGTTTCTAGACATGCGCTCCAATGCATATGCTCCTGGAGATAGTTGAAATTCTAGATTCATTGGAACTAGAATGTCAATGCATTCCACCTCTGGATGACTATCAACTACAGAGACAGATGCTTCCACAACTTGTCCAACATCTTCAAACAAGCTGTCATTCTCCTTTTTGGCAATAAATAGATGCACCTTATGAAATTGTGCACCCTCTATACCATGTATGTCCAAATACCATTTCCTAAGATCATTGCAAGTATAGTCAACTGAGACAGCAACCCTTGCAACCTGTTTTTTTGGAGCCATCTTTCCTGAAACAAAAAAAACCAAATGTTATTTTAACATATACTTTTTTGTAATGGATTAAGTTTGTGTGAATACAAGTTCCACCACTTGTTCAAGCTAGATCTAAGCAAGTATACATAGTGATCATTTAAGCTAGTAAACTAAGGGAAGGGAGAAGTAAGGTCCACCACTTGTCCAAGCTCAGCTCTAGACAACATGGAGAGATTCGAGGTCTACTAATTGTCTAATATAGGCTAACTATATTGAAACATAGAGAGAAGCAAAGGTCCACCACTTGTCCAATCTAGGGTCCATTGAAACATGGAGAGAAGGATGCTCCACCATTTGTCCAAAATAGGCTCCATTGAAACATGAAGAGAAGCAAGATGCACCATGTCTTTGAGATGCTAGGCTCCATTGAAATACCTTAAACCATGATATTTTGTATATGTGGGGTTTAAATTCAAGGTCCACCACTTGTCCAACCTATTATCCCTAGTAGCATGAGTGGTTTGGTCTCAAGATTCACCACTTTTCCACTCTATGTCATTATATTAAGAAGATCTGGGTGTTAAGGTCCACCACTTGTCCAACCTATAAGGCAATATCTTAAATGGTATTATTTACCACCACTTGGAATGCACATGATGGGTTTTACATAGGGGTATGGTTCCAAGGTCCACCACTTGTCCAAGCTAACTCTATTGAAACATAGAGAGAATCAAAGGTCCACCACTTGTCCAAGCTAGGCTCCATTGAAACATGGAGAGAAGGATGCTCCACCATTTGTCCAAGCCAGGTTTGATTGAAACATGAAGAGAAGCAAGCTGCACCATGTCTCCAAAATGCTAGGCTCCATTGAAATATCTTAAACCCATGATATTTCGTACATGGGGGGTTTACATTCAAGGTCCACCACTTGTCCAACCTATTATCACTAGTAGCATGAGTGGTTTGATGTCAAGATTCACCACTTTTCCACTCTATGTCATTATATTAAGAAGATCTGGGTGTTAAGGTCCACCACTTGTCCAACCTATAAGGCTATATCTTAAAGGGTATTCTTTCTCACCACTTGGAATGACCATGATAGGTTTTACATGGGGGTTTGGTCCCAGTTCCACCACTTGTCCAAGCTAACTCTATTGAAACATAGAGAGAAGCAAAGGTCCACCACTTGTCTAAGCTAGGGTCCATTGAAACATGGAGAGAAGGATGCTCCACCATTTTTCCAAGATAGGCTCCATTGAAACATGAAGAGAAGCAAGCTGCACCATGTCTCCAAGATGCTAAGATCCATTGAAATACCTTAAACCCACGATATTTTGTACATGGGGAGTTTACATTCAAGGTCCACCACTTGTCCAACCTATTATCTCTAGTAGCATGAGTGGTTTGGTCTCAAGATTCACCACTTTTCCACTCTATGTCATTACGTTAAGAAGATCTGGGTGTTAAGGTCGACCACTTGTCCAACCTATAAGGGTATATCTTAAAGGGTATTCTTTCTCACCACTTGAAATGTCCATGATATGTTTTACATGGGGGTTTGGCTCCAAGGTCCACCACTTGTCCAAGCTAACTCTATTGAAACATAGAGAGAAACAAAGGTCCACCACTTGTCCAAGCTAGGCTCCATTGAAACATGGAGAGAAGGATCCTCTACCATTTGTCGAAGCTAACTCTATTGAAACATGGGGGGTTTACATTCAAGGTCCACCACTTGTCCAACCTATTAACGCTAGTAGCATGAGTGGTTTGGTCTCAAGATTCACCACTTTTTCACTCTATGTCATTATATTAAGAATATTTGGGTGTTAAGGTCCACCACTTGTCCAACCTATAAGGCTATATCTTAAGGGTTGTTCTTTCTCACCACTTGGAGTGA
>NC_140956.1:43795669-44073010 GCF_014529385.1 Adiantum capillus-veneris | reverse complement strand
GGGGTTTACATTTCAAGGTCCACCACTTGTCCAACCTATTAACCTAGTAGCATGAGTGGTTTTGGTCTCAAGATTCACCACTTTTTCACTCTATGTCATTATATTAAGAAATATTGGGTGTTAAGGTCCCACCACTTGTCCAACCTATAAGGCTACATCTTAAAGGTTGTTCTTTCTCACCACTTGGAGTGACCAGCATAGTTTTACATGGGGTTTTGTTTCAAGTCCACCACTTGTCCAAGCTAAACTCTATTGAAACATAGAGAGAACAAGGTCCACCACTTGTCCAAGCTAGGGTCCATTGAAAACATGGAGAGAAGGATGCTCCACCATTTGTCCAAGATACGCTCCATTGAAACATGAAAGAAGCAAGCTACACCATGTCTCCAGATGCTAGGCTCCATTGAAATAACCTCAAACCCATGATATTTTGAACATGGGGGTTTACATTCAAGGTCCACCACTTGTCCAACCTATTATCTCTAGTAGCATGAGTGGTTTGGTCTCAAGATTCACCACTTTTTCCACTCTATGTCATTCTATTAAGAATATCTGGTGCTAAGGTCCACCACTTGTCCAACCTATAAGGCTATATCTTAAACTTTATTCTTTCTCACCACTTGGAGTTACCAAGATAGGTTTTACATGGGAGTTTGGTTCCAAGGCCCACCACTTGTCCAAGCTAACTCTATTGAAACATAGAGAGAAGCAAAGGTCCACCACTTGTCCAAGCTAGGCTCCATTGAAACATGGAGAGAAGGATGCTCCACCATTTGTCCAAGATAGGCTCCATTGAAACATGAAGGGAAGCAATCTGCACCATGTCTCCAAGATGCTAGGCTCCATGAAATACCTTAAACCCATGATATTTCGTACATGGGGGGTTTACATTCAAGGTCCACCACTTGTCCAACCTATTATTCTAGTAGCATGAGTGGTTTGGTCTCAAGATTTACCACTTTTTCCACTCTATGTCGTTATATTAGAAGATCTAGGTTTTAAGGTCGACCACTTGTCCAACCTATAAGGCTAGATCTTAAAGGTATTATTTCTACACCACTTGGAATGACCATGATATGTTTTACATGGGGGTTTGGTTTCAAGGTCCACCACTTGTCCAAGCTAACTCTATGGAAACATAGAGAGAAGCAAAGGTCCACCACTTGTCCAAGCTAGGCTCCACTGAAACATTTAGAGAAGGATGATCCCCCATTGTGGAAGATAGGCTTCATTGAAACATGAAAAGAAGCAAGTTGCACCATGTCTCCAAGATTCTAGGATCCATTGAAATACCTTAAACCCACGATATTGTTTACATGGGTTTAACGTCAAGGCCAGTCACTTTTCCAAGCTATTATCCCTAGTAGCATGAGTGGTTTGGTCTCAAGATTCACCACTTTTCCACTCTATGTCATTATATAAAGAAGATCTAGGTGTTAAGGTCGACCACTTGTCCAACCTATAAGGGTATATCTTAAAGGGTATTCTTTCTCACCACTTGAAATGTCCATGATATGTTTTACATGGGGGTTTGGTTCCAAGGTCCACCCCTTATCCAAGCTAACTTTATTTCTCATAGAGAGAAGCAAAGGTCCACCACTTGTCCAAGCTAGGCTCCATTGAAACATGGAGAGAAGGATGCTCCACCATTTGTCGAAGCTAACTCTATTGAAACATGGAAGGTTTACATTCAAGGTCCACCAGTTGTCCAACCTATTAACGCTAGTAGCATGAGGGGTTTTGGTCTCAAGATTCACCACTTTTTCACTCTGTGTCATTATATTAAGAATATTTTGGTATTAAGGTCCACCACTTGTCCAACCTATAAGACTATATCTTAAAGGTTATTCTTTCTGACCACTTGGAGTGACCATGAAAGGTTTTACATAGGGGTTTGGTTCCAAGGTCCACCACTTGTCCAAGCTAACTCTATTGAAACATAGAGAGAAGCAAAGGTCCACCACTTGTCTAAGCTAGGGTCCATTGAAACATGGAGAGAAGGATGCTCCACCATTTGTCCAAGATAGACTCCATTGAAACATGAAGAAAGCAAGCTGCACCATATCTCCAAGATGCTAGCCTCCATCGAAATACCTTAAACCCACGTTATTTTGTACATGGGGAGTTACATTCAAGATCAACAATTTGTCCAACCTATTATCGCTAGTAGCAAAGTGGTTTGCTCTCAAGATTCACCACTTTTCCACTCTATGTCATTATATTAAGAATATTTGGGTGTTAAGGTCCACCACTTGTCCAACCTATAAGACTATATGTTAATGGTTATTCTTTCTCACCCCTTGAAAGACTATATCTTAATGGTTATCCTAGCTATATTGCTAGTAGCCTGAGTGGTTTGGCTCAAGATTCACCACTTTTATTAAGAATATGTGGGTGTTAAGGTCCACCACTTGTCCCACCTATAAGGCTACATCTTAAAGGTTATTCTTTCTTACTACTTGGAGTGACCATGATAGGTTTTACATGGGGGTTTGGTTCCAAGGTCCACCACTTGTCCAAGCTAACTCTATTGAAACATAGAGAGAAGCAAAGGTCCACCCCTTGTCTAAGCTAGGGTCCATTGAAACATGGAGAGAAGGATGCTCCACCATTTGTCCAAGGTAGGCTCCATTGAAACATGAGGAGAATCAAGGTGCACCATGTCTCCAAGATGCTAGGCTCCATCGAAAAACATTAAACCCACGATATGTCGTAGATGAGGGGTTTACATTCAAGGTCCACACTTGTCCAAGCTATTATTGGTAGTAGCCTGAGTGGTTTGGTCTCAAGATTCACCACTTTTCCACTCTATGTCATTATATTAAGAATATGCTGCGTGTTAAGGTCCACCACTTGTCCAACCTATAAGGCTACATCTTAAAGGTTATTCTTTATTACCACTTGGAGTGACCATGATAGGTTTTACATGGGGGTTTGGTTCCAAGGTCCACCACTTGTCCAAGCTAACTCTATTGAAACATAGAGAGAAACAAAGGTCCACCACTTGTCCAAGCTAGGGTCCATTGAAACATGGAGAGAAGGATGCTCCACCATTTGTCCAAGATAGGCTCCATTGAAACATGACGAGAAGCAAGCTGCACCATGTCTCCAAGATGCTAGGCTCCATCGAAATACATTAAACCCACGATATTTTCGTAGATGAGGGGTTTACATTCAAGGTCCACCACTTGTCCAAGCTATTATTGCTAGTAGCCTGAGTGGTTTGGTCTCAAGATTCACCACTTTTATTAAGAATATGTGGGTGTTAAGGTCCACCACTTGTCCAACCTATAAGGCTACATCTTAAAGGTATTCTTTCTTACTACTTGGAGTGACCATGATAGGTTTTACATGGGGGTTTGGTTCCAAGGTCCACCACTTGTCCAAGCTAACTCTATTGAAACATAGAGAGAAGCAAAGGTCCACCCTTGTCTAAGCTAGGGTCCATTGAAACATGGAGAGAAGGATGCTCCACCATTTGTCCAAGGTAGGCTCCATTGAAACATGAGGAGAAGCAAGGTGCACCATGTCTCCAAGATGCTAGGCTCCATCGAAAAACATTAAACCCACGATTGTCGTACATGAGGGGTTTACATTCAAGGTCCACCACTTGTCCAAGCTATTATTGCTAGTAGCCTGAGTGGTTTGGTCTCAAGATTCACCACTTTTCCACTCTATGTCATTATATTAAGAATATGCGTGTTAAGGTCCACCACTTGTCCAACCTATAAGGCTACATCTTAAAGGTTATTCTTTTTACCACTTGGAGTGACCATGATAGGTTTTACATGGGGGTTTGGTTCCAAGGTCCACCACTTGTCCAAGCTAACTCTATTGAAACATAGAGAGAAACAAAGGTCCACCACTTGTCCAAGCTAGGGTCCATTGAAACATGGAGAGAAGGATGCTCCACCATTTGTCCAAGATAGGCTCCATTGAAACATGAGAGAAGCAAGTGCACCATGTCTCCAAGATGCTAGGCTCCATCGAAAATACATTAAACCCACGATATTTCGTAGATGAGGGGTTTACATTCAAGGTCCACCACTTGTCCAAGCTATTATTGCTAGTAGCCTGAGTGGTTTGGTCTCAAGATTCACCACCACTTTTATTAAGAATAGTGGGTGTTAAGGCCACCACTTGTCCAACACCTATAAGGCTACATCTTAAAGGTTATTCTTTCTTCACCACTTGGAGTGACCATGATAGGTTTTACATGGGGTTTGGTTCCAAGGTCCACCACTTGTCCAAGCTAACTCTATTGAAACATAGAGAGAAGCAAAGGTCCACCACTTGTCCAAGCTAGGGTCCATTGAAACATGGAGAGAAGGATGCTCCACCATTTGTCCAAGATAGGCTCCATTGAAACATGAGGAGAAGCAAGTGCACCATGTCTCCAAGATGCTAGGCTCCATCGAAAAACATTAAACCCACGATATGTTCGTAGATGAGGGGTTTACATTCAAGGTCCACCACTTGTCCAAGCTATTATTGCTAGTAGCCTGAGTGGTTTGGTCTCAAGATTCACCACTTTTCCACTCTATGTCATTATATTAAGATATGCGTGTTAAGGTCCACCACTTGTCCAACCTATAAGGCTACATCTTAAAGGTTATTCTTTCTTACCACTTGGAGTGACCATGATAGGTTTTACATGGGGGTTTGGTTCCAAGGTCCACCACTTGTCCAAGCTAACTCTATTGAAACATAGAGAGAAGCAAAGGTCCACCACTTGTCCAAGCTAGGGTCCATTGAAACATGGAGAGAAGGATGCTCCACCATTTGTCCAAGATAGGCTCCATTGAAACATGAGGAGAAGCAACTGCACCATGTCTCCAAGATGCTAGGCTCCATCGAAATACATTAAACCCACGATATTTCGTAGATGAGGGGTTTTACATTCAAGGTCCACCACTTGTCCAAGCTATTATTGCTAGTAGCCTGAGTGGTTTTGGTCTCAAGATTCACCACTTTTATTAAGAATATGTGGGTGTTAAGGTCCACCACTTGTCCAACCTATAAGGCTACATCTTAAAGGTTATTCTTTCTTATACCACTTGGAGTGACCATGATAGGTTTTACATGGGGTTTGGTTCCAAGGTCCACCACTTGTCCAAGCTAACTCTATTGAAACATAGAGAGAAGCAAAGGTCCACCCCTTGTCTAAGCTAGGGTCCATTGAAACATGGAGAGAAGGATGCTCCACCATTTGTCCAAGATAGGCTCCATTGAAACATGAGGAGAAGCAAGGTGCACCATGTCTCCAAGATGCTAGGCTCCATCAAAAACATTAAACCCACGATATGTCGTAGATGAGGGGTTTACATTCAAGGTCCACCACTTGTCCAAGCTATTATTGCTAGTAGCCTGAGTGGTTTGGTCTCAAGATTCACCACTTTTTCCACTCTATGTCATTATATTAAGAATATGCGCGTGTTAAGGTCCACCACTTGTCCAACCTATAAGGCTACATCTTAAAGGTTATTCTTTATTACCACTTGGAGTGACCATGATAGGTTTTACATGGGGGTTTGGTTCCAAGGTCCACCACTTGTCCAAGCTAACTCTATTGAAACATAGAGAGAAACAAAGGTCCACCACTTGTCCAAGCTAGGGTCCATTGAAACATGGAGAGAAGGATGCTCCACCATTTGTCCAAGATAGGCTCCATTGAAACATGACGAGAAGCAAGCTGCACCATGTCTCCAAGATGCTAGGCTCCATCGAAATACATTAAACCCACGATATTTCGTAGATGAGGGTTTACATTCAAGGTCCACCACTTGTCCAAGCTATTATTGCTAGTAGCCTGAGTGGTTTGGTCTCAAGATTCACCACTTTTATTAAGAATATGTGGGTGTTAAGGTCCACCACTTGTCCAACCTATAAGGCTACATCTTAAAGGTTATTCTTTCTTACCACTTGGAGTGACCATGATAGGTTTTACATGGGGGTTTGGTTCCAAGGTCCACCACTTGTCCAAGCTAACTCTATTGAAACATAGAGAGAAGCAAAGGTCCACCCTTGTCTAAGCTAGGGTCCATTGAAACATGGAGAGAAGGATGCTCCACCATTTGTCCAAGGTAGGCTCCATTGAAACATGAGGAGAAGCAAGGTGCACCATGTCTCCAAGATGCTAGGCTCCATCGAAAAACATTAAACCCACGATATGTCGTAGATGAGGGGTTTACATTCAAGGTCCACCACTTGTCCAAGCTATTATTGCTAGTAGCCTGAGTGGTTTGGTCTCAAGATTCACCACTTTTCCACTCTATGTCATTATATTAAGAATATGGCGTGTTAAGGTCCACCACTTGTCCAACCTATAAGGCTACATCTTAAAGGTTATTCTTTATTACCACTTGGAGTGACCATGATAGGTTTTACATAGGGGTTTTGGTTCCAAGGTCCACCACTTGTCCAAGCTAACTCTATTGAAACATAGAGAGAAACAAAGGTCCACCACTTGTCCAAGCTAGGGTCCATTGAAACATGGAGAGAAGGATGCTCCACCATTTGTCCAAGATAGGCTCCATTGAAACATGACGAGAAGCAAGCTGCACCATGTCTCCAAGATGCTAGGCTCCATCGAAATACATTAAACCCACGATATTTCGTAGATGAGGGGTTTACATTCAAGGTCCACCACTTGTCCAAGCTATTATTGCTAGTAGCCTGAGTGGTTTGGTCTCAAGATTCACCACTTTTATTAAGAATAGTGGGTGTTAAGGTCCACCACTTGTCCAACCTATAAGGCTACATCTTAAAGGTTATTCTTTCTTACCACTTGGAGTGACCATGATAGGTTTTACATGGGGTTTGGTTCCAAGGTCCACCACTTGTCCAAGCTAACTCTATTGAAACATAGAGAGAAGCAAAGGTCCACCCCTTGTCCAAGCTAGGGTCCATTGAAACATGGAGAGAAGGATGCTCCACCATTTGTCCAAGGTAGGCTCCATTGAAACATGAGAGAAGCAAGGTGCACCATGTCTCCAAGATGCTAGGCTCCATCGAAAACATTAAACCCACGATATGTCGTAGATGAGGGGTTTACATTCAAGGTCCACCACTTGTCCAAGCTATTATTGCTAGTAGCCTGAGTGGTTTGGTCTCAAGATTCACCACTTTTCCACTCTATGTCATTATATTAAGAATATGCGCGTGTTAAGGTCCACCACTTGTCCAACCTATAAGGCTACATCTTAAAGGTTATTCTTTATTACCACTTGGAGTGACCATGATAGGTTTTACATGGGGGTTTGGTTCCAAGGTCCACCACTTGTCCAAGCTAACTCTATTGAAACATAGAGAGAAACAAAGGTCCACCACTTGTCCAAGCTAGGGTCCATTGAAACATGGAGAGAAGGATGCTCCACCATTTGTCCAAGATAGGCTCCATTGAAACATGAGGAGAAGCAAGCTGCACCATGTCTCCAAGATGCTAGGCTCCATCGAAAACATTAAACCCACGATATTTCGTAGATGAGGGGTTTACATTCAAGGTCCACCACTTGTCCAAGCTATTATTGCTAGTAGCCTGAGTGGTTTGGTCTCAAGATTCACCACTTTTATTAAGAATATGCGGGTGTTAAGGTCCACCACTTGTCCAACCTATAAGGCTACATCTTAAAGGTTATTCTTTCTTACTACTTGGAGTGACCATGATAGGTTTTACATGGGGTTTGGTTCCAAGGTCCACCACTTGTCCAAGCTAACTCTATTGAAACATAGAGAGAAGCAAAGGTCCACCCCTTGTCTAAGCTAGGGTCCATTGAAACATGGAGAGAAGGATGCTCCACCATTTGTCCAAGGTAGGCTCCATTGAAACATGAGGAGAAGCAAGGTGCACCATGTCTCCAAGATGCTAGGCTCCATCGAAAAACATTAAACCCACGATATGTCGTAGATGAGGGTTTACATTCAAGGTCCACCACTTGTCCAAGCTATTATTGCTAGTAGCCTGAGTGGTTTGGTCTCAAGATTCACCACTTTTCCACTCTATGTCATTATATTAAGAATATTGCGTGTTAAGGTCCACCACTTGTCCAACCTATAAGGCTACATCTTAAAGGTTATTCTTTATTACCACTTGGAGTGACCATGATAGGTTTTACATGGGGGTTTGGTTCCAAGGTCCACCACTTGTCCAAGCTAACTCTATTGAAACATAGAGAGAAGCAAAGGTCCACCACTTGTCCAAGCTAGGGTCCATTGAAACATGGAGAGAAGGATGCTCCACCATTTGTCCAAGATAGGCTCCATTGAAACATGACGAGAAGCAAGCTGCACCATGTCTCCAAGATGCTAGGCTCCATCGAAATACATTAAACCCACGATATTTCGTAGATGAGGGGTTTACATTCAAGGTCCACCACTTGTCCAAGCTATTATTGCTAGTAGCCTGAGTGGTTTGGTCTCAAGATTCACCACTTTTATTAAGAATATGTGGGTGTTAAGGTCCACCACTTGTCCAACCTATAAGGCTACATCTTAAAGGTTATTCTTTATTACTACTTGGAGTGACCATGATAGGTTTTACATGGGGTTTGGTTCCAAGGTCCACCACTTGTCCAAGCTAACTCTATTGAAACATAGAGAGAAGCAAAGGTCCACACCCTTGTCTAAGCTAGGGTCCATTGAAACATGGAGAGAAGGATGCTCCACCATTTGTCCAAGGTAGGCTCCATTGAAACATGAGGAGAAGCAAGGTGCACCATGTCTCCAAGATGCTAGGCTCCATCGAAAAACATTAAACCCACGATATGTCGTAGATGAGGGGTTTACATTCAAGGTCCACCACTTGTCCAAGCTATTATTGCTAGTAGCCTGAGTGGTTTGGTCTCAAGATTCACCACTTTTCCACTCTATGTCATTATATTAAGAATATGGTGTTAAGGTCCACCACTTGTCCAACCTATAAGGCTACATCTTAAAGGTTATTCTTTCTTACCACTTGGAGTGACCATGATAGGTTTTACATGGGGGTTTGGTTCCAAGGTCCACCACTTGTCCAAGCTAACTCTATTGAAACATAGAGAGAACAAAGGTCCACCACTTGTCAAGCTAGGGTCCATTGAAACATGGAGAGAAGGATGCTCCACCATTTGTCCAAGTAGGCTCCATTGAAACATGACGAGAAGCAAGCTGCACCATGTCTCCAAGATGCTAGGCTCCATCGAAATACATTAAACCCACGATATTTCGTAGATGAGGGGTTTACATTCAAGGTCCACCACTTGTCCAAGCTATTATTGCTAGTAGCCTGAGTGGTTTGGTCTCAAGATTCACCACATTTATTAAGAATATGTGGGTGTTAAGGTCCACCACTTGTCCAACCTATAAGGCTACATCTTAAAGGTTATTCTTTCTTACCACTTGGAGTGACCATGATAGGTTTTACATGGGGGTTTGGTTCCAAGGTCCACCACTTGTCCAAGCTAACTCTATTGAAACATAGAGAGAAGCAAAGGTCCACCCTTGTCCAAGCTAGGGTCCATTGAAACATGGAGAGAAGGATGCTCCACCATTTGTCCAAGGTAGGCTCCATTGAAACATGAGGAGAAGCAAGGTGCACCATGTCTCCAAGATGCTAGGCTCCATCGAAAACATTAAACCCACGATATGTCGTAGATGAGGGGTTTACATTCAAGGTCCACCACTTGTCCAAGCTATTATTGCTAGTAGCCTGAGTGGTTTGGTCTCAAGATTCACCACTTTTCCACTCTAAGTCATTATATTAAGAATATGCGCGTGTTAAGGTCCACCACTTGTCCAACCTATAAGGCTACATCTTAAAGGTTATTCTTTCTTACCACTTGGAGTGACCATGATAGGTTTTACATGGGGGTTTGGTTCCAAGGTCCACCACTTGTCCAAGCTAACTCTATTGAAACATAGAGAGAAACAAAGGTCCACCACTTGTCCAAGCTAGGGTCCATTGAAACATGGAGAGAAGGATGCTCCACCATTTGTCCAAGATAGGCTCCATTGAAACATGACGAGAAGCAAGCTGCACCATGTCTCCAAGATGCTAGGCTCCATCGAAAAACATTAAACCCACGATATTTCGTAGATGAGGGTTTACATTCAAGGTCCACCACTTGTCCAAGCTATTATTGCTAGTAGCCTGAGTGGTTTGGTCTCAAGATTCACCACTTTTATTAAGAATATGTGGGTGTTAAGGTCCACCACTTGTCCAACCTATAAGGCTACATCTTAAAGGTTATTCTTTCTTACCACTTGGAGTGACCATGATAGGTTTTACATGGGGTTTGGTTCCAAGGTCCACCACTTGTCCAAGCTAACTCTATTGAAACATAGAGAGAAGCAAAGGTCCACCCCTTGTCTAAGCTAGGGTCCATTGAAACATGGAGAGAAGGATGCTCCACCATTTGTCCAAGTAGGCTCCATTGAAACATGAGGAGAAGCAAGGTGCACCATGTCTCCAAGATGCTAGGCTCCATCGAAAAACATTAAACCCACGATATGTCGTAGATGAGGGGTTTACATTCAAGGTCCACCACTTGTCCAAGCTATTATTGCTAGTAGCCTGAGTGGTTTGGTCTCAAGATTCACCACTTTTCCACTCTATGTCAATATATTAAGAATATGCGCGTGTTAAGGTCCACCACTTGTCCAACCTATAAGGCTACATCTTAAAGGTTATTCTTTATTACCACTTGGAGTGACCATGATAGGTTTTACATGGGGGTTTGGTTCCAAGGTCCACCACTTGTCCAAGCTAACTCTATTGAAACATAGAGAGAAGCAAAGGTCCACCACTTGTCCAAGCTAGGGTCCATTGAAACATGGAGAGAAGGATGCTCCACCATTTGTCCAAGATAGGCTCCATTGAAACATGAGGAGAAGCAAGGTGCACCATGTCTCCAAGATGCTAGGCTCCATCGAAAAACATTAAACCCACGATATTTCGTAGATGAGGGGTTTACATTCAAGGTCCACCACTTGTCCAAGCTATTATTGCTAGTAGCCTGAGTGGTTTGGTCTCAAGATTCACCACTTTTCCACTCTATGTCATTATATTAAGAATATGCGCGTGTTAAGGTCCACCACTTGTCCAACCTATAAGGCTACATCTTAAAGGTTATTCTTTCTTACCACTTGGAGTGACCATGATAGGTTTTACATGGGGGTTTGGTTCCAAGGTCCACCACTTGTCCAAGCTAACTCTATTGAAACATAGAGAGAAGCAAAGGTCCACCACTTGTCCAAGCTAGGGTCCATTGAAACATGGAGAGAAGGATGCTCCACCATTTGTCCAAGATAGGCTCCATTGAAACATGAGGAGAAGCAAGTGCACCATGTCTCCAAGATGCTAGGCTCCATCGAAATACATTAAACCCACGATATTTCGTAGATGAGGGGTTTACATTCAAGGTCCACCACTTGTCCAAGCTATTATTGCTAGTAGCCTGAGTGGTTTGGTCTCAAGATTCACCACTTTATTTCTTAAGTGGGTGTTAAGGTCCACCACTTGTCCAACCTATAAGGCTACATCTTAAAGGTTATTCTTTCTTACCACTTGGAGTGACCATGATAGGTTTTACATGGGGTTTGGTTCCAAGGTCCACCACTTGTCCAAGCTAACTCTATTGAAACATAGAGAGAAGCAAAGGTCCACCACTTGTCCAAGCTAGGGTCCATTGAAACATGGAGAGAAGGATGCTCCACCATTTGTCCAAGATAGGCTCCATTGAAACATGAGGAGAAGCAAGCTGCACCATGTCTCCAAGATGCTAGGCTCCATCGAAAACATTAAACCCACGATATTTCGTAGATGAGGGGTTTACATTCAAGGTCCACCACTTGTCCAAGCTATTATTGCTAGTAGCCTGAGTGGTTTGGTCTCAAGATTCACCACTTTTTACTTAAGAATATGTGGGTGTTAAGGTCCACCACTTGTCCAACCTATAAGGCTACATCTTAAAGGTTATTCTTTCTTACCACTTGGAGTGACCATGATAGGTTTTACATGGGGGTTTGGTTCCAAGGTCCACCACTTGTCCAAGCTAACTCTATTGAAACATAGAGAGAAGCAAAGGTCCACCACTTGTCCAAGCTAGGTCCATTGAAACATGGAGAGAAGGATGCTCCACCATTTGTCCAAGATAGGCTCCATTGAAACATGAGGAGAAGCAAGCTGCACCATGTCTCCAAGATGCTAGGCTCCATCGAAAATCATTAAACCCACGATATTTCGTAGATGAGGGGTTTACATTCAAGGTCCACCACTTGTCCAAGCTATTATTGCTAGTAGCCTGAGTGGTTTGGTCTCAAGATTCACCACTTTTACTCTATGTCATTATATTAAGATATGGGTGTTAAGGTCCACCACTTGTCCAACCTATAAGGCTACATCTTAAAGGTTATTCTTTCTTACCACTTGGAGTGACCATGATAGGTTTTACATGGGGTTTGGTTCCAAGGTCCACCACTTGTCCAAGCTAACTCTATTGAAACATAGAGAGAAGCAAAGGTCCACCACTTGTCAAGCTAGGGTCCATTGAAACATGGAGAGAAGGATGCTCCACCATTTGTCCAAATAGGCTCCATTGAAACATGAGAGAAGCAAGCTGCACCATGTCTCCAAGATGCTAGGCTCCATCAAAACATTAACCCGAATATTCGTAGATGAGGGGTTACATTCAAGGTCCACCACTTGTCCAAGCTATTATTGCTAGTAGCCTGAGTGGTTTGGTCTCAAGATTCACCACTTTTCCACTCTATGTCATTATATTAAGAATATTGGTGTTAAGGTCCACCACTTGTCCAACCTATAAGGCTACATCTTAAAGGTTATTCTTTATTACCACTTGGAGTGACCATGATAGGTTTTACATGGGGGTTTGGTTCCAAGGTCCACCACTTGTCCAAGCTAACTCTATTGAAACATAGAGAGAAGCAAAGGTCCACCACTTGTCCAAGCTAGGGTCCATTGAAACATGGAGAGAAGGATGCTCCACCATTTGTCCAAGATAGGCTCCATTGAAACATGACGAGAAGCAAGCTGCACCATGTCTCCAAGATGCTAGGCTCCATCGAAATACATTAAACCCACGATATTTCGTAGATGAGGGGTTTACATTCAAGGTCCACCACTTGTCCAAGCTATTATTGCTAGTAGCCTGAGTGGTTTGGTCTCAAGATTCACCACTTTTCCACTCTATTCATTATTAAGAATATGCGGTGTTAAGGTCCACCACTTGTCCAACCTATAAGGCTACATCTTAAAGGTTATTCTTTATTACCACTTGGAGTGACCATGATAGGTTTTACATGGGGGTTTGGTTCCAAGGTCACTTGTCCCCCTTGTCTAAGCTAGGGTCCATTGAAACATGGAGAGAAGGATGCTCCACCATTTGTCCAAGGTAGGCTCCATTGAAACATGACGAGAAGCAAGGTGCACCATGTCTCCAAGATGCTAGGCTCCATCGAAAAACATTAAACCCACGATATTTCGTAGATGAGGGGTTTACATTCAAGGTCCACCACTTGTCCAAGCTATTATTGCTAGTAGCCTGAGTGGTTTGGTCTCAAAGATTCACTCTATTTTATTAAGAATATGGTGTTAAGGTCCACCACTTGTCCAACCTATAAGGCTACATCTTAAAGGTTATTCTTTTGATTACTTACACTTGGAGTGACCATGATAGGTTTTACATGGGGTTTGGTTCCAAGGTCCACCACTTGTCCAAGCTAACTCTATTGAAACATAGAGAGAAGCAAAGGTCCACCCTTGTCTAAGCTAGGGTCCATTGAAACATGGAGAGAAGGATGCTCCACCATTTGTCCAAGATAGGCTCCATTGAAACATGAGGAGAAGCAAGTGCACCATGTCTCCAAGATGCTAGGCTCCATCGAAAAACATTAAACCACACGATATGTCGTAGATGAGGGGTTGTACATTCAAGGTCCACCACTTGTCCAAGCTATTATTGCTAGTAGCCTGAGTGGTTTGGTCTCAAGATTCACCACTTTTCCACTCTATGTCATTATATTAAGAATATGCGCGTGTTAAGGTCCACCACTTGTCCAACCTATAAGGCTACATCTTAAAGGTTATTCTTTATTACCACTTGGAGTGACCATGATAGGTTTTACATGGGGGTTTGGTTCCAAGGTCCACCACTTGTCCAAGCTAGGGTCCATTGAAACATGGAGAGAAGGATGCTCCACCATTTGTCCAAGATAGGCTCCATTGAAACATGACGAGAAGCAAGCTGCACCATGTCTCCAAGATGCTAGGCTCCATCGAAATACATTAAACCCACGATATTTCGTAGATGAGGGGTTTACATTCAAGGTCCACCACTTGTCCAAGCTATTATTGCTAGTAGCCTGAGTGGTTTGGTCTCAAGATTCACAAATTTTATTAAGAATATGTGGGTGTTAAGGTCCACTACTTGTCCAACCTATAAGGCTACATCTTAAAGGTTATTCTTTCTTACTACTTGGAGTGACCATGATAGGTTTTACATGGGGGTTTGGTTCCAAGGTCCACCACTTGTCCAAGCTAACTCTATTGAAACATAGAGAGAAGCAAAGGTCCACCCCTTGTCTAAGCTAGGGTCCATTGAAACATGGAGAGAAGGATGCTCCACCATTTGTCCAAGGTAGGCTCCATTGAAACATCAGGAGAAGCAAGGTGCACCATGTCTCCAAGATTCTAGGCTCCATCGAAAAACATTAAACCCACGATATGTCGTAGATGAGGGGTGTACGTTCAAGGTCCACCACTTGTCCAAGCTATTATTGCTAGTAGCCTGAGTGGTTTGGTCTCAAGATTCACCACTTTTCCACTCTATGTCATTATATTAAGAATATGCGCGTGTTAAGGTCCACCACTTGTCCAACCTATAAGGCTACATCTTAAAGGTTATTCTTTATTACCACTTGGAGTGACCATGATAGGTTTTACATGGGGGTTTGGTTCCAAGGTCCACCACTTGTCCAAGCTAACTCTATTGAAACATAGAGAGAAACAAAGGTCCACCACTTGTCCAAGCTAGGGTCCATTGAAACATGGAGAGAAGGATGCTCCACCATTTGTCCAAGATAGGCTCCATTGAAACATGACGAGACGCAAGCTGCACCATGTCTCCAAGATGCTAGGCTCCATCGAAATACTTTAAACCCACGATATTTTTTAGATGAGGGGTTTACATTCAAGGTCCACCACCTGTCCAAGCTATTATTGCTAGTAGACTGAGTGGTTTGGTCTCAAGATTCACAACTTTTATTAAGAATATGTGGGTGTTAAGGTCCACCACTTGTCCAACCTATAAGGCTACATCTTAAAGGTTATTCTTTCTTACTACTTGGAGTGACCATGATAGGTTTTACATGGGGGTTTGGTTCCAAGGTCCACCACTTGTCCAAGCTAACTCTATTGAAACATAGAGAGAAGCAAAGGTCCACCCCTTGTCTAAGCTAGGGTCCATTGAAACATGGAGAGAAGGATGCTCCACCATTTGTCCAAGGTAGGCTCCATTGAAACATGAGGAGAATCAAGGTGCACCATGTCTCCAAGATGCTAGGCTCCATCGAAAAACATTAAACCCACGATATGTCGTAAATGAGGGGTTTACATTCAAGGTCCAACACTTGTCCAAGCTATTAATTGTACTAGCCTGAGTGGTTTGGTCTCAAGATTCACCACTTTTCCACTCTATGTCATTATATTAAGAATATGCGCGTGTTAAGGTCCACCACTTGTCCAACCTATAAGGCTACATCTTAAAGGTTATTCTTTATTACCACTTGGAGTGACCATGATAGGTTTTACATGGGGGTTTGGTTCCAAGGTCCACCACTTGTCCAAGCTAACTCTATTGAAACATAGAGAGAAACAAAGGTCCACCACTTGTCCAAGCTAGGGTCCATTGAACCATGGAGAGAAGGATGCTCCACCATTTGTCCAAGATAGGCTCCATTGAAACATGACGAGACGCAAGCTGCACCATGTCTCCAAGATGCTAGGCTCCATCTAAATACTTTAAACCCACGATATTTTTTAGATGAGGGGTTTACATTCAAGGTCCACCACTTGTCCAAGCTATTATTGCTAGTAGCCTGAGTGGTTTGGTCTCAAGATTCACCACTTTTCCACTCTATGTCATTATATTAAGAATATGCGCGTGTTAAGGTCCACCACTTGTCCAACCTATAAGGCTACATCTTAAAGGTTATTCTTTATTACCACTTGGAGTGACCATGATAGGTTTTACATGGGGGTTTGGTTCCAAGGTCCACCACTTGTCCAAGCTAACTCTATTGAAACATAGAGAGAAACAAAGGTCCACCACTTGTCCAAGCTAGGGTCCATTGAAACATGGAGAGAAGGATGCTCCACCATTTGTCCAAGATAGGATCCATTGAAACATGACGAGAAGCAAGCTGCACCATGTCTCCAAGATGCTAGGCTCCATCGAAATACATTAAACCCACGATATTTCGTAGATGAGGGGTTTACATTCAAGGTCCACCACTTGTCCAAGCTATTATTGCTAGTAGCCTGAGTGGTTTGGTCTCAAGATTCACCACTTTTATTAAGAATATGTGGCTGTTAAGGTCCACCACTTGTCCAACCTATAAGGCTACATCTTAAAGGTTATTCTTTCTTACTACTTGGAGTGACCATGATAGGTTTTACATGGGGGTTTGGTTCCAAGGTCCACCACTTGTCCAAGCTAACTCTATTGAAACATAGAGAGAAGCAAAGGTCCACCCCTTGTCTAAGCTAGGGTCCATTGAAACATGGAGAGAAGGATGCTCCACCATTTGTCCAAGGTAGGCTCCATTGAATCATGAGGAGAAGCAAGGTGCACCATGTCTCCAAGATGCTAGGCTCCATCGAAAAACATTAAACCCACGATATGTCGTAGATGAGGGGTTTACATTCAAGGTCCACCACTTGTCCAAGCTATTATTGCTAGTAGCCTGAGTGGTTTGGTCTCAAGATTCACCACTTTTCCACTCTATGTCATTATATTAAGAATATGCGCGTGTTAAGGTCCACCACTTGTCCAACGTATAAGGCTACATCTTAAAGGTTATTCTTTATTACCACTTAGAGTGACCATGATAGGTTTTACATGGGGTTTTGCTTCCAAGGTCCACCACTTGTCCAAGCTAACTCTATTGAAACATAGAGAGAAACAAAGGTCCACCACTTGTCCAAGCTAGGGTCCATTGAAACATGGAGAGAAGGATGCTCCACCATTTGTCGAAGCTAACTCTATTGAAACATGGGGGGTTTACGTTCAAGGTCCACCACTTGTCCAAGCTATTAGTGCTAGTAGCATGAGTGGTGTTGTCTCAAGATTCACCACTTTTTCAATCTATGTCATTATATTAAGAATATTAGGGTGTTAAGGTCCACCACTTGTCCAACCTATAAGGCTATATCTTAAAGGTTATTCTTTCTCACCACTTGGAGTGACCATGATAGGTTTTAAATGGGGGTTTGGTTCCAAGGTCCACCACTTGTCCAAGCTAGGGTCCATTGAAACATGGAGAGAAGGATGCTCCACCATTTGTCCAAGATAGGCTCCATTGAAACATGAAGAGAAGCAAGATGCACGATGTCTCCAAGATGCTAGGCTCCATCGAAATACCTTAAACCCACGATATTTCGTAGATGGGGGGTTTACTTTCAAGGTCCACCACTTGTCCAAGCTATTATCGCTAGTAGCATGGTTTGGTCTCAAGATTCACCAGTTTTCCACTCTATGTCATTATATGAAGAATATCTGGGTGTTAAGGTCCACCACTTGTCCAACCTATAAGGCTATATTCTAAATGATTTTTTTTTTGAACACTTGGAATGTGCATGATATGTTTTACATGGGGTTTTATTCCAAGGTCCACCACTTGTCCAAGCTAGATCTATTACATATATATTATACATACAATATTCAACTAGATTCCCTACCTATCATGTCCAGTAGCATGGATGCTCTAGCTTGAAGGTCCACCACTTGTCCAACCTATACTCTCTTATGTAAGGGAGATCTCGCTATAAATTCAAAACCTTCCCACCTAAATTTAAAATATCCCTCCCAAATCTTAAATATCCCTCCTAAATTTTAAACTATCCCGCCCAAATTTTAAAATTCAAACTTTTTTATAAAAATTTAAATTTTACTACTTAAATTTAAAATATTCCACGCAAAATTGATTTTAAATTCAAGTTTACCACAAAAAGATATCATTATACCACCTAAATTCAAATATGCAAACCTCAAATCATTATATTGTACATAAATTCAAACAAATTCAAATTAACAAGCCTAAACTGATATTAGTTTGCATAGATATGAATTTATCACACCTAAATTATGTCACCATGTTAGAGAGAGTGGTTAGAGAATTTGAACAAGGTCCACCACTTGTCCAACCTAGATACCAAGAAGGATTGAGTGTACAAGGTATTGTTTGGAGGTCCTTATAGTCCATTGGTCTCAAGGTCCACCACTTGTGGTAAGGGTCACCAAAAAGTGTATATATTCATCCAAAGAAATACACGTATTTTTGGTCTACATGTCCTAGTTTAAACCATTTATGTCCATTAGGTGTATCACTAAACAACACTACTATTTTTGAGAAACAGAAGTTACAATCATATCTACAAATGGATTAGAGGAAAATCAGCTCAGCATACATCCAGAACTCGCTACAAGAATCGACTTTAACAGATCACGCAAGTAAGTCTTCCATTCAATTTTACTAGTATTACAATGTGTTAGTTATTTGTGATATTTATGTATGTATATATACTATGTGTGCATATCGTAATTAAGTGTAATTGTGTATCTGCATTATGTATGAGTATTACAATGAAATAACACAAATATACATACATACACATAGATAACACAGACGCACACATACATGAGCATGTATTTTCAAGAGAGAGATAGCAAATACAGAGATAGATAAATAGAGAGAGAGAGAGAGAGAAATAAATACCTGTTTTTTAGAGAGAGGAGAGAGAAAGATAACAGATTTCACTGTGTTTATGTATGTGGAAGAGAGGAAGACGATGTATGGAAATATGTGCACGTATTTTCAAGAGAGAGACAACAAGATAACATATTTCATTGTGGTTATGTATGTGGAAGTGAGGAAGACGATGTGTGGGAATATGTGCATGTATTTTCAAGAGAGAGACAGCAAGATAACAGATTTCACTGTGGTTATGTATGTGGAAGAGAGGAAGACGATTTGTGGGAATATGTGTATGTGTGCGGGGATACTTTTAAACTATGTATCTCTGTCTTTTGACGAGAGAGTGTGTGTGCAAGAAGAGTTACAGAGAACCATCTTCTCTATATGGAGAAAGACAGAGAGTGAGAGAGAGAGAAATACCTGTTTTTTCTCTATTCATGAGGTGTGCAATGTCTCCTGAGAAGACTGCCCGATCCTGCCCTTCTGGAAAGCGTTGTGTACGCTGCTGTTTCTTTGTCTTGTGCGCGAACTTTCAATCCTGTGCACTCCACCTGTGTGTTGTGTACGATGCCGAGCTTGCTCCTCTACGCGCGCGTATACTCCAACTGTGTGCGATCCGTGTGCGCTTTCTGTGTTTTTGCTGCTCGCCTGCTTTCTCTATGTGCATTTCTCGTGCGCTCTCTGTGTGCCTAATCTTGATAGGGTTTATTAGAATGCCACGTATGCTACAAGTCCATGTTTTATCATAGGATTAAAAAAAACAAAAGCAATATAAAAAATTAACCAATTCACACGGCCAAAATTAAAGAAATCATGGTTGAAAATATGAAAAACATACGGAACTCTATACTAGGAATTCACTTTTTAAAAAAAAATCTTTGGGCGCTGCCCCTAGCCCCGCGGGGGCGCTGCCCCTCGACCCCGCCCGGCAGTCGCGCCGGGAGGCGACAAGGGGCTGCCGCCCCTTGACCCCGCCCGGGGCGCTGCCCCAGGACCCCGCCCAGAACAATATCCCAAAATCAACCTCCCAAGCCCCGCCATCGAGAGCGCTATATTCCACATCCCCATCAAGAGCGCTACCCCCAAACCTCACGTGGAAGCGCTGCCTTGTCACCCCATTGTGGCATTGCCCTAAGACCCCGCATCTGGAGTGCTAAATGGGAACATTCTTCATTAGTGAAATTTTGAACATAAATTATATTAGCATATACTTCAATATAATACAAATATTAACATATTAGCTATACTACTAATTTACTATAGCAGTTCTAGATTATGTCCCATACTATATTTAAGGTGCCAAAGGTTTGGCCTTATGGTCCTAGATTTAGCCAAGCGGTCAACACATATAGGAACAAGTGCACACTATGCCACAAAACTTGGCCACCACTTCACTTGCCAAAGTTTAGGCCACATGGTCAATCCTAACTTTCCAATGTTCTTATTATGTCACCTTTTGCCTCGTGGAAAACCTAGGCTTGTTTTCACATACTCAGGCACTTCAAGCCACAATAAATTGTCATTACTCTTCGACAACCCTTTTGTTCAAGTCTTTGAAAAAACATTGTTTAAGGCCACCCTAAACCATTTTCATTTAGGGGTGTCTAAAACTAGCTTTTTGGCAATTCGAGAAGAAAATGGTCAAAGTTTTATACTTAGTTTTAACCACTTGACCAATTCAAATATTGGAAAGCAAGGTCTTGTAATACTTTTCTTTGGACATCACACATTAAAACTAGGTCCCTCACTTGTCCAAGCTATGCTCTAATACAATAAAGGGCTTTTGGTTTCAAGATGCACCACTTTCCCAACCTTGATTCCATTAAAGAAGCTAGCTCTACTTAGACATTTAATAGCAAGGTCTTGCAGCAGTTCAGATTGAACATTTTCCATGGCAGCTAGGTCCACCACTTATCTAAGCTATGCTCTAATAGAGTAAGGGGGTTTTGGTTTCAAGATCCACCACTTGTCCAAACTTGATTTGGGAAGCAAGGTCCTATAATAGTTTGCTTTGGACATTCACCATTACAACTAAGTCCACCACTTCTCCAAGCTATGTTCTAATACACTAAGGAGGTTTTGGTTTCAAGGAGAACCACTTGTACGACTCTGTTTTTGGAAGTAAGGTCTTTACATAGTTCACCTTGGACCTTGGACATTGGATACTACAACTAAGCCCACCACTTGTCCAAGATATCCTCTATATATAGCCAAAGGGTTTGGGTTTCAAGATTCACCACTTTTCCAACCTTTCTTCCATTAAAGAAAGGAGGGGCTTTATAACTAGGTCCACCACTTGTCCAAGCTATGCTCTGATATGGAAAGGGGATTTTGGTTTCAAGGTCCACCACGTGTTCAACATTGCAAGACTCAAGGGATACTTGGACATTGGAAAGCATAGTCCTATAGTAGTTGATAGGTGGCAGTGGGTATTACAACTAGGTCCAACCTATGCTCTCATATAGCAAAGAGGCTTTGGTTTCAAGGTCCACCACTTGTCCAACCTTGCTTCCATTAAAGAAATGAGGGGCTACGTAAACATTGGCAAGCAAGGTAGCAAGGTTCTAAGGTGTTTCACCTTGGATATTGGGCATTATAACTAGGTCCACCACTTGTCCAAGCTATGCTCTGATAAAGAAAGGGGATTTTCGTTTCAAGGTCCACCATGTGTTCAACCTTTCTAATATAGAAAGGGGATTTTTGTTTCAAGGTCCACCACGTGTTCAACCTTGAAAGACTCAAGGGATACTTGTCCAAGCTATGCTCTGATAAAGAAAGGGGATTTTCGTTTCAAGGTCCACCATGTGTTCAACCTTTCTAATATAGAAAGGGGATTTTTGTTTCAAGGTCCACCACGTGTTCAACCTTGAAAGACTCAAGGGATACTTGGACATCGGAAAGCATAGTCTTATAGTAGTTGATAGGTGGCAGTGGGTATTAAAACTAGGTCCAACCTATGCTCTTATATAGCAAAGAGGCTTTGGTTTCAAGGTCCACCACTTGTCCAACCTTACTTCCATTAAAGAAATGAGGGGCTACGTAAACATTGGCAAGCAAGGTAGCAAAGTCCTAAGGTATTTCACCTTGGATATTGGGCATTATAACTAGGTCCACCACTTGTCCAAGCTATGCTCTGATATAGAAAGGGGATTTTTGTTTCAAGGTCCACCACGTGTTCAACCTTGAAAGACTCAAGGGATACTTGGACATTGGAAAGCATAGTCCTATAGTAGTTGATAGGTGGCAGTGGGTATTACAACTAGGTCCACCACTTGTCCAACCTATGCTCTCATATAGCAAAGAGGCTTTGGTTTCAAGGTCCACCACTTGTCCAACCTTGCTTCCATTAATATAGCAAGGAGGATTTGGTCTCAAGGTTCACCACTTGTCCAACCTATGCAAACCTTTTTCATGTTGTAGCATGATTTTTGGTTTGAAGAGTATTTTTCTATAACTATGGATTTAACAATGTAATCTTTTTACTTACAGGATGGACTTCGAATCTGGGGAGAAAGTACATATGATACTTGACAATGAAATCGTTGGTATTGGTTGTGTGTGTAGAACAGATCCAGATTCCACTTGTGGTGGTACAAAGATAGGGCTGGGAAATGTCTCCATACTAGTGGAGGAATGCTTGAAGGATGTGGTCCTACCTTTTCCTACAATGGATACTTCATCTCTCCAAGGCTCATTATGGAGTGTTGTTCGATGGTCAAAGCTTCTTTTGCAATCTTTTGTATTAAATGGGAACTTAATTGATCCACACGAAAGCTACAATGGTGATGAAGAGCATGATCATTCTGATCCTCTAGTTACAGATGCAATACCTATGACAAGCCCAGAATTTGAAGCAATGATTCGAGAGTCTTGGAGAAATCAGAGGGTCCTTTTAAAAGATGACACAATGATGCAAACCATGAATGAAGGGACCATCTTATATGTATTTCCACATGATTATGTCAACTTTCAGGAACTTGGTCCTGATTGTGTGGGTGTGGGTATTGAAAGAGAAAATGCAAGCATTGATGATGTGGTTGAAGTGGGTAGCATCACTTTGCTAAAGTGGCCCATCAAGCAGACAACAATGTTGAATGGGAGCCCATTACAACGCTTTGTTCCTGTTGATGGCATGCATGCTACATATGAGGATGTATCCAACGATGGCAATGTTCGAAAAAAACTTGATGGGAGTAATGTTGTCCAGTTGTCAAGGAAGAGACGATACACTTTCATGAACAGGACTCAAAAATCAAAAGCAGCACCAGCTTCGACTTTTTACCTTTCAAACAAATCAATTCAAAGGGTATCATGCATTGATTGTTGTGCACAAAAATGCTGCCAATTTGCAGATCGTGATATGGTGACAAGGTTACGACAACAATTTTGGGGAGAGTCTCAAAAATCACGCACTAATTATGTTTATGATGTTCTTTCTATATGTTATCAGAAAGATGAGAAGTCACCATACCAATTCAGGCTAAATGGCTCTATTGTTTGTTGTAGAGCATGGTATGAGCTACATGGAATACCAAAGACATCATTTTATCGATACAAGGAGAACTTTGAAAATGGTGTGCGCCAATATGTACATGGGAACACATGTACATTGAGAAGGGGACTTCAACATACTAGTTTAGCAAGAGCACTACTAAATGAGTTTGTGGAAAACAACTCTGAGAAGATGCCACATAGAAGTAGAACACTGCTAGATGGCTCAAGAGAGACTCAATTGGTGATTCCATCAACATACAAACAAGTGGATATTTTATGTGAAATCAACACGACACTTGACCAAATGGGCTATGAGAAGAAGCTATCCCAATCTTCTTTTGGTAGAATTTGGAACAAAGAGTACCCACATGTCACTTTAACAAAGACGAGTGAGTTCTCTAAGTGCAATATTTGTAGCTCAATCAAGGCAAGGTTAGAAGCTAAACCTTCTCTTGAAGAGAGAGCTCTTCTCTTGAGGGAGAGAGAAGTTCACATGGCACAACAAAAGAGTTGCAGAAGCCTATATTATGCATGGCGCACGTATTCAGAAACTCAACCACAAAAATATGTATGCATAATCCATGATAAGATGGATCAAAAGAAGACTGCCATTCCTAGATTACGCATTGTTCCCAAGGGTGTGGATTCAGGATATAATCTGCAGGTGGCATTGATTGGCATGATCACTCATGGACATGGAGAAGGTCATTACGGACACTTTGTCTTGAATGGTTTGTGGCCAGCTGATCCAAATCTTACAATTGGCTCAATTGCTAATTGTTTACATAACCTCGAGAGGATAGATAAGCATCCTCTTGGTGATCTAGTAACAAATGGACTTCCAAGGAGCAATATTTCACTACTACATGCTTTGAACTCAAGGGATGCTTTGGACTACCATAACTTGAGTGATGGAAAAGAGCCCATTGTGCAGTCGTCAGAAATTGCAGAAGAGGAATTGGGGTCAACATTTCGCAGATTGCCAGAGAACTTGTTGCTACAATTGGATAATTGTGCAGGGGAAAACAAAAATCGATACTTATTTGCCTATTTGTCAATGCTTGTTGCAAGGGGTGTTTTCAAAACCATCCAGCTGGGATTTTTAATGGTTGGGCATACACATGAGGACATAGACGCCATGTTTAGTAGGTTTTCAGAGAAGTTGAGAGTTACACAAACCTATACTTTGCCACATTTGATGGATACATTACGAAACAGCTCATCTTCATCTCCAGCTCCATTTTTTCTCACAAAGATCCCCGATTTCAAGCAATATTGTGATGGCTATCTTTGTGATGGACAAGACATACTTGTTGGACATTCCAAACCGCTTCAGTTCAGGTTCTTTATGCAGGATGAGACACCAATGATGCAATATAAGGCACATGTAGGTGTATCAAGTTGGAGTGGAAGTATTCGCCTTTGGAAAACAGACACAGAAGGCAAGCCAATGTTACCACATGGAGATCCACCTCTAGTACAAATGGCGGAGTATGTCAAGGCCCACGAAGAAGTCATTTTGGGGCTAAAGAACTATATAAAATTTTGGAAAAATTTAGGGAATGGTTCAAGTATTCCGCGATATTATAGACCCGTGATAGATTATTGGAGTAAGGTAATTGAAGAGATTG
This sequence comes from Adiantum capillus-veneris, assembly GCF_014529385.1. Taxonomy (NCBI): domain Eukaryota; kingdom Viridiplantae; phylum Streptophyta; class Polypodiopsida; order Polypodiales; family Pteridaceae; genus Adiantum; species Adiantum capillus-veneris. The sequence goes on along the minus strand of NC_140956.1, from coordinate 44,047,916 downwards.
GAAAAGCAATCATATCAGAGGGAGTCTTGTATGAAATGTTTTGGCCAAAAACTCAAGAATATTCTCACCTACAAAGCACTACAATGAATTTGCAACAAGGAGCAGAAAGATTCCTAGGCCTTGAAGAGTTGAACGATCATTTTTGTGGGCCTCAACGAGATAGGCCAAGGGAAGAGTTTGACCCTATGTCTGATGTGCACCAAGGTGACTTTCTTATGCTTGTTCCGAGTGACACAGAAATCTATCCAGTGTGGCTTGCAATGGCTTTATCTGACATTGATAATGAGCCTACATCACCAAACTACAGAAAACTCTTGATTCAATATTGGGCACCTTGCGCGAGAAAAAGTGGGATGACAGATACTCAAGCTTACAGTAATTGTTGGAAGGGTTATTGGGCTGTCAACTATAAGGACCCACAAGTGTGGGAAACTATAGATGCAATTGTTTGGTCCTGGAGACCCAACAAAGAAGGACCATTTTCTAGAATAAAGATTCCAGAAAGACATGCTCTAAAAGCCAAAGAAGGCCTCACTCGTGCACATCAGCCACACTTGGATCAAAGTTCAGATATGGTATCAAATGTGGAGTAGAATTATGTGGAGCTTCTATTGTGACTATACTAGTCAATTTGTAAACAAAATCTTTTTTGTATCTTCCTTTGTTTGATGTAATTTATAGTTATTATTCAAATCCATGTGTTGTACATCCTCTTGACTTTTGGTGTTTATCAACACCACAATCCTATGAGATTTTCACTTTATTTACTAGCCACACACCTCAATTTTTCCCACTTTAAGTGGAAAATTCCCAAATTACATGAATTCGGTCGATTTGGAGATTCCCATAATGTGAGATTTTTACCAAAATACCTAATATGGTCTTAAGAGCTCCATCTCCTTCTCCAAGCTTGTAGAGAAGTTGAGAGCCTACACCAACACGCTTGGCTACGGAATGAGAATCCAACCAAGATCCATGCTCCAATGCTTAAGCTTTCCATCTTATCCATTTTCATTACTATGCTATTATGTATGCTAAGCAAGAACAGTGATGATAAGTGAGGAACTACTTCTTTCTCCTATGAATGTTTCTTCTTCCTCTTCCCTACCCTCACCTTTGAAGGTGTTTGAGGCCTTGGGACTGAATCCAGGGATGGTTAATCCTTTTTACAAGTTCTATGTTATGATCGTGATGCATGAAGCTTTCCATCTTCATTGCATCACCTAGGTCACAAGGAACACAAAGATTGTATTGTACCAAGTCTCTCTTGATGGGAGAATCTATAATACAAAAGCCTATTGGAGGGGGGACCGGCTCCACATAAATCCGGTCCTCAACTATTGTCAGGTTCTCTAAACTCTCCCTTGCAAAAGTATCGTTCATGCCAAGTTACCTAAGTACTATGGTTATGTTGCTACTGCTAAATAAGTTCACCCTCTATGTTCTCAAAGTAGTCTCACAAAAATGCTCACTCTAATTCTCCTAATTTCGCTATGTTCATAGGCCATTTCCATTACATTTGTTGTAGGCCCATCCGCAATGGAAACATAGTGAAGGAGGTCCTTGTACTCCTCATACTATGAGCAAACATGAATATTTCTTGAGTATGTGAATTCAAGGGTTTGAAACTTCTAGTTTTCATTTACAGTAGCTCGTTTCACCTTAGGAATAATGATAGTGCACCACATGCAAGTCATGGTGGATAAATGAGCTCTTATGTGGATTTGATAGAGAGTAAAAGATTGTCAAAATCAAGGCATTATAGAGAGGTAGAGAGGTAGAGAGACAGAGAGAGAAAGAGAGAGAGAGAGAGAGAGAGAGAGAGAGAGAGGGAGAGGTAGATGCATACACAAGTACTTTTTAGCCATGAATATAGGGTCATATTCTACTACAGTAGATTTCCCCAAAACCTCGTGCCCTACCATAGCATGGGCACCCAACTAAAACGCCAAGGGCAAAGCCATGCTCAAAAAATCAAATAGCTGACATGGTGCTTAGGTTGGTGAGTCTTGATCCAAATCAATTTTCAATGATGAGAGGGGAAGTTCACACTGCAAGCTCAAATATTGCTGCATGGTGAACCATAGAGAGCAGAAGAGGCCATTCTCTCTCTCTCTCTCTCTCTCTCTCTCTCTCTCTCTCTCTCTCTCTCTCTCTCTCTCTCTCTCTCTCTCTCTCTCTCTCTCTCTCTCTCTCTCTCTCTCTCTCTCTCTCTCTCTCCCCTATCATAGCTACAATCTCTCTTCCTCCCCCCCCCCCCCCCCCCCCCCCCCTCCCCCCTCTCTCGCATAGCCATAGATTAGGAATGGATTTGGTAGTAATGCAAGAGGAAGCACATATAAATAAAGGGCAGCTTCCCAACAATGACTCTTGCATCACTGTAGAATTAGAAGAACTATAGAATGGCAATGTGCTCCATTGCAATGTGGGTCATGATATACACATGGATCACAATGTGCAACACGGATAAATTCAGGGAAGCTTCCCAACAATGACTCTTGCATCACTGTAGAATCAGAATAACTATAGAATGGCAATGTGATCCATTGCAATGTTGGGCATCATATACACATGGATCACAATGCGCAGCACGGATAAATTAAGGGAAACTTCCCAACAATGAGTCTTGCATCACGGCAACACCAAAGGAACTATAGAATGGCAATGTGATCGACTCCAATGTGGGGCATGATATACACATGGATCACGTGAAAAATCATGCACCAAACCCCAACAGACGTATAATTTGAAGGCATTGGTATTCCGTGTGCTCGGGCAACTTACTAGCTCGTTCCAACTATCCACCATTCCACACTATACAAACACTAGCTATGGAGAAAGGGATGATATCAATGATATTAATGAGACTGTAAGGTAGTGCAGAGAGGACATAATTATGCGTGGAGTCAAGAGGAACATGAAAGTACCCCAAATGATATGTACGTACTCTCCTAAGCATAAGATTTTTTTAAACTATCTTTCTATCTAGAATGTCGTCTCCTACATTGCATGCTTGTAAAGCATGCACAATAGGAAAAGGGACAATATTGGCTTTTCTACAATGAAGGGTGATGACAATGAATAAATATCGGCCTGGTAGCCTGCATGTAGGACATGATCACATGATCACGTGTTCTTTGTTGTGATCATACTATTAATTAACAAAATTCTCAATTTACAAGTATTTAAAAAAAATGACCTGGTGACCTAAAGGTAACTTGGAGGCCGGTGGGATTTTCTTGCCGGTACAACGCTCTAGCACGTCAAGCCCCGTCGTGCAACATGCCAACCCGTTTCGGACCCAACACACGTAGCTTGATGGGCCTCTTAGGGATCTATGTATAGGGACCCTAGGGGGGGCCATTTCCTTCACAATTACCTTGTACTCCATCGTAGATCTTCCAAGGTATCCTGAGATCTACCAAGCTTTCCAAAGCCTTCACAAGAAAGACACAAATTTATTGTATACATGCTAGCTTAATCTCTTAAGTTCTTTATTTTCTTGGTAATTAAGTTGTTACACTTTTGTTTTCTAATTCTTTTTTAGATATATTAGTTTGATGATCTTACTTTTCACATTAACATTGATGTTATTATTGGATCGGAAGTGTCATTGTGAAATGCTAGACCAGCAGGCACTATTTTACAATGTGCCAATTGTGCTCACTTTGGCATCGATTCTATTTTGGACCAGAAGTGTCATTGTTGAACATGGTTGGTTACGTTTGATTTGTATGTAGTTCTATTAGTCTTGGCATCAACATCAACTCTATTATTGGACTGGGAGTGTTGTTGTGCAAGCTAATAGGTTGGTTTCTATGTTTTGTGTGTGATATACATGCTTTTAGGCTAGTTCGGTGTTGCATTTGGCATGAGCTCTAATACTGGGCTGGAGGTGTCGTTAGTTTCATCAAATGATGCCATGGTGTTTAGGCTAGTTCAATGTTCCTTTTAACATAAGATCTACTATTCGGCTAGAGATGTTGTTAGTTTCATTGAATAATGCCCTGCTTTTTAGGCTAGTTTGGTGTTGCTTTCAAACATCATCTCTACCATTGGGCTCGAGGTGACGTTAGTTTCATTGAATGATGCCCTACGTTTTAGGCTTAGCTCGGTGTTGCTATCAACATCAGCTCTACTATTGGGTTGGAGGTGGAGTTAGTTGCATCAAATGATGTCCTCCTTTTTTAGGCTAGTTCATTGGTGCTCTTGACATCAGCTCTACTACTGGGTTGGAGGTGTCGTTAGTCCATTTGAATGATGCCCTACTCTTTAAGGTAGTGTTGTTATTAGTTTCAGTGAATGAAGTTTATATTTTCTATAAAATTTCAAGTTATTCTGTCTTTAAAAATCACAAAATATGTTACCATTGTAGAATAGATAAATCATGTGGAAACGAAGGAGTTAAAAACAAATATCAAAACTCTCATGGTCACATATATATGCCTAGGCCATGGAGAAGATCACATCTACATTGGAGAGTGAGACGTAGTAGAGAGTGATTCTTTGATGCCATAATTGAAGTAGTTCAAATACACTTCTCAGCTTATGATGCAAAGGCTATCTATAGGCTAATGGATAGTGTTGTGGGAAACATAGTGCTTAAGAGACTTGGGTGCTGAGGCACCAGTAGATGCAAATTCAGTGAAGCTACAACATTAAACTAATATATGGCATGTAGAGCGATCAAAATGAAAAAGAGTACACAATATTGATGCGTAAGATATCCATAGTCACAAGTCTAGAACCATCTTTTTTCTGTATCCTCCTCTCAAGATGCAGTAGAGGAAAGGTCTCATGCACAAGCTGGGGTAGCAAACCATGAGCATTTAGTGTACACCCACTTTATGTCCTAGTGTGCCATTGATGTTTACCTCACACTTAAAGCTATCAAGCGTGGTAGAAAGCTTGGGAAAGGATGCTATGGAGTTGTGTCAGAGTGCACCATCACAGAAGTCACTTGGTTGGCATTGAAAGTGCAATATATATGTGATTAGGGACTTCAAAGGAGATGCAACAGAGAGCCGCCAATCTTTTGATCTAGAGGCGCGCATGTAGTTGTTCCACAGGGGCATTGTAAGGCACATCGCACAAACACACCAAGAGCCATGGTCCCTCATCTTTCCTCGCTTTAATGGAATGGATCTAGGTGACATGTTAGAGTGTTTTCCCCTACGTAAAGACATATTTTCTAACATACTAGTGGCTCAAAAATAAGATCCTAGATTCCCCCCCACAGAGCAAGAGTTAGAGATGTACGCCATATGATTAATCGGGTGCCTTCTTCTATGGATGTCCTAGTGAAGACCATGGCATATGTACACAACAAAGGAATTGCACAATGTAACTTGCATCCATGGAACATCATGACTGATTTCACCAAGGAGGGTGTGCCACATGTGGGCGTCATTGTTTGAGGATTGGCATTGCGAGTGCGCATTGAGAGGTGTGAAACCAATAGTGGAGTCCATAAAGCATTCCATACACCCTTGGAGGGCCCGCGAGCTTTGCAATCCAAAATGTGTCTGCCTGTATTCTAAAGCCACTGACACCTATGCAGTTTCTTTTTGCATCAAGCAACCATGTGATTGGTGCTAAGATTTTTTAGAGCATTACAACATGCCATGGCAAAAGAAAAAGAAAATTGATTGTGGCATGATTCTTAGTATAATGGGAAAAACTATTTAAAGCAACCACCCATGCAAAGAAAGACATTGCAAACTATGAGTGAGCATTTGGATATGTCAAAGCTCAAATCGGAGGTTTGTCTACATTTTCTTAGTGAGATGATGCCTAGATTCTAGTTTTTTTAGATCACTTGTGTAGACAACGATGTGGTTTGGATTATTTGATTGTATTTGTAGTGATCAAACATGTAGATGGATTTTATTGTATAGTCATGGACCATGGAGTTAAATTGTATCCCTCTCTCTGATTACTTATGGACCATGGTGCAAAGTGTTTCAGCTCATCATGTGGTGTGTTGCAAAATTTATGATGATTTTTGTATAGTGATGGACCATGGTGCAAGATGATCAATACACTATGTGGTTTGTTTTGATAATTTATTTCTATTTCTAGCCACTAGATTTGCAAGTAAATTTTTTTTATAATGATAGACCATGGTGCAAAGTGATGAATACACAATGTGGTCTGTTGTGATAACCTCAATCAATTTGTACTAGTGGATTTACAAATGTGAATGTGTTTTTGTGGTGTAAACTTAAGTTTTTATCACACATTGAAGGCATTGTAAATATGTTTCTTCCAAGAATGGATTCGTGTGAGAAATCCAAGAAAGCATATGACCACTTGCGCACTCTAGCAGATGCAACTAGCCCAAACAATCGAATGAGAGTTGCTGCACGAACCAGTGAGTGGGCACCGAAAAATGGCAAGCAATGGAACAGAGATGGTCAAGGAAGCATGGTCACTTTGTCTGAATTCTCCATCTGTAAGGGGAGATTGAACGTAGACAAATGTGTTGTGCCAAAAATTATCATGCATGCCAAGGCCATATACCTTGCATGCATAGAGAATACACTAAACCACACGAATTATCCCATGTAGTTTGCAAAGATGTTATACGTCTAATATGTTCAAAATGAGACAGTGGACTTCAGTAGCAGGGACCCCAATAAGAGCATAGTGGACATCTACAATGAGACAGTTACAATATCACAAGTGGAGTTAAGATATGCATTAGCCAATGTTGCTATGCAAACACATGACACTATGGAGGAATTGCAAACACAAATTCGTACCTCCACAGAGACGATGGGGGAAGGTGACACAAGTGACCCAAAAGAGTTACAAAGAGACATCAAGCTCCTCACCCGTGATCTCCGTGAAATGGAGGAATGGTGTCAACAATAATTGATCATGCCTATGATCAGGCATCCCAACACGTTGCCGCCACCTCTAGCTTACACAAAAGATGCAATGGGTCCCTCCTTGCCCAATTTGCATACACTTTTTTCACATTTGGAGTGGTCACTACAAATACCTTGGTCACATATACCATTTGCCATGTCTCATGCAAAATATGGTAAATAAAAAAGAGTGCCATATTTTCAAGGCTCTGACTGAAAAGCTTATTTATTCTATGTTCAAAATGGAGAAAGACTATCAATGCTTAGTGGCACAACTGCAAGGGAGAGAGACTCTATTTTGGATAACCAGAATTTATCTTTGTGAACATCATAACTTGGAGTGGATTGTAGTGACTTCTTTATCATTGTATATGCCCCTTTGCAATGAAAGTTGAAGCCTTGTAAACTTTTTGAAATTTAAACTTGCAGTGACTTTTTGAATCATGGTACATGACACCCTTGCAATGATCGCTAAAGCAAACTACCTTGCAACCAAATGTGGATAAATTGATATGTGAATGTTTTGATAGTCTTACATGGTGTGTAAAGTAACCTTATAAATTCAAAGTGTATGAAGCCACCCATTGCTTCAAGCAAACAAAATTTATGATGATTTCTAGACACCAAAGTAATCATAAATAACAAAGTGTATAAAGCAGCCAATTGATGCAAGAAAACAAATAGTAATTGTGGTATTTTCCTTGCATATGTCAAAAAAAAAGAGTTAGCATGACTTCCAACTGTGCACCCCAATAAAGTGTTAACCAACAATGCTATCTATGTTTACACCACTGCTCTACAGTACCCTTCTTTGTCGCGAGTAGGAGGACAATCATCCACCTCAAGGTTTGCATTCAATTTGAGCAAAATACATGCACCAAGCTCACAAAATTTGATTTCTTTGACTATCACCTCTTCCCCTTGCTCTTGGTCATCTTCATTGATATCCACAGTTCATTGTGGTCCATCTTCTTTGTACCTTTCTGATTGAATATTTCTTCAAATCCTATGATTGCAATATAGATATACCAATTTCTTGGCATGATCGTTGAGAACCCAATTAAAAATAGTCTAGTGTACGTAGCTTTAGGTACTCCAATTTTTCTCAAAACTTGAATTGTCAAAACACTGTGCAAGAACTCTAACAGCCAATCTATGTAATATACACACCGAAGCACCATTCATGAGCCACCATCCCTATGTAGGCTATTTTGATGCAAGGTTCTACAGAAACTCTGAACTAAAAGGTCCATCCTTTAACATGTACTTTGTCAGGTTGCCAATTTTCTGGGCCTCATCATCTAGATTGTTGTAGAGTCTACTAACCACATTATAGAAGTCTTCAATCACCTTTCTAATTCATCATAGTCCATGTTATAATACTTTGGATCAAGTAGAAAAGCAACACTAGGGAGTGGGCTATGCGCACTGACCCATCAAAGGTGCTCTCCAAGGCTTCATCAAAAAATTTGGAGGCTCTAAAGGAGCCTATTCAAACTCTCCTAAATATTATACCAACCCATGTGTCAGCGGGTCATTGCAACAAATGTCTATAGCATAGCTTTTTGGCACTAACATAATGTCAATACACAAGGAAGGGACTCATGTGGGACATAGAGACTCTTTGAGGGTGTCAAACTCAGTAAGTGAACCTATGGAACAACAATATCTCTAGCACCTACAAATTTGTCACCTACGTCCTATGTCATCGCACTCAACCATCGATGTATTTTGACAGTCAAACAAAGTCCAAATGCTACAAAACTTTGGGAGGAGGTTTATGAGACTTAAGGGCACTAACCTACCAAGTTTGTTTGCAATCCAATCAGGTACCAAAATCAACATCCATCATTATCAAGGTCGTGGAAAGTGAAACAGAACATACCAAAAAGGTCGCCCTAGGTCTAGGAACACTCTCCTATAGTCAAAATGTCAAGAAACAGCCATTAACGCACTCAAAACAACAACCTTAGCCTACTCACACATAGACGCAAACCACAACAAAATCAACAATGAATATACTTGAATGAAAGAGCAATAACAAGGAGCACATGCAAGTTTTGGAATCAAAATGTGATTACCAAAGCTCAAGATATGTGGATTACAAGGTGCATAAGAGTGATCGCTCTTAGTCGTATGCTCCCAAACTCAAAACTTTGATAAATGAGAAGGGTCCCTTTTCCACTTAACAAAATGAAATTTATATCTAGGTCTCTCTTGGCCAGTGATCTGCCTTACAAGACTCAGACTCAATTACAGACTTTACAGCTTAGCTTTGGCATGAACAGACTCAAAGATTGTCCAACTACAATAAAAGACTCTCAACTAATTACAAATCTTTTCGAAAAAACAATGGATGTACATCAAAATTTAGGGCTCATGGATGAAGGGGTCAACTCGAAGGGTGCCCATCTGGCTTGATTACCAACACTCCCCCCTTCCTAGGCTTTGCACATCCTCTTGCAAACTATCTGTTGGAGTTATCTGATTGATTCGTTCCTTAGGAATACATGTTGCTCTTCTCGAATGTATGTTGATGGAGCAAAAGACACCGTGCACGTACACAATCACACACCCAGAAACCTTAACACAACACAAGGTAATCCCTAATTTTCTCACCTCACTCATCAACACTCAAAAGCTAAATGAAAATACTACACACAACCACATTTACACATGCCCACATCCCGTTTTTTACCACTTCTAGGGCGATGCACGCATCATTGTAGATCAGGCATCGCAAATAGACAGTTATTGCATGTGTCAAACTTCTTATGCGGGTCAAGGATGCCCACACCTCCCAATTGAATTATCTAAATTCTAGAAAGCTCAAGTTAACACATTCCCTAGAACCAAAAGAAGCCACCTGGAACCATATCTAAGGCACCGACACCCTGTCCATGCACGTATGTGTGCTCGATAACCGGCACAAAACCTAACTATTTACAATGTGCACACGTTGCATCATTTTTAAAACTTAAAAAGACTTTGGAAATATCCCAAATGCATGAATTTACATCTCTTTGTACATATGCCCATGCATATAAATGCTACTTTGTGCATGCCAGAAGCGGTCTATCATCATCAAAAGGATGATGGGAAAAAGACATTGTGTGCACACTAACACACCTAGAAACCTTAACACAACACAAGGTATTCCCTTAATTTTCTCACCTCACTCACCACCACTCAAAAGAGAAATGAAAATAATACCCACATGCTCAATTCAAACTCCAAACACTTCAACCTACAAGCCCTTGTCTGCCCGCAGACACTACAAGGTGAGTCGAGCTGATCAACGCTTGAAATCATACTTAATGGTGAACAAAATATACAAGAAAAACCAGCAAAAAATCAAAACCATTTCAAAAGCTTCACCAAACTCAACTCTGTTGGACTCTTTGGAGTAGCCTCAACCCTAATGGCATCGATATAGGGTCACAAATTCTTGTAGAGATCCGCACCTTCTTCCCTCAATTCCTCGCACACACACATCCATGGAAACCTCATAACTTCCATAGGCTCTCCCAAGTGCAAATTTGAAGAGAAAAAATCTTTCATTCACTCCTCCACACACACAAAAACAGGACGCGAATGCAACGGGACTATACCAGACCACCTATAGGAACCCTGCTTCATCCCACACACAGAGAGGTGAAAATGTTGATATTGGGCCTCCAAAGTTCTCCCTTCGCCTGAAAAATCAGGGCACCGTGAGTGGTGTATCAAAAAATGGGCTTTTCACACCATTTTTGACCTTTTTTAAACTTTTTTGGGCCCAATTTGACCCGGGAGCATTCGCAGGAAAAATACCATCCACCAAATTTTGTAGACTTAGTCCTTGATACCCCAACCACATTTCCAAATTCCACATCCCATTTTTTACCACTTCTAGGGAAATGCACACATCATCGCCGATCAGGCACCGCAAATAGACAGTTATTGCATGTGTCAAACTTCTCGGGCAGGTCGAGGGCGCCCACACCTCCCACTTGCAAAAATAGAGGAAGAGGGTGAGTGGGCATTCCAATGTGAAATAGTGTAGCGTTTCTTTGTTGTAGGCTCATCCTCAATGGCAACAATATAGTACTGAAGGAGGTCCTTGATCGCGCGAAGCCCTCAGGTGAGCAACCATGAACCTTTTCGGAATATGTGCTATTTCAAGGGTTTGACATTTCTAGTTTTCGTTTACACTAGTGTGACCGGCGATCTTCGGCTGCCGCTCCTTCTCTCTCTCTCTCTCTCTCTCTCACGCGGGCTCTCAATCCACTGTCTCACCGAAAGAGCAAGGCACACAGGTCCGATGAAGGAGCGCACAACATGTGGCAAGGGGTCCCCCTTTTAAAATAGTAAAGATTAGCTCGTTTTCACCTTAGGAACAGTGATAGTGCACCACATGCAAGTCGGGGTGGATACCTGAGCACTTATGAGAATGTGAATTTGATAGACTAGAGTAAAAATTTGACAAATGCAAAAAGAGGAGGGGGGGGGGGGGGGGGGGGGGGGGGGGGGGAGAGAGAGAGAGAGCGAGCGAGCGACGCACAGAACAAGTACTTTTTATTCAAGGCAAGGGCATGAAGGAGTCCTTGTACAAAGCTGAGGTGCAAGAGACCTTAGCTAGAGCTCTCATATATATTGTGGAGGAGTTCAAGACCATTGCCCGCTGAGGTGTTCAAAGCTGAGGTGCAAGAGACCTTAGCTAGAGCTCTCATATATATTGTGGAGGAGTTCAAGACCATTGCCCCCTGCCACCACCGATCCCAGTTACAATGGAGACGGCACCCGCTTGCACGTGACCCAGCAGATTGCTGCTCCCGTCAAAGAAGTTGATGTTGAAATAAACTGGGGTGGAGTTGAACTGGAAGGTAGCCGTGTTGGCGTACAGCTTGTCGACGTCGTCCGTGAAGAGAGTGCCGATGATACTTCCCCCTCCAGGAGTAAAGAGACCTCCGCCACGGCCTTCGAACTTCTTGCTGGCTGAACCTCTCCCAGACAGACCAAGAGTCACGTAAAAGATGGCGCTCACAAGGCCTCCAGACACGAAAAATTGTGAAGACGCCCGCTGCATGGACAGCACAGAAGCCTTCAGAGTGTCCTCGTCCACTTTGCCATGCAAAGCAACGCGGAGATCGTTGCAAAGCACCTCCTTGCTCACCATGATCACCGGCGACTCCTGCTGCTCGAGAGACATGCTCATGATGACGACGCGTAAAAAAAACACACACTTATACTGTGATATGGGATGTGGTTCCGACTCACCTTAATATAGGGAAAGTGTGACGTGTCCCTATTGCTCCACGTGATCATTTCCGTCCCATCCCTCATGTCCCTATCGTACCATCCCTTGTGCATTGCTATGAAACACACAGTTATATCAGCTATGGTATCATCCCTTGTGCATTTCTCTTTTATTAAGCAACCGTTGGCTGAGTTTCCTCCTCACAAAGAAGCAAACCTGAAAAACTAGCATAAATCTAAAATTTGATTTTTGAATTATTTTCTCACATATTTCACCAATTTTTCTTCCTTTTACCAGGGTTTGCGACCAGCTAGTCTCCATTTTCAATCTGCTCAAGGCTAAGCTGACGAAATCTTTTCTTGAATACTAATTCTACTTAAACTCAACCTAATGATTTTATCACGTCCTAATTGTTTTAGAAAGCCATCGTGATTCTTTCACTTGTTTGAATTATTCCAGATTCCAGCATGTGGGTGCTCTATTGGCATAAAACACACAGCTTACTTTTACAGTTTGAATCTTTATGAGAAGCCAATGTGACCTCTACGGAAGAAAGAAAGACTCACAGTGTCCTTGTCGCACCATCATGAACCTCCCTCGTCTATAAGTGACACGGGGTTGGAGTAAGGGGATCTACGACGGGATGCTTTTTCAGCAGATTGGGGGGCATTGGACTATTGGATCAACCCAACAGGGGGGGGCAAGCTTTTATAGTACAAGTGTCACTATCATTTCAACATGTCCTAATAGGCAGGTTGGATAGGGAGCGCGAGTCTTGAGTGGGAGGTCTAGAGTTCAAGTCGCGACCCGACACGGTGGGGAGCCTAATAATTACTACATGTTGGAGATAGGATCAACGATGGATTGAATCTCTATAGTAGATCACTCGACTCTCACCCGTGGCCCTTCTCCCTTGTGGTCCTTGGCACAAAAAATTATTACTTTTTCTCCTAGAGCTTCTAGTGTTTTTTTTCAATCTTATTACACACATACTTTCAAAATATAATGTGTTGTTCATTTAAGTAGTTTGAGTAACCTATGCTACATGTGCCACGTTCTATTTTCTATCTTTGACCCCCTCTATTGCAAAAGGTGACTTTCATCCAAAGGTCCTCCTTTGCTGCAGTTTTATAAGTATCTCCATGGTCCCCATTGTCTTGAGGTGCAAGAATCATGAGCTATAGCTAAGTAAGCTTGTCATCAATAAAGGCACCATGTACACTCTTCATGTAGACTTTGGCATAGCATTTGTGTACTTAAACTTCCAAAAAATAAAAGAGGATTGACATTGTCGCCAACCATTACTTCATAGCACCTACCCCTCCAAGTAGATCACAAGAAAGAATACATGAAGACCATCTTATTTTAAAAAATTATAAAAAAGCACACTTTGGTGGTACAAAAAGGACTCTCCTTGACAGCACCTTTGACAAATCTCTGAGTTACAATTTCTACAAGTCACATGCAAAACTACCTATCATAATATATATAAGTGGATAGATCTTCAAAAGAAGAATCTAAAAACACAAGATTCGAATTTTTTTTACCAGTTCCCACTTTTTAATTGGTAGAAGTAAAAAAAGGTCCTTTTTTTGTACCACCAAACCATGCTTTTACCAAAGGAGAGTCTTAGATTTATGAAGATGAACCGCTTGATAACATTAATTGTGGCTTATACCCTTTCAGACATTTACAAATAAGTTTCACCCGATTACATTGGACTCCTCAATGTTTTACTTTAGGCTTGAATCTCTGTCGATGTCTTCACAAATTGAGATCACTTGGGTTCTACAAACACCTACCCCATCATTGCAATGCTAAAAGGAAGATTGTTCTACTTAGCGTAAGATGAATATTTTAAGCTTGTCTACATTGCTAAGAGGAAGTACAACACATATAGTGTTGGACTTTTGGTTAGGGATTTATATAGCCATTTTGCAGCCAGTTGATTAAAATAGTTATCGATGTTGGGAAGTAACAGACCTCTTCCTCTTTAGTTGGAACAAGTTCTCTGAGAAAACCTTGGAATTTTTCCTTCCGAAAGAAAAATCCTCACGAGAGACTAAGCTTATGACAAGAAGAGGGAGCCCAACCATAGAGCATGTAGATTAAGGCGCTTGTGTGACGTATCCCTATTGCCCCATGTGATCATTTTCCACCTTCATGTCCCTATTGTACCATCCCTTACAGTGCATTGGCATGAAACATAAAGCTTACTTTTACAGTTTGAATCTTTATAAGAAGGCAATGTTACCTCTATGGAAGAAAGAAAGAGTCACAGTATCCTTGTCACACCATCATGTACCTCTTTTGTGGTCCTTATCTCCAAGCCTATCGGGTTCTAAAAATTACTACTTTTACCGCTACAACTTCTAGTGTTTTTTTTCAATCTTATCACTCTCTCTCTCTCTCTCTCTCTCTCTCTCTCTCTCTCTCTCTCTCTCTCTCTCTCTCTCAAAATAGAATGTGCGGTTCACTTGACTAGTTTGAGTAACCTGTGCCACATGCACCATGTCCTACTTGCTATCTTTGAGCCGCTATATTGCAAAAGGTGACTTTCATAAAAAGGTCCTCATTTGCTGCAGTTTTATAAGTATCTCCATGGTCCACAATTTCATGGGTGCAAGAATCATGAGCTATAGCTAATTAATTTTATCATCAATAAAGGCACCATGTACTTTGGATTTACATGCTTCATGTGGACTTTGGCATAGCATTTGAGTACTTAAACTTCCAAAAAATAAAAGATGATTGACATTGTCGCCAACCATTACTTCATAGCACCTACCCCTCCAAGTAGACCACAAGAAAGAATACATGAAGACCATATTATTTTTTGCAAAATTCTCTCAAAGGAGAGTCTTAGACCGTCTTAGTTTCTTGCCATGACAGTTAGTGATAGTTGAGGTAACCAAATCTCCCAAGCATCTTGCTTTTATTGCAACAAATGAAGATATGTTGTGCAATTATAATTTTCCCACAATGCTACATGTAGATGAGTGAGCCAATACATATTTGCATTTAGAACCCACCTATATATAAGCATTTATGAAGGATGAACCACTTGATAACATTAATGGTGGATTATAGCCTTTGAGACTTTAACAAATATGTCCAATGTTGTGGCTAATGTCATGCTCATAGCGCATAGGGAAAGAACTAAATTCCCTTGCAATTATGTGAAAGTTGTGCCAACTTAGTTGAAGCATAGTAGAATGTAAAAATTAATCACATATAAATGAACAGAACATGGCTTTTCTATTTGTGTAAACAACCATCTATTAAAGATATTTAATAGCACTTGTAACATTAAACAAGTCTTACTAGGTACCTGATAATTTTTTTCCACCAAAATTGTTCCTAATACGATGTGCTCAAAATGGTCTAACAAATCGATTTCAAGAGCACACAATGGCACATAATTGAAATAACAGGCACCAATGTTATTCCTAGAGACTCATATTCTTGACACATGCGGAATGTGTCCTATATAAGGATACCCAAAAACTGGCATCCTTCAAGCACTAGATATACTTGTGTGTGGAGGTTACTATAAGCACTCAATGCCATGAGTGAGAGGGACCCTCTTAAACTTTGCTCCACACTCACTAGACCAAACTCCGTGAGTTCCTAGACCATGTATCCCTTGTGACAACATGTGCCAAATGGAGCCCTACCATGTAGGTCAATAATTACATGATGCAAAAATATATATGTTGGCTCCCTTGTAGCATATCTCCAATGGATCAACAAAATCATCAATCTGCAGAGATGGTAGCAATCCTGCTAAGCATGTAAGCATCACACATGGGTGAGTGTGTGAGAAAAATGAGTTAGAAAAACGTGAGGAAAGAATGAGAGTCCACCAAGATTAGAGAGAAGAGAGTACTAATGGAAGGGATTAGTGTTGCAGACACACTAAACCTTATGCTAATCACACATTGCTCTTTGTTGCACTCCCTACCAGTGCTTGTAAGCACATCCTGATCACGAGATCACCCAAGCTCATCGGGTTATGATTAGGTAAATACATGCACAAATTCTAATCTACACACTAATCTAATTATGCACACAACACCATAATCAAACACACAATATGCAGTCAAGAAATTAGAGGGTGGTAAGTTCTTAATACACACAAATCAAGAGACTAATACACAACTTGAATGAAAATCAAAGAGAGAATCAATAAGACTCAAGTTCATTGCATGCTTAATTGATTTGAGTTGAGAGTACATGTGTACCCAAGCCTCCATCTCCATAGCTTCTTTTTCCACCGAAATTGTTCCTGATACGATGTTCTCAAAATGGTCTAATAAATGGATTTGAAGAGCACATAGGGACTTTGCTTCGGATACACAATTGAAATAAAATGTGCCAATGTTAGTCCTAGAGATTCATATTCTCCACATGTGGAATGTGTCCTATATAAGGATGTCCAAAAAATGGCATCCTTCAAGTACAAAATATATTTACATGTGGAGGTTATTGTAAGCACTCAATGTGAGAGGGACCCTCTTAAACTTTGCTCCACACTCCCTAGACCAAATTCCATGAGTTCCTAGACCATATATCCCTTGTGACACCATGTGCCAAGTGAAACCCTACCATGTAGGTCCATAATTACAGGGTGCACAAATTTATATGTTGGCTCCCTTGTAGGCTAGCTCCAATGGATCAACAAAATCATCAATCTGTAGATGGTCGCAATCTTGCTAGGCATGGAAGCATCACACATGGGTGAGTGTGTGAGATTAGTGAGTTAGAAAAGAGTGGGAAAAGCATGAGAGTCCATCAAGATTAGAGAGAAGAGAGAAATAATGGAAGGGATTAGTGTTGCGCACGCACTAAACATTATGTTAATCACACATTGCTTTTTGTTGCACTCCCTACCAATTCTTATAAGCACATCCTAATCACGAGATCACCCAAGCTCACGGGGTTAGAATAAGGGAAATTCATGCACAAATCCTAATCTACACACTAATCTAATCATGAACACAACACCATAATCAAACAGTCAATATGCAATCAAGTAATTAGAGGGTGATTAGTTCTTAATACACACAAATGAAGACATCGATACACAAGTTGAATGAAAAGCAAAGAGAGAATCAAAAAGACTCAACTTCATTGCATGCTTAACTACTTTGTGAAGAGAGTACATGCAGCCCCAAGCCTCCACTTTCATAGCCTCTTTCTTTTTCTTCTCTACTCTAGGTTTTTCTCTAAAAATTGTATATCCCCTTTCACATGACCTACAATTCACTAATATGCCTAGGGTTTTAAAAAGGAACATCCGCCCAAGGCACACAAATTAAAATAATAGATACAATCTGGAACTCATTGAGAGCCTGTAATCCTATAGATGGTAGATGAAAAATATGATCATGCAGAAGAGGTAAACGACTGCTGGTGTTGGATGCTGCCAATATTTCCGCCCTTCCTAAGTTTTGTCATCCTTGACAAAGCCATGTCCTGGTAGACGCTCGAAGGGGATGTGCCTGCAAACAAAAACATGTATGAGGTAGCAAGCTGAATCGTATGGAAATAAAGCATAAAGGGAATGCAAAGCACATGTGGAAATAGATGCAAATTGTCATCAAATATCTAATATCTAACCAACCCAAATGATTTTCTCATATTAAACTGATCATTTAATATGGGATAATAAACAGGAACAAGGGTTAGAATATAGACATGTGCTTACGGATCTATCTCAACACGGGGCCAATGGTAAAGGGACCCAAATGAGAGATGGTCTATCAAAGAGCAAGGTTAACTAATGAAGCTTAAAAGACCTTAGGGTTAGCTTCATTAAAGACCTCCAATGGTTAGTGTTAAAATTCCTTTGACCTTAAGCAAGCTAGGGCTAAGCTTGAGGTGGGAACCTGACCTAAACTTAAGCAAGCTAGGGTTGTGCTTGAGGTGGGAACCTTAAGCAAGCTAGGGCTGTGCTTGAGGTGGTAACCCGACCTAAACTTAAACAAGCTAGGGATGTTAGGGTTGTGCTTGAGGTGGGAACTCCACCTAAGGTGCTTGTCATGCTTGGTGACTAAGGTATTTGTCACATTTAATGAGGAAGTTGATTGAGAAGCTTCCTATGCATGGGGGGTAAGATGCTTGAGTGAAAAAGAGAACCTACACACTTAATGAGGAAGTTTCTTGAGAAACTTCCTATGCATAAAAATCTCAAAGTTAGGGGAATTCTAAAAGAGCACATGGGACACATGTCAAAATGGTGTGCTTGAATGCTATTGGTTGGGCTAAAGAGGGGTCCAATGAGCTTCTACTTCCATCTAACAAATATCTAGATATTTTCAAGCTCTCTCTCGCTAAGGGGTAAGGAGGACACTTGTCAAAAGACTACCCATGTGCTTGACTGCATGCGGCATGTGATTGGCTAAGGGGAGAGGGGTCCAATGAGCTTGCAACATGAACAAATTTCGCCCAAAGCAAGGAAGGGGGGTGCTAGGGGGGTATACTCCACACACAACTCATTTGGAAGGCCATTCTCACTTGGTGAAAGTTGAGAAACACCACCTCCTTCCCCAAGCTTGTGAGAAGTGAGAGCCTACACCAGCACTCTTAGCTATGGAATGCAAATCCAACCAAGAGCCATGCTTCAATGCTTAAGCTTGCCATCTTCTCCATCTCCATTACTATGCTATTATGTATGCTAGCAAGAAGAGTAATGATAAGTGAGGAACTACTTCTTTCTCCTATGGAATGTTTCTTCTTCCTCTTCCCTATTCTCATTCCCCGCTAGCTCTCTCCACCTTCGAAGGTGTTTGAGGCCTTGGGACTGAGGCTTGGGATAGTTAATGCTTTCTACAAGTTTATGTTATGCTTGTGATGCATGAAGCTTTCCATCTTCATTGCATCACGTAGGTCACAAGGAACACAAAGATTGTATTGTACCAAGTCTCTCTTGATAGGAGAAACTATAATACCAATGCCTACAAGTTTATGTTATGACTGTGATGCATGAAGCTTTCCATCTTCATTGCATCACATAGGTCACAAGGAACACAAAGATTGTATTGTACCAAGTCTCTCTTGATGGGAGAAACTATAATACAAATGCCTATTGGAGGGGGGACCGGCTCCATATGAATCCGGTCCTCAACTATTGTTATGTTCTCTAAACTCTCTCTCTTGCAAAAGTATTGTTCATGCCAAGTTAACTAAGTACCATGTTTATGTTGCTACCATCAATTAAGTTCACTTGCTATGCTCACAAAGTAATCTCTCAAAAGTGCTCCACCTAATTTTCTAATTCCGCTACTCTCAAAGTTCATAGGCCATTTCCATTACATTGGTATCAGAGCATTAGGTTTCTCTTTTCTTGCTTAAGAAGAGAGGTCCTTAAGTAGCCTATTAATGGTTGATTTTGTTAATTATATTAGGGTAAGTGGGACTGGGATCTATTATCGGTTTTGTTGAGCCCACTATGTGGGTTATGGAGCACACCCCAGGAGCTTTGGTCTTAATAATGGAGTCTTTTTAGACTTTCCTACGGCTTTACCATTATTGAGCCATAAGAAGTCTGAAAGGAGCTATCCCTCGGCAACTTTGCTATGTTAGACTCACTTAACTACTCTCTATAATTAACCAATTTGAGCCGTGGGTGTAGATACTTAAGTGCCTATTTTCAAAGGCTAAGAGGAGTAGCAACTAAGATTTTGAATTGCCAAAGCATACACTAAGTAAACACCTAAGTTTAATTAACATGGCTGACAATAACCAAGAGAGTAGAATGAACATTGATAACTTTGATTTTGCACATGAAGGTGTTAATGATGATGCCCCCATGTTTGTCAATTATCTTATTACTAGGTTGCAACAAGCTATGGGCAACCCCTCTTTGCAAGCCGAAGTTACTCAACAACTTCGTGCTTATGGGATTTTGTTTCCTCTCAAAGAGGGGAGAGAGCTTAAGAGGCCTCTTGGTGATACCCCCAAAAGAAGACTCTCTCCCATACGGGAGGAGGAATCCAAAGAACAAGAAAGTAATGACTCCCTAGGTTCCTCAAAAGATGTGGCTCCATGAAGATGGCGGTCTAGACGATCGCCAACTCCTCCCAAGAGGAAACAGTTAACCCATAGTCCTTCTCCTCGTCACTTCAAAAGGGAAGAGAGGAAACAAAGGAAGAAAAGGGCAAGAAAGAGGTCACCCTCTTCTCCTTCTTCTTCACCTTCCTCCTCTACGGATGAAAGCTATGGCTATTCTCCTAGAGAATACAAGAGGGGAGGACATCACAAATCTTACCCTGCATGGTGAAGATCACAAAAGCTAAAGAAGTTCAAAGAGGGAGAAAAGAGTATCTCTTTTCTCACCTATGATGGCACCTTTAGTGCTACTGACAAAGTATTGGCCTTTATCCAACAAATTTGATGGGCCTTTGGAGAATAGGGCTTCATAGAGTCCTCTAAGCTACACCATGTAGCTATGCACTTTCAAAAATTGGCTTGTCAATGGTGGGCTAGCCTTCGTGGCAACAGCGAAGCCCCAAAGACATGGAAAACTCTACGAGTTTCCATCATGAAGCAATTCCTTGCAGGTGATGCAAAGGAAAAAGTGCTTACTCAATGGTGAAGTTTAAAGCTTCTCTCTCATGAGTCTATCCACAAATATGTGGACAAGTTTTGAGATTTACACCTCAAGGCTACTATCTTTCAAAAGATAGACTTTGTCAAGCAAAAGTAACAATTCTGTGCGAGATTACCCAAAGAGATGGCCGAGTATGTCAACTCTCAACGTCCTGGTTCTATCACCAAAGTAATCCACCACACCATGGTTGCTTCGCGCATCAATTTCCAACAAGGGGCTAGACGGAATGTCAAGCCCATGGAAAATAAAGACAAAAAATGATGCCAAAGGGAAAACCAATGCCCAAAATTCTTACAAGGCTATTCCAACAACAACAACAATTGGTCCAACGAGAAGGGAGTTTACAAAGGTAAATATAAACTCTCTCCTAAAGAGCTAGAAGCTTTTATTAAGGATCACAAATGTTTTAAGCGTAAGGAGTAACGCCATGGTTATCGTCCTTGTTCTCTTGGGAAAGATGCAAGAGCATGATGCCTTTATTTTGTTTGACCCTAGTTCAACTCACAACTTCATATCCATAGAGTTGACCACTAAGCTAGGCATACAAGCCCACAAGATGGGAGACGCATTGAAAGCCAATGGAGCTATCAAGGGGCAAGAAGTCTCAGTTGCTTCTTTCATTGGAAAATTAAGGCTTCATGTCCAAAGCTATTTGGACAAAGAGGATTTCTTCATCTCCCCTCTCAAACATGAGAGGGGAGATGAAGAAATCGTTGGGGCACCATGGTTTAAGCGCATGGCTTCCAACATGAGGTTCCTTGAAAGGAGAATCTACTTCACCTACAGGGAAAAGAGCATGAGAGGGGAGATGAAGAAATCGTTGGGGCACAAAGAGGATTTCTTCATCTCCACTCTCAAACATGAGAATGTTATCGTTGGGGCACCATGGTTTAAGCGCATGGCTTACAACATGAGGTTCCTTGAAAGGAGAATCTACTTCACCTACAGGGAAAAGAGCATGTACATAGATGCTAATGAGTTGGGGAACACCATATCCCTACAATAAAGGGAATCAAGAGTAATTAGAGTTGTCTATTTCTAAAAGGATTCCAAGATGTTTTCATTGATGACAGCCCGTGAGTTTCGTGCTCTTAGGAAACATAATTATAAACCATTTTCTCTCTCAAATATAGCTCATTCTCATGACTTATTGGATCTAGTTCATATTGATATATATCGACCTCTACCTTCTTCGAGATCACAATATTGCTACTTCATTACGTTTATTGATGATTTCTCACGGTATACGACTATATTTCTACTTAGACAAAAATCTGAGGCCTTATCTGTTTTCAAACAATTCCACAAGGTTGCGGAACGGAATGTCAAAATGGTCGTCGCCTCAAGAAGCTTCGTAGTGACAATGGAGGCGAATATGTTTCTCAAGAGTTTGTGAGTTACTGTGTTGACAGTGGAATTCATCATGAACACACTATTCCATATTCACCTCAACAGAATGGCGTTGCTGAACGAAAGAATCGCACTATTCTCAATGTTGTAAGATGTATGCTAATTCTTTCTGGGTTATCTCGTGTTTTCTGGATTGAATCTACTTTGACAGCGGTATTTATTCAAAATCATCTTTCTACTATTGCACCCTCTGGTAAGATACCCTCGCAGCATGGACAGTTGACATTCCTTCTATATCTCATTTTTGAACCTTTGGATGTATTGCTTATATTCATGTTCCCCAAGAAACACGAACAAAGTTTGATGCTCCTGGTCTTAAAGTTATTTTTATCAGATATTCTGACACTTCCAAAGGCTACAAATTCTATGACCCTTCCTCCAAGAAAGTAATTGTGAATCGTGATGCTACTTTTAAACGAACAGCTTATGGAAGGCTCATGGTCCATGGATGATTCTGATGATACTAAATCGTTGCTTCAAGATTTTCCATTTCTTTCAAATGATGAAACTCTTCCTATAGAGCAGCTTTTCACTTCACAACCATCCATTCCAAATGTTGCCAATGATGATATTCATATTTTTGTTGATCTGCCTATTGATTTTGAACATGGTTTATGTCATGTTTATAATGACGATATTGTTGATAATGCTTTCTCTACTTCTGAAGATTTCGTTACTTATAATGAAGTTATCTCTTCACCATAAAAGGATCAATGGCAAGAGGCTATAGAAGCAAAGTATGATTCTCTTATCTCTAAAGGTACATGGATACTAACCGAACTGCCTTCCGGGTCGTACAGCTATTAAGTGTAAGTGGGTGTATAAGACAAAGGTAAAAGTAGATGGATCTTTTGACAAGTTCAAGGCACGTTTAGTTGCAAAATGTTACTCCCAAGTTGTTGGTGTTGATTATCAAGAGACCTTTTCACCAGTTGTTCACATTACAAGTGTTCCAGTTTAATTGGTATTTGCTGTTCAATTTGATTTAGAAGCTCATCAAATGGATGTTTGAAATGCTTTTTTGAATGGTGATTTGGAAGAGGAAATTTATATGGAACAACCAGAAGGGTTTGTTATTTCAGGTAAAGAAGACCTTGTTGCTCAACTCCATAAGGCACTATATGGTCTCAAACAAGCTTCGTGGGCCAAGTATACAAAATTTGATCTTTTTCTCACCTCTAAAGGATTCATCTCTTGCTCTTCAGACCCCAACTATACATAAAGCACCAAGGGTAGCAGTTTTGTAATTCTTGCTCTTTATGTGGATGATACCATCCTTGTTGCCAATGATTTGGAATTTCTTCAGCAAGTGAAAAGGTTATTGTCTTCTGCATTTGATATGATGGATCTTGGAGAGATTCACTCGTGTCTTGGTATTAAGATTCAAAGGAACCGCACAAAAAAGGTATTATATTCCTTCAACAGTCAAAGTTTATTGCAGATACTATTCAAAAATTTGGTATGGAAATTGCACATTTGGCCAACACACCTTGTCTTGCGAGTTCTACGAAGAACACTTCTGACAGTGGTGGTCAACTTTTCACAAATCAACCTTATGCTAACTTGATTGGATGTCTCCACTTTGTTGGCATGAACATTCGCCTTGATATTTTTTTTATTGCTAACTATCTTGGACAACGTCTTGCACGTCCTTCTCTTAAGAATTGGTATGCAGTAAAACATGTATTGAAATACTTAAAAGACACTACAGATTTTGGTTTGGTGTTTCGACGACAACTGACATCGGATTCTATGCAATTTCTTTCTCTTTTGGGTTACAAAGATGCAAACTGGGCAAGCTCACATTTCTCTATGTAATCTACTAGTGGCAATTGCTTCTTTATAAATGGTTGTCTTGTTTCTTGGACCAGCAAGAATAATGATGTGTTGTAGTTTCTATGACTGAGTTAGAATATGTTGCGGCATCACTTGCAGCTCATGAGCTAATCTAGCTTCAATAAATGTTGGTTGATATTGGTCATTATCCTCTTTCTAGTACACCCTTGTGGTGTGATAACGAGAGTACTATTACTCTTGCAAAAGACTATGTTCCACATAATAAGTCAAAGAACATTGTTGTGCATTATCATTATGCCAGGCATGAAGTACGCAAAGGCACCATAATGGTTGAACACTGTCCAAGTGACCAGATGATTACAAAAATTCTTACCAAAGGCCTCAACGAGTCATGCTTCATCCTCTTGCGCTCGGAGCTTGGAGTTGCTTCGGCCTCACTCTTTCTAGATTAGCTTCTCTGCTATTGTGATAGCTTTGTACATATGACATTTTAATCATAAGGGTATCATGCACTATGCACACTCCACACTTGCACACTGTGATCTCTTAGTCACTTGTATATTTGTACATAGATACACAATTCACTTTCACATTATCGTTGTTGGTTCATATTTTTACATTGTATAGGGGCTTGGGTTTTTCCCTTGAACTCCCCAAGGGTTTTTTCATCCAAAGCTAGAGACCTTTGTTTGAGTGGGGGTGTTAAAGTTATATATGGCACACTCTACTCAACTTGGTCTCACCTATATATTTGTATCTTGTCCTCAATATGAATTAGTCTTTGGGAGCGTACATGGTGTGTCTCTTGTCTCGTCTCTCTCTCTTTCTCTCTACATCTCAACATTGTAAGTAGACATAGTTTTTAGACCAGTCATGCATCATTTTGCATCCCTCAAGAAAAGACGTCCTAAGATCATTTCAGATGACATAGTGTGCTTGGAAAAATCCATAACTATGAAGGTGTGCCTTACCTTGTGTCCAAGGACCTTGATCTTGAGATCTTTTAGCATCCCTATATTAGGTTTAATGATGATCCCACTGGCCGTCTTTACCACTATGTTTGTAGACCCAAGGTGAGGTCTCCCCATAAATTCCCAACAATTTTTAGTTACAATGCTAACCCCATCGCCCCCATCAAGGATTCCTTTCACATTTAATCCTTTGGTACTAATTAGTAGGTTCGCATTGGATTCATCGCCTTCAAAGTACTATCCTAACTTATTGACAGGTATTTCAACAATAGAGTTCTCATCCAGGTTGGGTTGTGGATCTAAGGTTTCCTCCTCTACTGGCACTTCATTAGACCTATCTACTGGTGCAAATTGTGGTAGCCCGACCTTTAGTTCTCCATTAAGGAAAGCTCGAAGAGCTAGGAATAGCTCGGGTCTCCATATAATTTAGACATGATGGTGGTTCTAACTTCTGAAGCCATGAAATCATCAATATGGCAATATTCAATGAAACTTTTTGGCCTTCAGTCCCTAACATGGGGAAGATGGGATCTCCATTTCTTCAATAGGGTCAAGTAATCCCGTTGTAAACATTCTCTTCAATAAGAAAGGAGTACGTCCACTTCCCAATGACTTAAAGTCATTTTCTTCTGGGATGACACTACGTATGGCTAGTGATCTATGGTCTTTGTGAGGTTGATTTTTTGTAGGAAACATTGTGTCTGTAATTTGGATCTTCCTAGGTGTTGGTTCTAGATTCCTTTTGTTCTCTTCTACCAAACTCCTTAATTGATTGACTCGCTTGATCTCCTCTATAGGGTTTGGGTAAGTTTTGATCTTCTTCCTATGTTCCATGGGTTGTGTCCATTGTGGCTCATCATAATCCTCCTTTTTTTTTCTTTTGTAATGGTCGTTTTAGTCTCCATGGTCTCATCTGAATCAAAATCAATTTCAGTGCCGTTCATACACATGTGGTCATCACCAGTCCCTATGTTAGTCTTTGAACTGGGGTTTACTTTGTTACCTTTTGTGATCTCTTCCTTTGTGTTTTCTTCTTCTTTTTGGATTGGGAAATTGATGTCATGTCTCTTTCTCTAAGAATATAATTTTGGTTTTGGAGAATCGATAGTTTGAGTACATTTACTGGTACCACCGGTGTACTTTGTGATGGCACCTTAGTAATCTCAATTAAGTTCAATGGTGTGATCCTTGGTGCATTTGGATTATTAGGACATTGGGCAATCGAATGATCTATGTCACATCGATTACACATGAGTATCGGCATTATAGATGTTCTCCCTTGATTGGTGTGCACTATTTTGTAGTTTAATAGGACACTGAGCTACACGATGTGGACCTCCAGACTCATAACATTGAAGAGGGGATCTCTTAGCAGTGAGATTGATATTTTGGCCTCTCGCTGCAAGAGCAGCTACTTGATAAACATGTTTGACTTGTCCTTAGTAATCCTCCATATAGTATTGTGGACGCTCTTCAAATGCATATCAGGGTCTATATCTTCCTCACAACCTTCCAAACAAGAACTAGATGGCTCGCAACCCATATGATTCACAGGGGTAACTCTTGCATGCGGGGGATGTGGTCCTAGCACTAGAGATGGTAGCTGTGTAGCTTGAGCAACATATGGGCTCTAGGAACCATGTTTTGCGATATTTGTTCAATAGATGGGGCAGTCATCAATGCAGGAACTTGAGGTGATTCCGTCCAGGCCAAGGGTGGTCTATTTTCCATCAAACCTTTGAACATTATACAATCCTTAGCTTGGTGACCGTACCTACCACATGCATTGCAAATCCCGTTGAATTTTACTCTAATTGGAGGGCATTCACTAGTGCTATGTGGACCAAAGCAAACTGAGCACCATTGTTGTTCCCTTCTTGGATAGATATGATTGTTTTGTGAGGCACAATTATCTCCAAGACTTTCTTGAATGGCCTTGGTGAGATATGCTAAAGTCATCTCAGGTACCTTTGGCTCTTTAACAATAGGCTTTATGGTCATTGGCTCATGCCCCGATGCTTGCGAGCTAATAGATTTAGGCTCAACATACACTCTTTCTCCTTGAATCATTAAATTGTCCTCCAATTGGATTGCATTGGTGGTTGTTGCTTCCCAAGTGGTGATACCTCTAATGACTAGGCCATTATAGATATCCTCATGTTGTAATCCTCTAATGAATCTATCGAGAAATTGGTTATTATTGAAGCACTCATTTGGATTACAATGAGAATTCAAATGCTTCAAGTGAATAATAAAGTCTCTCACTGACTCCCCTTCCTGTCGTTGGGCTTTCTAGAGTTGAGATGATACACCCCAAAGCACTCCTTCTCGTATATACTCCTTTAGGAACAATCTTTGAAGAGTAGGGTAAATCGTTTTCTCTTCCATCCTTATGGTCCTATACCAATCCCCAGCCTTCCCATTCAAGGTTAGGCTTTTATGTAATTCGTTGTGTTCTCCCAGGGAATCACATATTTGTTCAAATACTTCGATATGATTTCTAGCATCCCCGTCCCATTGTATTTTTGTGTGAGCTTGGCCACTTGTACTACCTTACTTCTAGGCTCTCTATCAAGCGTGTTACGCATAATTTCAGCAATAGATTGATCGATAGCTTGAGAAAATGTTGCCAAGTCACCCAAGTGAGCAGGTATAGTGGGGACAAGCGCTCTCGGGACTGCAAGTGGAATGTGGGGATTGGCATCGGGTTAGGCATACATGTGATCCTTGGGTCCCAAGCTGGGTACGATGTTGTGCCATGTGGTGGCCCAAAGTTCATATGTGTGGCCCCATGCATAGTGGACATAAGATATGACATGTTAATACTAGCTGGTATGGCCCCACAAGAATGAGTACTCAGATAGGGTGATTGTGAGTGTAGGCTGTCAAAAAAATCGGGGGTGTGGAAGCTACATGGGTATGAGGGCCCATAGGTACATATGATTGATGTACACTTGTAGGTATTGTTGTGGGCATTGTGCCACTATGTAGCGGTGCTTTACTCACAAGAATGAGGTCCAAGGTGTACTTTTTGGTGGGACTATGGGACGTATATCTAACCTCACCATCCTATCTTATTGCAGTATTAGCGAGAACCACGATTAATTTTTCAAACCATGGGATGAAGCTGACTCGACTAGTGCATAGAGGCTACAAGAGGTTGTCAATCTCTCGGAAAACAACTAACAACTCGCATCTAACTCAAGCTACACTCAAGTGACTGAAATCACCAAAAGCCAATCGCTCATCGGCAAGCAAATCACATCCGTTACAGCATCAAATGACATCCAAACATAACGAAACTTCTAGGACAAGTTTATAAGACCTACACACACATGCCTATGGCCTCAAACCCCACTTTAGGTCAAGTTCCAAAATCGCGATTATTAACAACAGTGGATTTTTGACCTAGTCGTTTTCGACCCAGAATGCATTTAAATGCTTAGCAACGATGCCCCAATACCCCGCCTATGCTTAGTTTTTGTTTTAAAATTGTAAATTCCTAGTTATGAAGAAATTAGGCCGCGGGTCGACGACGCCAAAAGCTACTGTGAATGGCTTACGTCAATGCGTAGAGCTCTTACCTGCGGTTGCAATGCAACAAACGCATTCACAATGTGACAACCGGAGAGGGAGTAGGAAGCGCGAGAAGGAGAGAAGTGAGCACCGTTAGCTCACGCTATGTATTTCTTATCCAAAAACTTACAAAAATTGGCTTTTATACCTTAGCCAAGGTTTTTGAGTGGTCAAAAGTAATAATCTGGAGTTCTACCAAAGCTGGGAATTGACTGGCTGATACAACCTGGAAGCTTGTAGCCCCGGCTCATTAATTACAAGGTTTACCAAGAAAATAGGAGTTACAATATTCCCGATTTATCAAAATAATAATTGTTTTACAAGGAGAACTCCGAAAAATGGTGTCCATGTTAGCTCTCTTGACACAGCTTTATGGGCTGAAGTAATCTTCGGGTTGACGGCGGGCGAGGCGGTCCTTCAGTGCTTCCATTGTCTTTTCGTATCTGATTTTGCATTCTTTGTCTGGCACTTGCAAAAAATGCATGGTGACTCTATTTTTTAGTTCCACTGCCGAGTATCCTACAAATCTTGCTATGAGGTTGCTTATCACCGGCGCAAATATCTTCGTTTTCCAGGTGAAGAAGCCAGTGTAAAATGCCTCCTCAAAAGTTAGCATATTGTGCGATGCAGAAACATGCATCGGGCATAAAAGCCATAAAGAACTTCCTCTGAGGGTTGCCCACTTAAATCATAGCAGAGGCCTTTGTTTCCTTCCAAAAATGAGATCCATGGGGCTCCTGTCTGCTCAGGATCATTGAAGACCTGTATGCATGTGAGTAGCATCCGGCAGATTTTATATAACATGGCACAGGAGAGATCTGGCAGACTTTTGAAGAATGTCATGGCGCTCGTTAAGGTTTTCACCATGTATTTTTCTGTTGCTTGGCCTCTCTTTGGAGCTGGCAGAGCCTGGGAAAATTTAGCCATGTTGGCCTCTTCTTCTACAGTGCTTCGTGTGCTTGCCACGTCCTTACTTGTGGTACCGGACAAAGTGTGGGATCTTTCTGTATGGCCGCAGGTGCTCTTATGAACAGAATCAAATATCTTGGATTCTTGTTCAGCCAGCTTAGCCTCCACTTTGGGTGGCCTTGATCTGCGCCATCTTCTTGCATATCCTTGTATAATCTTTCCTTTACCTGTAAGAGTTCGACCTTGATGAGAGGGTATGGCAGGGACTGTTGGTGCCATTGAGCATTGATTTGATTGGGAGTGAGTTGTGTGACGTTGACAGAGTGTAAAACTCTCAACTCCCAATCCATAACTGCCTTCCACTTCTCATCTACCTCCAAGGCGATCTTCTCCTTCAGTGCATCTTCTTCAGCCTTTGACAGCTTGACCATCGGCACCGTGTCTTCCTCTGTGATTTGGGCTTGAAAATCTTCTCCACCACTCGGCTCTACTGTAGACTGCGTCTCAAAGTCAGCAAATGAGACCAAGGGGATTTCCACTTGTGGCGGCTCTGAAGTGCCTGCCTCTTCCTGTATATCTAGCCTTGCCTCTTTGAGGAGTTGGTTCATTCTTTTCAATTCTGCAATTTCCTTAAGGAGCTCTTCCTCTCTTTGGACCCGCATGAGTGCCAGGTCTCTGCGTTGTGACTACTCCAGCTTCAACTCCAATTCTAATTCTTTGTTTTTCTTTTCAAGTGCTTTATACACCTCATCTGTTCCCTTGATCGAGGCCACGGCTCGATTTTCTCTTAATTGCCGCAAGAAAGTGGCCTGATCATTAATTCTTTGTTCAGAATACTGCAGAGATGCGTTTGCTACATCTAATTGTACTTAAATCTTTTGAGCTGACATAGAGGTGGTAAGAAGTTCATTTGTTACTTCTGTCAGCTGCTCATCTTTCACTTTGCAGGCATCAGATAGCTTAGTCAGGAGGTCACCCCAATTCTTCCATTTCCTTCTGTTGGCTGTCCCTGGCTATCTGATGCCGTTCTGCTTCAATCTTTAGCTCTTGTACTTGCCTTTGGATATCTGTGATAGTAGCCATTCTGTCATCGAGCTCGCCTTGAAGAGCATCGATGACCATTTCTAATTCTTTGGCTTTAGTACTGTGGTTAAAGACTGCTGATCGGAGTTTCTCCGTCATGATTTGCATCTGCCTTGCATACTTGTTTACTTGTAGAATGACTTCATCATTGGACTGCCACTCTTCCTGTCGTGCTAGTTCAGATGTGCCGGCAGCCTCTTGTGTTGCTTCTTGTTGTGTTGTTATTGCTGGTGTTTCTATAGAGATGGTTGCTTTTCCTTGGCCATCCTAAGGTTTTGAAACCTCGACAATTCTTGGCTGAGTGGAAACAAGATGTGTGGTCTCAACCCTTACAGTTTCTTTAGTTGTAGCCTTCCTACCTTCTCAGTCTCGGTTTCTTCCTCATGTGTAGTGGTTTGCTCTTTTTCTGTATCTTCCTCTTTATCAGTTTCATCTACCGGCTTGTGAGTTTCCTCGACTGTCTGCTCTGGTTATGGTTCACCTTCCTTTTCTTCATGTTGTTCCGCGTGGTCAGCTTGCTGCGTAGCTTCCGTTTGGTGGGTGAACTCATACTCTCCTTCCTTCTCATTCTCGGCTTCTTCAGTGGTCTCGTGGCCTGGCGGTGATGATGGTGGAGTAGACATGGGCTGGTCCTGTTGTTTCGGCGGTGGTGAGGTGGGTCGGGAAGATGCCCGGCCTTGCTCTTGAGTTGGTGCTTCCTCAGCTTTCTTGGCCGCTTCTTCCGCCTCTTTCAGCTTCAAGGCCTCTGCCTCTTGGTACATTCTTTCTCAATGATCCTTGGGATCCTCGTCTTCTTTTCTTGAATGATGTTTCATTCGAAGTCCTTTCAAGCCGGTTGGTACCCACTTTTCTGGGTCTTTTCCCTGTGCTTGCCTAGTGCGCTGATACGCCTGTTTTTCTCGTTCAATTCTTGCTTGTTTTTGCACTGGCTCCTCTTGGTGGGCAGCCACAGCTTTCCTCTTCATCTCTTCCCTTCTAGCTCTTTTCTCTTCATTGTTGGAGATTTCACTGTTGTGCCACTCTGATGAGCTGTCATCTGATTCATCACCTGATTTAAATGATTTTTTACCTGATCTTGTAGATCTTGGAGAGGGTTGAGCCGCCAAGATCCATGTGTTCTGATCCGGGGCAGGCGGTAGGTTGTCGGCCATGCCGATGGCATGATAGGCTATTCTGATCAATACTTCCAGCGCGCCCAAGTATGTTATCTTTCCCTCTTTCTTGGTGGCCTTCAATGTTGTTAACACATATTGCGCGTGGTCCATAGGTTGTCTGGTGGTTGACTTCAGAACTTGTGTCAAAGTGCTGGCCACGGCGTGATTTGGTGTCGTTGGAGAGGGGGAATAGGGAACACACCCAGCACACAAAATACTTGCCTCTCTATAGCCCAGGGATTCCACAGCACCCCTAACCTCTCAAAAAACACCTTCAAATTGGCTTATTTGCACTAACAACTCCGCTTTAGCATACAAAACAACTACCTCACACCTTGCAAAAAACAGCCACAACACAAAAACCCCCACACTGCTCAACTCACCCTTTCCGAATCACAAAACACTCCTAATCTGCCCTCTTGGTAGCACCTTTCAAGCTGTAGGCAAACCCTCTGCAAGCAATGGCCAATACACGAAGAGCGAGAGAAGAGGAGGGGGATGGGGAGAAGCAACACACGAGATTGGGGCAAGTGAGTGGTATTATTGCATAGAGAAGAGTACAACCAATGTATGCAGCTTCAATGGAAAGCTTAGCAACACACAAGCTTCAAGCTTTCACTTACTCACACAGGCAAAAAAGCTCTGATATTTTCGCATTTACAACCTTTTATAGGGGTACCTCTAGGAGGCCCAAAAAAGAAAAATGGGTGTCTTCCATGTCGTGCACTTCATTTGGAGCTTCTTTTAGAATTTTTATGCATTGCCATCACTTGGCCTAGTTTATTTTGGAAAGCTTTGCATGCCTCATCTCTTGTCCTTATTCGATCCGGCCGCTCGGACTTCCCTTTCTCTTAGCCTTTGAGTGCCTTTAGCCTTTGCCTTTACCGGCACCTTTTTGCTACAGCGGGACCCTCCCCTACCAAAGCAATAGCGATGTCGCTATTGGGGGGGGGGGGGGGGGGGGGGGGGGGGGGGTACAACCCCTTCCTCTCAAAAGATTTGTCCTTCAACGGGCGCGGGCACCGCCCTACTACCTGCAACGTCATCATCGACCAAACGCCATGCGGGCACCACCGTCGCCTAGCCTCGCCGGCTCATGCCCAAAATCGTCGCCGCGTCCGCCACTGCAGCGCCTACGCATACGCGCCATAGCCAAGGAGCTCCCAAGGAGCCCCCTCCTTTGCTGTGTACAATAGAGGCCTCACGTTGTAGTATATATACTATGCCTTGCCGGGGACTCACTGCGCATATGGGATGATCAAGCGCCACGTGGCAGCCCAGGAGGCCTCAAGGCTTAAGGACTTCAAAAAACAAAAAAACCCCACTTTTTTTTTTAACAAAAATATCTTTTAGGCCTACCTTTACCAAGCTTCCATTTTCTGCTCCCATCTCCTATTGCCAAACTGTAAAGCCCTTGTGAAACTCCACTTTCCCGGCTACAACCACACCCTCTGTATCTGCACTTGAACCCCTCGGCATCCTCGAACCAAGGCTTCCAAAAATGGGAAAAATCATCTACAACCAACCTTGGACAAAAGCACCCCAGCTCCCGACCGCTGTATCTTTCCGCTCCGGACTCCGTTTGGCATGCAGTCTCTTCCTGCTAGCTCCGTATGATGTACACTGTTCTAGAACTTCTTCAAGACTCAGAAGATGCCAGATTGCACATTCTCCAATGTGGCCAACTGGGCTCAGACCCGGCCCCCGAGAAAACTTCAACTGATCATATCTTGCAAACCATGGCTCCGATCCGCAATCCGAAAATACGGGTAGGCTCCATGAATTCAGCTCTACACATCTATACCTTAAGTTCCACTTGGACCATCTGTCTCCTGCTGCCCTGTCCGGCAAGAATCTGCAAACCACTGAAACTGCAACCTTCAATAACTTGGGCTCCGTAGCTCGGTTTGATGAGTCATCTGGACCTGTTCCTTCAACACTTCAAGCTCTTCATTTCTAGACCCAAAGGCTGCACTTTGCATCTCCTTCACCTGCTACCCCAATTAGCCCACTATGGAGCATTCCCTGGCTATAAGCCGCATCATGCATACACTTCCGCTGCCACCTGCCATCCCCAGATCTTCCTAGCTGCTTCAGTCCTTTGCCATGCTTTTGCCTGTCTGTACACACCTGTCCATGCCACCTTCTAGAGTCGACACACTTTGAATGCACCATCATTGCCCACCCCCCTGTTGAGCATTTATGCTCAACCACATAAAAGCTTTATTCCACTATAAACTGCAAAACCTGTCACACACTATGAGAAAACTAAAACCATATGTACATAGTTTTATTGCATCCTACTGCCAAACCTTTAAGTGGGTTGCCCCACCCCCTGCATAAGAATCTGATGCACCGCTGGCACTAACTCCCTTTCAAAGTAGAGCTTGAGACGAAGACCATTTATCCTGTGTTTAAGAAATCGACCATCCAACCTGACTAGTGCATATGTACCATTGGGAAAAACCTGATGAACCTTGTAAGGTCCCATCCACTTTTTCTTGAACTTCTTTTGAAAGGTGAAGTCAAGATAACTCTCGTACTTCATCACTAGATCACCCTTCTCAATCTGCTTATCTTGCAAATTTTGGTTGAACTTTGCTACCCTCCTTTCTCGTTGCTTCACATAAAAATTTGTCGCTGCCTCATGATCCATCTTCAAGGTTTCGAGACTTGTAATCCTATCCGGCAAAATATCTTGATGAGTTTTATCAATTCGCCATAAACCTTTGAGAACCCCTAGTTGCACATGCACAGGCAGGACCCCTTCCTTGCCATATACCAACTCGTATGGAGTTAAGTTGGTTGCGACCTTATAAGAAGTCATGTAAGCCCACAAACATTTATCGAGGTTAGATTCCCACTCTTCAACTTGCTGGTATATATACTTTGTAAGCATCTTGACTATCTGCCCATTTGCACTCTCCACCAAACCATTGCACTGTGGGTGGTATGGAGATGAAAATCGGTGTTGAATCCCCAATTTGTCCACCAGAGCACGTACCGACTTACTTCTGAATCCCTGTCCTTGATCTGATATAAGCACCCAAGGCACTCCAAAACGACAACATATGCAATCAAATACAAACTGAGCAACAGTATGTGCATTTACCTCTTTGACTGCTTTAGCCTCGACCCATCATGTAAGGTAGTCTATTGCCACTACCACATATTTCTTACCGCTCGCTGATTTGGGCAATGGACCAATTGCATCCAAGCCCCACTTTTCAAAGGCATCATGTGCGATGATAGCCCCTTGTTGCTCGGCTACCAGTCTTCTTTCCCCCATCACTTGGCACTGATGGCACGTCTTGCACCAATAGTGCACATCTCACACAACAGAAGGCCACCAGAACCCACTTCTTAAGATACGAAACAAAACTTGACTCTTACCCTAATGAGCGCTTTCCTCATGGCATTGCTCCAAGACCATGCCAATCTCTTCTTTGTAAAGGACACGACGTAGCACCCCATCTCGACCGTGCACCATAAGATCTTCACCAACAAGAGTGAACCTTTTAGCTTTTTGAACAACTCTCCTCTTTTGTAGCTTGGAAAGCCCGTCGAAACATTGACCTGTACTCAAGAAATCATCAATATCCTTCAAAGTCTCTCTACCTGCATAAGTGGTCGGTCCCACATACAAACTCGACACTTGAGTCTGAACATAACTGCTAGCCAAATGATCTGCTTCCTGGTTTTGTTCTCTTCTCACATGTTTGAACTGCACTGCTTTAAAAAACTTCAACAGCTTCTTTATGGAAAAAAACCAATTCTTGAGAGAGTCTCTCTTTAACTTCCATTGGCCCAAAAGTTGTTTGATAACCAGTAGAGCATCACCTTTTATGACCAACCTCGAAATGCCAAAGTCAATGCACTGCTTGAGTCCCAGGTGTAAGGTAAGATATTTTGCTTCATTGTTGGTATGCACCTCCTCCAAGTCGTAAGCTTTGGAAAAAATGATTGTGCCGTGCGGATCCTAAATAACCACACCTCCTCCTGATTTTTGTGTTACTCGTCTGTAAGCACCATCAAACCACATTGTGAAGGCCTCTTCCAAATCAGGTTCTTCCTTATCCTCCTCTTGTACCACCCTTGGATAAATTGGCAACTCAACCTCCTTGTTGACCAGAATGTCCGCCAAATGAGACCGCCGAGTGTGATCCACTCTGAACTCAAACTCAAACTCTTGAAGCTCGATCACCCACTTCATGATTCGCTTCCCTGGCTTCAAGTGTAGCACCGCTTCAGGAAAAAGATTGTTAGCAGTCAATACATAAAACTTCTGAACGACCAAATATACTTTAAACTTTCTGCAGGCAAAGACCAAAGCCATAACCCACTGCTTTGCCTCCGTATAAGTAGCTTCACCTGGACTAATGACCCTGTTTTCAAAATAAATGGGCTTATAACTCATGCCTACCTTTTGTAGCAATACTGCTCCAATAGACACCGTTCCCACCGTCATACAATATAAAAATCATCCTCATGATTAGGAGGACACACCGTAGGTAACTGACATAGAATACCTTTCACTTTATCAAAGGCCTCTTGAGCTTCCTCATCCCACTGAAATCCATGCACCTATTGAGCCCTTTTCTGAAGAGGGTAGACATATTGAGACAGCATCCAAAAAAAGCGGGATAAATACTTTAACTTATGCACGAAAGAAGCCAATTTTGTTGCACTAGTTGGAGGCCATGGCCTCCCCAATATAATTGGATAAGCATTCTCACCTGCTTTCATGACAAAAAAATCAATTAAGCATTCAATTCCCATAACCTTTACCTTCACATCATGTGCCACTCCTAAACAACGAGCTTTGGCATGATTAGCCATCCTCATTCGCACATTGGATCTGACAACAACTTTAATGCCAATATCCCTCATAGCCGACTCTGTAATAACACAGACTTGGGCACCACCATCGATGTAGGCTTGAACGTGTTTCTTCTTCTCGATCAAAACATCCACCACCGAAAGCACATCGGTCGGGCTCCCCACTTTTAAGGCTAGATTCTATGTTGTATGCACCTCTCTTCCCACTCGAGGAAGCCTAGTGTTGACACTGGTTGACCATTGCCTTCTTAACTTAGGGTTCAATGCAAGCAGCTGCCCAAAAGTGATGTTAGCCTTCTGGTTTTGAACATCTCTTACCAAATCATACTCCGGATTGCCGCGTCCCAACTGAAAATCCTTTTGGGTAATTCCTCGTCTTTGCCTTCTTCTGCTTGGATCTAGCTGCTCTCTTCCTTCATTTACCTTCTCTTTCCCCTTCTTGGCTCTAGTTTCACGCTCCGCTCAGTCTCCCTTTCACCTCATGCTCTTTTGTTGGCCATGATGTCAACCTCCTGCCTGTCAACACCAATAATGTTAACCCTTGGTATTTCATCATTACTTGATGGAGCTGCTTGTGCCTGGTTTTCAACCTCTTGCTGCCCTCTTTGGCCATTAAACTGTGCTTGACCATGACCTCGACCAAAAAGAGGATACATGCCGCCCCTTTCCCTTGGTGGATGCGGGCAATCTGGAGCATAATGGCCCTCCTCTCCACAATTGTAGCACCTGCCAGGCAATTGCCTAGCTCTGCCTCTTCCAGCCCTTGCTTGACCTCTGTCTATAACACTTAAACGCAATTCTTGCATTTGCTCAGACAAATCTTGAACTGTACGTACCCATTGTTGAGGAACGGTTGCTGCCCCTCGATTGGGCCGATTCTCCGCTTGAACTTCTTCTCTCGGGCTCGAAGCCGGATTCGGAACCATCGCCTCATATTCCAGTGCACCTTGCTCGATCTTCTTCTTGATTTTACGGCTATTAGACCGCGCAATGGCACCTGCCCCGTTATAATTCTCCGGGCCCTCGAAATCCACATTTTCCCGAACCTTGGGATGTAAACAAGACATAAACTTTTCCAATTTAAAGTACTCACCACCATTGGCCAACTGCATGGCCACTACAAAATCTCTCCAGCACTCTTCGAAACGGGGGAGGAAGACGCTAAATTCCTCATTCACGTCCTGCTTCAAATTCTTCAACCTTGCATCCAAGTCGATAGGAGACACCTCTTTTCAAACATCTTGCAGAAAATGGGCCCGTAAAGCCGGCCACATACTTCTTGGCTCTCCCTCCAATGCATAGAACCATGTCTTTGCTTTTCCCCGCATCAAGAACGGGATCATTTGCATCTTGCTAGCTTCATCCGGCATATGTAGCGACAGCATATACAACTCAAATCGGCCATCCATTCTTCCGGATCTCCTTATCCATCAAAAATCGGTCCATTACTATGTGTTGCCATTTTTCTTTGATGGAAATAACCGTCTTTGATCAACACCGACGAGCAATCAGCTGCTCCTCAGTGGGGGCACCAAAAGATGGAGAGGGGGAATAGGGAACACACCCAGCACACAAAATACTTGCCTCTCTATAGCCCAGGGATTCCACAGCACCCCTAACCTCTCAAAAAACACCTTCAAATTGGCTTATTTGCACTAACAACTCCGCTTTAGCATACAAAACAACTACCTCACACCTTGCAAAAAACAGCCACAACACAAAAACCCCCACACTGCTCAACTCACCCTTTCCGAATCACAAAACACTCCTAATCTACCCTCTTGGTAGGCCTTTCAAGCTGCAGGCAAACCCTCTGCAAGCAATGGCCAATACACGAAGAGCGAGAGAAGAGGAGGGGGATGGGGAGAAGCAACACACAAGATTGGGGCAAGTGAGTGGATTATTGCATAGAGAGTAGTACAACCAATGTATGCAGCTTCAATGGCAAGCTTAGTAACACACAAGCTTCAAGCTTTCACTTACTCACACAGGCAAAAAAGTCCTCAAATTTTTGCATTTACAACCTTTTATAGGGGTACCTCTAGGAGGCCCAAAAAAGAAAAATGGGTGAGTCTTCCATGTCGTGCACTTCATTTGGAGCTTCTTTCAGAATTTTTATGCATTGCCAACACTTGTCCTAGTTTATTTTGGAAAGCTTTGCATGCCTCATCTCTTGTCCTTATCCGATCCGGCCGCCCGGACTTCCCTTTCTCTTAGCCTTTGAGTGCCTTTAGCCTTTGCCTTTACCGGCACCTCTTTGCTGCAGCGGGACCCTCCCCTACCAAAGCAATAGCGATGTCGTTATTAAGGGGGGGGGGGGGGGGGGGGGGGGGGGTACAACCCCTTCCTCTCAAAAGATTTGTCCTTCAACGGGCGCGGGCACCGCCCCTACTACCTGCAACGTCATCACCGACCAAACGCCATGCGGGCACCACCGCCGCCCAGCCTCGCCGGCTCACGCCCAAAATCGCCGCCGCGTCTGCCACTGCAGCGCCTGCCCATACGCGCCATAGCCAAGGAGCTCCCAAGGGGCCCACTCCCTTGTTGTGTACAATAGAGGCCTCACGTTGTAGTATATATACTACGCCTTGCCGGGGACTCACTGCGCATATGGGATGATCAAGCGCCACGTTGTCGTGCTGTGACATGTACATAGTGGGAACACATGCTACAAGAGATATCTTGTAACTTTTTAGATACATAATTATATTTCCTATAATGTACATATACATATGTAAGTATAAAAATAAGCTTTCTATCTCATCTTATTATTTATCTCAAGGGTAATGTATTCTTACTTTACCATCAAAAAATACTATGGGAAAAGTGTCAATAGCTCCGCCTCTTTAACTTGGGGCAAAAAGCATTGACTCTTTATTTCTACCATCTCATTATTATCTCACACCCTATCTAGATCCTATATCTAGGGTAATTTCCAATATATATATATTCTATGTATTTTTTATATTTTTCTTATATTTCTTTTTAAATAGCTACTAGGAGAGAATCAAATCCTAGTGGGACACTAGGTGGCATGATTTCAAAGATACACTTATTTTAGTGCATTATTGCAAGCATGGTTACAAAACTTTGTCAAGGAGAAATGTCATGCTTTCATATGGCATGAGGTGTCCTTGGGAATTAAATGAAAGTCAAGGCTAAGGAGACCACATGAAGACTTTTGCTGCCATAAATGGACCCTATTTTGATGAATTTTTTACACAAGGTTCCAATCCGAATTGGAGAATGATTTTAAAATGAAAAACGTAGCTAATGAGCTGAAGTTTCTGCCCATATTTTTACTTTTTTATTTGGAGCTACAATTGAGGAGATATGATTAAAATACTGGACCCCAGTCTGCCCACATCATGCAGGGACAGCTCATTTCCAACTTTTCCAATTCCTGTTCACACTGGCTCCTCTCTTCTTGTGTAAACCCTTGTGGGTTCCCTTCACCTATAAAAGGGGACCTCTTCTTCCTTGGAAGGAACTCAAGCATTCAAGCCATTGATGAGAGGAATTCTTGAGGGAGTGAGTAGTAATGCCTAATTGTACTTAGCCCCATTAACATAAGCCCAAGCCTACACTTTCTCCTAGAGGAAAACTAACCATTCTTGTACGCCATCCTTGGAGGATCAACTCTAATCAAAGAAGGTGTTGTACTTGGCGTATCAATCAAAGTGGAATTATCCACTCTTCTTCTCTCTCCATCAATAATGGTGCCGAAGGGTTTCAAGTAAGATGTGTTCTACATTGATGTTTTCTTGATTTCTTGTCGTTTTCATTTTCATCTCTAATCCAACATATATATATATATATCTCTAATCTCATCTCTTTAACCAAATCTATCTCTTTCACTCTTAGTAATTCATCCTCTCTACAAATTTTAGGTTCTCCTTGCTACAGGTACATCTCTCCCCGCAGTATCCTTATTGCCTACGGGCAAGAATAGGGCTTGGGAGGGAAACTTCTCATCTCTTCACTTCTCTCATATCTACATTTTTCTCATATCTACATTTCTCACATACTATCCTAGATGAATAACCCACATGATGATCATTTCTATCGCTTTCACTCTGTACGATCTATTAGAATTAACGTATGGATTAGCCGTAAAATACACTTTCAACAACGTATAGTGTTTCTCTTTGGCCCTGAAAGGCTCAATGAAATACTTCTATCACCGGATCCCATCATACTACCTCTCATAGACTATAATTTTTCTTTTGATGTAAGCGTAGTTATCTTGCTATGAACCAAGAGGATTTGTACACACAATTAATCCCAATCACTAGACAAAATATATATATTATGGTAAGCACAAAACTACAATTCCAAAGAACAATTCGTAGCCTATTTGGTCAACCAAGATTGAATGCCATTAACGCATCCATTAACCCTTTCATATTACCCATGATACGATATGACCATAGCCTTGATGTTTTCATCTTCGTATTGTTTTGACATTCTCTTTTGCGTTCTTTCTTTGTGTGTGTGAATGCAAGAGAGAAAGAGTGAGTCTTCTTTGATTGCACTTCTTTCCAAACCCTAGTCTTCATGGCATCTATGGTTTAACTCCTTCATATAGTTTTTGTTGAGTTCTCTCACAAACTCTCACAGCCATAAGCCCGGTGCTTTCCTGGCAAGACCGCAAATTTCTCGACATATTTTTGGTGAACCCGACGTGAATCTGCTAGGGTGAGAGTTTGTGGGTAACCATGGGTGATCATGTTGAGCAACAGGGTATGCATTTTGACCCAGCAACAATGCAAATGTTTCAAGCATTTGCAATGTTCATGCAACAACAACATGCTACTGAAAGAAGGGAGATTTCAGCAACGAAGGCCATACAAGCGGTCGTCAACAGAATGGATCGGTTCAATGGCAAAGATGTAACCAAGTACCTACGCGAGTATGTGAAGGAGATGGAGCTGCATCGTGTGTCAGAAGGTGAGATGATTCAAAGCTTTGAGCTAGTTGTTGCTCCAGAAATTAGGGAGCATGTTAGGGCAATTAAAGATGGGCATGGGAGAAATTGGGAAGAACTCAAAGTAGCTTTAAAGGAGGAATATTTCATGGAGGACTCAGAGAGAGTGACCAAAAGGACATTCTTAGAATGGGTAGTCAAGCCAAAGCAAGGACTATCAATAACAGAGCTACTTAGGGAATTTGAGCGGCGCTATGCACAACTCACTAGGACAGAAAGGGCCACACTAGATGCAGAGAAGACAGATCTTTTCTTACAAGCTGCAGGTAAAGAGTTTCAAGAAAATTTGGAGCTTCTTCTTGAAGATAAAGATGCGGAGCAAGGACTAAAGACCGACTGGAATGAGGTTGAAGGTGCTGTCTCACTGCTTGCCAAACGACAAAGAAGAAGGGACAAGATGGTAGTAAACACTACAAGTCCTTCCACCTCAACTTCTGACAAAATGGTAAAGCCTACTTTTATCGCTCCTAAGTTTGATGAGTCCATGCTAGATGAGCTTGTGAAGGGGATGCGTGACTTGAAGGTGAAGTTTGCAAAGCTTGAAGAAAAAGGCCAACCATCAGGGCCACTTCCTAGGCAAAGACAACAGCCCAAAGAAGGGTTTGTTAATAGATGTATTTGGTGTGATAGTACAAACCATGTAAGAAGGGATTGTGATGATTTTAGTGATGCTTTGTCAAAAGATGTTGTCTTTTTTAAGGATGGTAAAATCCACTTAAGAGAGACAGGTCTACCCTTGAGAACTAACTTTGGGAAGGGGGGAATGCAAACCTTAGTTGAAGATATGGCAACCAAGCATGCCACCTCTTCAGTTGAGGCGGCTACTTATGGAGTAAAAATTGAACATTTTTGTGATGAAGAAGCGAGTGACCATCATGGTCAAATTTGGCCAAATGTCATGCAATTAGCTACAAAGGGGAAGCTTACAAAAGAGATTCTACATGAAGCAGGTGATTGCATACGTCTAGAAACAGGATGGAATGATCCAGTGGACTCATTGTCAGTGCATGCCTACATTACAAAATGCCAACAAAATGAGGCAATTGTAGAAGAGAAGCGCAGACGTGAGAATGCTGATGAAGGACCATCAAAAAAGAGCTTCTAGAAGTGGGGGAAGAAGCGACTCAATGCCTTCTCAAACACCCTCAACACAAGGAGCATCTCCACCTGAAGTACTCATGGAGGAGTCTACAACAGGAAAGAAGAAAGAGCCAACGAAAGGTAAGACAAAAGGCCCAACTTATAAACTACAATCTGATATTGAGGTTGCTACAGATTTAAAGAAAGTCTTGGAGGAAAGGATCTTGAATAGCAAGATTGAGTTTACTCTGGGAGAAGTTCTTGGCATTGCAAAGCGTGAATTCCATGAGGAGATCATTGACATCATCAAGAGAAAGAGGCAAACCCTTGCTGAAGTTTCTCGTCCACAGGTTGAAGGGGAAACCTCAAAGACACAAGGGATGCAACTGCAAAATAAGGAGAATGATGGAGCTGTGGTAGGATGCTACCAATCTAGTGGGAGAGTGAAGCAAGTGCATTTCTCAAATGATGATGAAGAAGTTGAAGATATTCCTAGGAGTTACTATTCACGAAGTCATTGGGCAAGGGCTACTACAGAAACTTTGGTCAAGGTAGGTGATCTTGAAGAGCCATTTGTTGCCTTGATTGACCATGGTTCAGAAATAAACATAATGTCAAAGAGTCTCTACAACAAGTGCAAATGGCCGATGGACACAGATCATGGCTGGATGGTAAAAGTGGCAAACAATTCATCCGGTGAATTGTATGCAGCATGTCCAGGTGTGAAGGTAACAATAGGTGATGTAAAGATTGACCAAAACTTCTTTGTACAGGATACATCTTCATATCATCTCATCCTTGGACAGCCCTACATTGTGGGAGTTCGAATGGAAACAAAGGTAATGGACGATGGTTCAGCATATGCTAGGATACGTAGCAAAGATGGTAAACGTGCTGTCCAATTCCTCACAGTTTGTGTAAACCATGAAAGAAATCGTGACAACCTCAGAGAACATCCTCTACCAAAGGTGAGCAAAGAGTTTCATGATCATAGAGAAATGATGGGTTTTGGCCAAGTACCATTGTAAAGCGGGATTGCAGTGGTACAGAAAGAAAAAGGGTCTCGCCTGATCCAAAAATAGGTGAAGCATTTTCAACGAGCTCCTTGGTAACAAAGAATGGATCAGTA
This sequence comes from Adiantum capillus-veneris, assembly GCF_014529385.1. Classification (NCBI taxonomy): domain Eukaryota; kingdom Viridiplantae; phylum Streptophyta; class Polypodiopsida; order Polypodiales; family Pteridaceae; genus Adiantum; species Adiantum capillus-veneris. The sequence goes on along the minus strand of NC_140956.1, from coordinate 44,004,256 downwards.
TGTTTTACAAAACTTGAAGATTTGAAGAGATGTGAGAAGCAATATGTGCATAATGTACAAATAGGCATGAAAAAGAGTGGGCTGCTAAAGCCCACTGAAAATGTTTTGGGTTTGTGTGAACAAGTTTCTTTTGTAGATACTATGGGTGAGCTTGATGCTATAATGAGGTCTAGTTTGCATCTTGAAAATGAAGTTGTGGAAGTTTGCTCTATGGAAATGTATCAAGTAATAGAAGCCTTTAAAGAAAGCCAAACAGTAGGCCCAGAAGTCCATGTTGAAACTAAATACAAGAGTGTAGCAAAGAAGGTGAAACCAGTAGCTTCACCCTTACCACCCAACAACAGGGAAAAGATTGAACAGGCTTCTTTACAACCAAGTTTGCGGAATCCTAAAAAGATCGGGCATACCTTCACAAAGGAGTCTTTTCAAGAGTTGCAGATTGGTTGCGAGGAGTTTCTAACACAGGAGGAGACAAAGTGCTTCAAAGAAATGCTTTCAAAGCATGGTAAGGCTTTTGCATTTGAGCCACATGAGATAGGATGTGTTGATCCTTATATTGTAGCTCCTATGGTAATTTTCACAATACCTCATGTGCCTTGGAATCTGCGGCCTATTCCGGTTCCAAAGGCTCATTTGCCAAAGTTAGTAGAGCTACTGAATGAGAAAATCAAAATGGGAATCTTGGAGCCTTCTTGTGCTCCATACTCAAACAGGTGGTTCACAGTTCCAAAGAAGAATGGTTCTCTACGCTTCATCCAAGATATGCAACCAGTGAACAAGGTGACAATTAGAAATGTAGGTACAGGTCCAATTGTGGATGAATTTGCAGAGGCATTTGCAGGGAGGGCAATCTACTCAATGGGGGATCTCTACTCAGGGTATGATCAATTTCAGCTTGCAATCGAAAGCAGAGACTTGACAACCATGAGGACACCTTTGGGTTTGGTAAGGATGTGTACCTTGCCACAGGGAGCAACCAACTCGGTTGCACATATGATGAATGGGATGAATAAGGTCTTACGTGACTTTATTCCTCAAATCACAATGCCTTTCATTGATGATTTGCCTATCAAAGGATGTGAAGAAAGTGACAGAGATGAAGCTTTGGATCTCAAGGGATGTCGCAGGTTTGTGGTAAATCACATAAATGATTGTGATAAAATTTTGTCTAGGTTGGAAGAAGTGAATCTTACATTGTCAGGGAAAAAGTCTATGTTTGGTGTCAATGAAGTGCTCATTGTGGGGCACATGTGCGGGCCATATGGTAGGAAACCTTGTCCATCAAAGGTAGATGCCATCCAAAGAATGAAAGAAACATGCACTAGCATCACTGAGGTTAGAAGGTTTCTAGGAGCATGTGTCTTCTATGTTATTTGGATTCCACATTATGCACATGTAGCTGATCCTCTTTATCAGCTGCTTAGAAAGAATCAAAAGTTTAAATGGACAGAAGCACATGTAAAATCCATGAAAAAGCTAAAGGATTTACTCCAGTCAGCAACGACTTTGAGAAAGGTAGACTATGAGTGTCAAAGGCCAGTGATTGTGACAGTAGATACCAGTCCTACAGGGATTGGATGGGCAATAGGGCAAGATGACAAAGAAGGACACAGGTATGTGGTAAGATTTGGAGCAAAGGTACTAAGTGCTCGCCAAAGAAACTATCCACAGATAAAGAGAGAGTTATGGGGTATGGTTACAGCCTTGAAAAGTGGAAAAGAGTACCTAATTGGTGCATGTGTGGTTGTAGAAACAGATTGTCTACCACTTCTTGGGATGATTACAAGCTGCTCAACACCAGACATTGCTATGTTGCGGTGGATTGCCTACATTAAGTCCTTAAATCCCGAGTTTAAGCACATTGCAGGTAAGGACAATACAGTGGCAGATATGCTATCAAGGGCAAGGTATGAAGATGAGTCACAAATGATTGATGAGGGAGATGATGTAGGCACAAAATTCTATTCTATCTCTCATGTCAAAGGTAACAATGTCTGCATGACTAATTCACTTGAATTGTTCTTGAAAGATCTTTATGAAGGTGATTGGCTTTCTATTGGAAGGTACTTGAGTACTCTAACAAAACAGGATGATTGGTCTGAACAAGAATTCAAGAGGATACGCAGGAAAGCATATGGGTACTTTTTAAGGGATGGTTACTTGTGGAAGCATCCTAAGCAAAAGGGTGCTACACCACAACGGGTTATATGTAAAAAAGAGACTCAAGTAAAGCTCATGCAAGAGTTTCATGAGAGTCTATGGGCTGGACACAGGGGTGTGTGGGCAACCTTCTCCAAGTTGAAAGAAAAATACTGGTGGAAGGGTATGTATAAAGATGTATCTCAGTTTGTAGAGTCATGTGTAACTTGTCAAATGTATTCAAATGTTCGACATCGTGATGGATTGCACCCTACATATCCACTAGCCATGCACTATAAATGGGTTGTGGATCTAGTCACGATGCCTTTAGGACTCTGGCAGATGAGGTACTTGGTTCTTGCACGAGAGGACCTAACTAATCAGGTTGAAGGAAGAGCATTAAGAGCTAAAACCACAGAAGCTGTGTGCAAATTCCTTCTTGATGAGGTGATTTGCCGTTATGGTTGTGTGGGAAAAATCACTGCAGATCGAGGTGAACTGGATGCCGAAGAAGCAAGGGAGTTCTTTTCTAGATTAGGAATCAAGCTTTCTCTTACTACAGCTTACAACCCTGAAGGCAATGGAAAGAGTGAAAGAGGGCACCCTCCTATCATCAAAGCTTTGGCCAAGACTTGCGAAGGAAGAGTTGGTGAGTGGCCAAAACTGTTACCATATGCTTTATGGGCTGATCGTACAACACATAGCTCAGTAACTGGCTACATGCCTGCGGAGCTAATGTATGGTCAAAAGCCAGTGATGCCGATTGAAGATACAATTCCTACATGGAATGTACTACCTTGGCAAGAGGGGCTTAGTAGGGAAGATCTCCTTGCACTGCGTATAAGGCAGCTAGAGAGAAGACCTGGAGACATTGAAGCTGCAAAAGAACGACTCAAAAATGCAAGGTTGAAAAACAAGGACTATTTTGATAAGCGACATCGACTCAGGAGCAAAGCAATTGACAAAGGTGACTGGGTTTTAGTGTATGATAGTAGCCTTGATAACCAACACACAGTCATGCGTAAGTTTTCAAAAAGATGGTTTGGACCATATGTTGTAAAACATGTGCATGAAAATGCTACTTACAGCTTGTCTGAACTAGATGGCACAGAAGTAAAGATTCCCATTGCAGGAAAAAGGATCAAAATATTTAAGAGAAGAGGAGACAATGATCCAGAAAATGCTGATGAGGAAGAAGAGCAAAACACAGATGAAGATCAAAGTGAAAATGAAGCTCTGGAATCATCCAGTGAAGATGAAAGCAAGGAAGATGTACAAGAGGGCTGATCTTACAAAGAAATAATTTGGCACATACCGGAGGATGTGCAGGTTTAGAGGGGGTGGATGTCGTGCTGTGACATGTACATAGTGGGAACACATGCTACAAGAGATATCTTGTAACTTTTTAGATACATAATTATATTTCCTATAATGTACATATACATATGTAAGTATAAAAATAAGCTTTCTATCTCATCTTATTATTTATCTCAAGGGTAATGTATTCTTAATTTACCATCAAAAAATACTATGGGAAAAGTGTCAATAGCTCCGCCTCTTTAACTTGGGGCAAAAAGCATTGACTCTTTATTTCTACCATCTCATTATTATCTCACACCCTATCTAGATCCTATATCTAGGGTAATTTCCAATATATATATATTCTATGTATTTTTTATATTTTTCTTATATTTCTTTTTAAATAGCTACTAGGAGAGAATCAAATCCTAGTGGGACACTAGGTGGCATGATTTCAAAGATACACTTATTTTAGTGCATTATTGCAAGCATGGTTACAAAACTTTGTCAAGGAGAAATGTCATGCTTTCATATGGCATGAGGTGTCCTTGGGAATTAAATGAAAGTCAAGGCTAAGGAGACCACATGAAGACTTTTGCTGCCATAAATGGACCCTATTTTGATGAATTTTTTACACAAGGTTCCAATCCGAATTGGAGAATGATTTTAAAATGAAAAACGTAGCTAATGAGCTGAAGTTTCTGCCCATATTTTTACTTTTTTATTTGGAGCTACAATTGAGGAGATATGATTAAAATACTGGACCCCAGTCTGCCCACATCATGCAGGGACAGCTCATTTCCAACTTTTCCAATTCCTGTTCACACTGGCTCCTCTCTTCTTGTGTAAACCCTTGTGGATTCCCTTCACCTATAAAAGGGGACCTCTTCTTCCTTGGAAGGAACTCAAGCATTCAAGCCATTGATGAGAGGAATTCTTGAGGGAGTGAGTAGTAATGCCTAATTGTACTTAGCCCCATTAACATAAGCCCAAGCCTACACTTTCTCCTAGAGGAAAACTAACCATTCTTGTACGCCATCCTTGGAGGATCAACTCTAATCAAAGAAGGTGTTGTACTTGGCGTATCAATCAAAGTGGAATTATCCACTCTTCTTCTCTCTCCATCAATAATGGTGCCGAAGGGTTTCAAGTAAGATGTGTTCTACATTGATGTTTTCTTGATTTCTTGTCGTTTTCATTTTCATCTCTAATCCAACATATATATATATATCTCTAATCTCATCTCTTTAACCAAATCTATCTCTTTCACTCTTAGTAATTCATCCTCTCTACAAATTTTAGGTTCTCCTTGCTACAGGTACATCTCTCCCCGCAGTATCCTTATTGCCTACGGGCAAGAATAGGGCTTGGGAGGGAAACTTCTCATCTCTTCACTTCTCTCATATCTACATTTTTCTCATATCTACATTTCTCACATACTATCCTAGATGAATAACCCACATGATGATCATTTCTATCGCTTTCACTCTGTACGATCTATTAGAATTAACGTATGGATTAGCCGTAAAATACACTTTCAACAACGTATAGTGTTTCTCTTTGGCCCTGAAAGGCTCAATGAAATACTTCTATCACCGGATCCCATCATACTACCTCTCATAGACTATAATTTTTCTTTTGATGTAAGCGTAGTTATCTTGCTATGAACCAAGAGGATTTGTACACACAATTAATCCCAATCACTAGACAAAATATATATATTATGGTAAGCACAAAACTACAATTCCAAAGAACAATTCGTAGCCTATTTGGTCAACCAAGATTGAATGCCATTAACGCATCCATTAACCCTTTCATATTACCCATGATACGATATGACCATAGCCTTGATGTTTTCATCTTCGTATTGTTTTGACATTCTCTTTTGCGTTCTTTCTTTGTGTGTGTGAATGCAAGAGAGAAAGAGTGAGTCTTCTTTGATTGCACTTCTTTCCAAACCCTAGTCTTCATGGCATCTATGGTTTAACTCCTTCATATAGTTTTTGTTGAGTTCTCTCACAAACTCTCACAGCCATAAGCCCGGTGCTTTCCTGGCAAGACCGCAAATTTCTCGACAACGTGGCGGCCCAAGAGGCCTCAAGGCTTAAGGACTTCAAAAAACAATAAAACCCCTTTTTTTTTTTTAAAACAAAAATATCTTCTAGGCCTGCCTTTACCAGGCTTCCATTTTCTGCTCCCATCTCCTATTGCCAAATTGTAAGGCCCTTGTGAAACTCCACTTTCCCGGCTACAACCACACCCTTTGTATCTGCACTTCAACCCCTCGGCATCCTCGAACCAAGGCTTCCAAAAATGGGAAAAATCATCTGCAACCAACCTTGGACAAAAGCACCCCAGCTCCCGACCGCTGTATCTTTCCGCTCTGGACTCCGTTTGGCATGCAGTCTCTTCCTGCTAGCTTCGTATGATGCACACTCTGCTCTAGAACTTCTTCAAGACTCAGAAGATGCCAGATTGCACATTCTCCAATGCGGCCAAGTGGGCGCAGACCCGGCCCCTGAGAAAACTTCAACTTATCATATCTTGCAAACCCTGGCTCCGATCCGCAATCCGAAAAGACGGGTAGGCTCCATGAATTGAGCTCTACACATCTATACCTTAAGTTCCACTTGGACCATCTGTCTCCCGCTGCCCTGTCCAGCAAGAATCTGCAAACCACTGAAACTTCAACCTTCAATAACTTGGGCTCCGTAGCTCGGTTTGATGATCCATCTGGACCTGTTCCTTCAACACTTCAAGCTCTTCATTTCTGGACCCAAAGGTTGCACTTTGCATCTCCTTCACCTACTACCCCAATTAGCCCATTATGGAGCATTTCTTGGCCTATAAGCCGCATCATGCATACACTTCCGCTGCCACCTGCCATCCCCAGATCTTCCTAGCTGCTTCAGTCCTTTGCCATGCTTTTGCCTGCCTGTACACACCTGTCCATGCTACCTTCTAGAGTCGACACACTTTGGCTGCAGCATCGTGTACCTTGGTGGCTTTTTCGCCAGGAAATAGAAATGTTGATGGTACAGACGGGCTGGCTCTTCCACCTGCTTGTGGATGAGATCGGCAAATGTAGCCGCAGTTGTTTCTTTTGTAAACGTGCCCGCTGTTTTCCTATCTCTTGCCTGCATGGTCATCCCTTTAGTGGGAAAACTGAGTGCCTCTGCCACTATTTCCTTTGTAATTACAACCTCGACCTTGTTTCCTTGGTTGTCTGAGATTTGGGCAGTTTTGTCCTCCTTGATGGTAGACAGAAGCTCGTAAGCTTTCTGAAAGTCTACTCCGCAGGGCTCTTGTTCATAGAAGTGTCGGAGTCCCAACCTACGGTTAGCCTCTTTGGTTTCTCGCTTTGCTGCGACATCATAAACCTCTTTAGGCAAGAGCTGCAACTCTACCGGATGTCCTTCTTCACTCTTAAACTTGCCAGTGAAGACCGTGGTGTGGTGTTCTTCTAACTGCTCTTTAGAAAGGTAAGATGCCTTTGCAGCTTTGACCGACTCCGAGTCCAATTGATACGGGGACAGTTCTTGCAGTTTCTCCTTTTGGTTTAACTTCTTCTTGGCTTTCTGCATGGCTTGCATTGCTCATGTTTAGTGAATAGAGTGCAAAGTTAGCAGAGTTGTCAGATTTTTCTCCGGAATGTCCTTTTAGACTGAAATGCTGATAATCTGATCCAAATTGCTTCAAATCAATTTTTGAACAAGCAAAGATGCATAAAATCATGCAAGGAACAGAATTGTATGGTCAAAAGAAAAATTTGCAACCAAAGCAAATAATCGCGATTATTTACAACTGGGAAAATTTTCAACTTTTTTGCAAAATTGGCTTTACAGGCTTGAAGTATATGCCAATTACATGCTCTGAGGGAAATATGGGCTCATTTGGATGTACGGGGTGAAAATGGTACCAAATTTTGGCTTTAGGTCTCTGAAACAGTAGATATAAAGGAAATTTGAGATTTTGAAATCCAAATTGACTCAAAATTGGCTAGTGGGCTTATCACAACATGTACTTTGGATGTATGTGACAATTTTCCAAATTGCCCCATTTTGACCAAAAAGTAAATAATTGCGATTATTAACTTTTCTTCCAAAAGTAACATTTTTTGGCATGCATTGGTTCTAAGCATGGTATAGAGCTTGGGTATGAATTATGAGGTGATTTGGATCAAGAAAAGTTATTCATAACCCAAATTTTGGCTTTCACAGACTTCTTTGCGTTTTTTGGCAATTTTGCAAGTAATGGGTGGTCATTTCAGCTCATACTTTATTTTTGGCATGTAATAGGTGTGTACACATGATAGGTGAGGTGAATTGACAATTTCCAAGCAAAAATGTTGCAAAAGTAAATAATCGTGATTATTTACAATAGTGACAAAAACTTTGCATTTCACATAAATTTTGACCTAGACATGTTTCATACACCTAATACAAGTCCTAAATTGAATTTGGTCAAGTTTGGTCATGCCGGCATCACTTTGTGCTCTGTCAACTCTGAAAGCACCGTTTTTTGTGATTACTCTGTCTGTTAGGTTGGTCGGTCAACTTTGAGGCTTTGTACTTGTCCGTAACCTCGTCGTGAAGCTACCTGTCCAATTTTGGCTCATTTGGAGTCAGTTTGACTTCGTATGTCGAATTTGACGCTTTGTAACCTTCGAGCTGTTTTTCGCTTTTCGAGGGCTTTACTTGATGGATATTTTCTCCAAACCAATCATATACATTGTATATGAACCTCATTAGCAAGCCATCTGTGGAGTCAGGTCGGAATTCTGGCCTTTTTCAAAAAACCCTAATTCTCTACTGAGGACCCCCTTGACCCCAGCCGAATGATCATCTGATGGTATGGAATGGTTCTATTATGTTAGGGCAAGCTATGGTTCAAATCCCATCCGATTTGGTCAAGCTGGCAGGCCGCTATGGTCACTTTTAGGTCGTAGGTCTTCGTACACTGCTCGGCTTCTAGGGTTTTTTCTAGAGCTTTAGACTAGCTACCGGCTGTACAAAATGGATCATTGATTAGTAAGGAACTTACCCCTCATGTCTCGTGTGAGATGGCGCTGAAAAAGGTCAACTGTGGGCTCCAAAAATGACGCGCGAAAGAAGCCGAAATGCTCTCTTTGCAAAGGCTCCAAGTGGAAATGAGGTGGTTTTAGCCTACCCTGGCTATCTATACCCGGACTTCCTGAACTAAATTTCCCCAGATTCCCCCGTTAGTCCTATTAGGCCATGAAATCTATGTTAGGCTCAAAAATTTCCCAAATCGGATTCTCGCAGCTCATTCTGTAAGAATTTTGCAGAAGTAGGCCTGGCCGCCTAATTTAGGCTTCCCGCTTTCACTTTTGATTTCGTTGAAAATTTTTGTGCTTGTCCTCCTTGTCTTTTTGATCACCATCGTGTCTTCCATTTTTCCATCTGAGCTTCCCTGCTAATTATTATTAATTTTTGATCGTCAAAATCAAAGAAAATAGAAAAATGCTCTAAAAAAGCAAAGTGAAAATCCAATAATTAAGAAAATCCCTTGAAAAACACATTTTTTTTTTTTGGTTAGATTTCTCAATTTTTAAGCCTCCTTATCAACAAAAATAATGAGAAATACCCAAAAAATGACTATTTTTGATGATTTTCTGATAGTATATACACTATTTATACTCATCAAGAAGATATTATCAGTGACTTTTCCCTTGTTGATGAATTATAAGGGCATTACTAGGTAATTTTGCAAAAATCACACGTTAACATGGAACTTTTTCCTCCCTCTTCAAACATTGCCCTTAATTACTTAGTATTTAGTAGTACCCTTCCACCCCTCCTAGATGGCGTTCTTCGGGGTGATTGCGTGCATGGGTCGAACAATTGTGTCTATGCATAGCCGTGATTGGCTCTACCATGATATGAAGATCAATGCAATTCAACTCAATATGTTGTGCAATAGCTGAGTCTTGAGTAAATAACTCAAGGGTTTCCGATGTCGAGGTTTGCTGCTGGTGTCTTCCAAAGAGAAAATCTTGTAGCCTTTGTGCCCTCTGTTTGATAGTACCATCAGGGTGTTTAAGCACGCTGATTGCTTGAGCTGTTGGTAGCACTTTAGACGGTTGTCGAGCTTTTTCTCGCCATTGGTAGCTCGGTCTGCTTGGTGCATGGTGTTTGAGAGTCTGTTGAGACTTAACTCGCCACTGTTTGATTGGTTTCATGGTATGTGGAGAAGATAAGTGTTCCTTTTTCTTCCAAACCTTTTTCATGTTAGGTTCCCCGATCATAGATGCTCGATTCTGTGCTCGAATCCTTGGAACCGTCTTCTGTTTCTTTGGTGAAATTTTAGGCACCCAGATCTGATTTGGTTTATCCACAAGTTGTGCCTTTGGTACTCAAATTTTCCTGACTCCTTGCATGCTACTTGTAGCATTTATTTGTCGAGGGGATGGAGAAGATTTACTTCGTGGATTGGTCCTCTGATTGCATCTTTTCCATTCCTCTTTGCTTGGTGCAATAGGAACAATGAGTTGCCCTCCTTTAAGTGATAGCTTTAGCTGATTTGTATCCCAATCTGGTACAGCTTTGTATGTACGCATCCAAGGAATGCCAAGAATCATCGTCTCATTCATGTGTTCATCTGGCAAGCATACAAACTGATGCAGACATGAGCATCCATGTACTACCACGTTCAAGTTGACTACTCCCAATGTTGGAGTTGGATTCTTGTTGCATCCTTTGATTGTCATTATTCTTGCGGTCAATGCTTGACTTGTTGCCTTCTTGTATGTGGAATAACTAACTGCATTCACTCTAGCTCTTGTGTCTATCAAAGCATTGGTGCTATGATTGTTGAGTTGTACTTTGATGCGGAGATCCATTCCATCTAATCAGTCGTCATCTCTTGAAACTACGTCTTTAGATAATTCCCATTGTCGATCATCTAGTTCCAAAGTGTTGATGGGAATCGGTATCTGTTGATTCTTGAGAGCAGCTTTAAGCTTGAGCACCCGAAGTCTAGCTTCCTCTTGGGCTTCATAAATAACGTGTTGTCGCTTCATCTTCCTTTGTTTGGCTGCATGAATTCTCTCTAGCAATTCATCGGTTAGTGGCAAAATTGTATTTCTTTAAACAACATCCACTAATTCAATTAGCCATTGGTTCACCATCTAAGGTTGATAATTTTACTGCTCAAGGGAATAGATTAGAACTAAGTCCCCTTTCTTGAAAATTTTGGTGATCAAGAGGGAATCAAAAAACTGTTTTTGTTTCCGCTTTTGTGCATAGATATGAGCTACAGCAGTTAGCCTTTGCTCGTCTAGCTTTCCAAATCTTCAAGTCCTTCTGACAATTCATGTCCAGTCCACTCGAGAGTCTGTGCTACCCTTAATGTCGGCAATAGAAATTCTATTGGCGGTATGGCATCAAGACCATAAACGAGGTTAAAGGGTGTAGCATTTAAAGCTGTTTTGAATGAAACTCGATAAGCCCATAGAGCAGCATGGAGATTCATTTCCCAGTCTGTCCTTCCTGAACTAACCACTTTGGTCAGTATCGAGCTAAGAATTGTATTTGTATGCTCAGCTTTTCCGTTTGCTTGTGGGTGATAGGGAGCTGATTTGTTATGGATAACCATAAACTCATCTAGCAGATACTCTATTACCTCGTTGAGGAAATGAGTCCCCCGATCAGTGACAATCTCTATTAGCAGTCCATACCTTACAAATACATACTCATATAAGAATGCAGCAGTGGTTCTGGCATCATTCTTTTGAGTTGCTTTAGCCTCGTCCCATTTGGTCAAATAGTCCGTAGCTACAATGATATATTGAGCTTGGGTTCTATAAGCAGGTGGTTGTATCGATCCAACAAAATCTATACCCCATTTTATGAAGGCTCTGGCCCCCATCATTGGTTTTAAGGGCATGTTGTCTACTCGTGTTGGCATTTTTGTTCGTTGACAAGCATCACACCTTCGAACATATTCTTTGGCATTTGCAAAAAGTGTTGGCCACCATATGCCTGCCATCAAGATTGCTCTTGCGGTGGTCTCACTAGAAAAATGACCTCCAGCTAATCCAGCATGTGCTTGTTCTATAATCGGAATATACTCGTTTTCATTTGCACAAAGACGCAAATGTTGATCTTTACCTCTCCGATACAATTGGTTCCCAATGAGAGCATAGTCTCTTGCTTCTGTTTCAATTGCTCTTTGACGGCGTTTTCTCATATCCGCAAGAAATGTTCGGCTCGATAAGTAAGTAACCAGATAGTTACTCCACTTAGGAATAGGTGACATTTGAAACAATGTTACGTGAGGAATGGGTGGTTGTCTTTGACATTGAGGGCAATCTTTTACAAAATATCGAACATCTCTCCTCATAGTCGGCCAAAATACTCCAAGTTTTAAGATTCGTTGCATAGTTTGGTCTTCCGCAAAGTGAAGTCCTACTATGGTAACATGTGCTTGACTTAGGTATTGATCCCTTTCTTCAGGGTTAATGCATAAAAGCAATATCCCGTCTCGATTCCTTTTATATGGCCTCCAGCTAGTAATTGATACATAGCCGATTGCTCGATTAAATCAACTATGATAGGGAGTGGTGAATCCACTTGAGCTATCATCATGAATGACACAATTTTTTCCGACCATCTAGGTATCATTTCCACGGAGAACAAATAGGCATTTGTTAGATCATCCTCTACCCCTTTAGGTGATTCCTCTGAAACAATCCTAGACAAATGATGTGCTCTTTGATGTGTGGTGCCTTTTTTTACAACCACAGTGAAATCAAATTCAAGAAGAATGATGAACCATCTCACTATTCTCCCTGTGCTACATGGTTTGTTGACCAAATATAACAAGTCTTGGTGATCCACAAAGAACACAAACTTGTTGGCCAATAGGTAATGTCTATACTTTTTAACGGCATAGATCATTCCTAGTCCTTCTCTTTCAGTGGTGTTGTAATTCTTTTATGCCATATTCAATTGTCGGCTAGCATAAGAAATAGGAAAGTCAATTTTCCCATCTCTTGGTTGGGCTAGTATACAACCAATAGCAAAGTTTGAAGCATCTACATGTACATGGAATACCTTATCCCAATCGGGTGCTTTCAATATTGGAGCTGAGGTGAGAGCTTGCTTAAGCTTCATGAAGGATACTTCACATGCCTCGGTCCATTCAAAGTGTGTAATCAAGCTATACATGGGTTTTGCAATTATAGCATACATGTAGATGAACAGTCGGTAATATCCACGATGTCCCATGAAGGCTTATACCCCTTTGACTGTTGTTGGTCTAGGCAAATCAGCAATGACATGAATCTTTTCAATATCAGTAGCCATTTTTAGACACTATATGTCCAAGAATTTTCCCTTGTCTTCCCATGAATGTGCACTTTTCAGGGTTTAAGCAAATCCTGTAAAGTCTACATTTCTTGAATACCTTTTTGAGGTGTTCAAAATGATCAGCTCGGATTGACGAATGTACGCATAAATCATCCATATATACTTCCAAGAATTTCCGAAGATACTCTTTGAAAGCATGGCTCATCAATCTCTGAAATGTGGCTGTAGCATTAGTTAACCCGAACGGCATAACCCGATAGGCAAATATACCCCATTCTGTTGCAAAAGCAGTTTTGTGCTGATCTTTTGGGTCAACCAAAAGTTGATTGTATCCCGAAAATCCGCCTAGGAAGCTGTAAGCTTCTTTTCCTGCCACTCGTTCTAAAACATGCTCAGTTATCGGATTAGGGAAGTTGTCTCTAATGGTAGTTGTGTTGGAATTAGGGTTGCAGAGAGACACACACAGCTTGGAGAAGACGAAGGAAGCTCAAGGCACACAACTAAGAGTGTATTACTTCGTGTGCAATGGAAAGATAGATAGCCCTAGAGTGATGGGCATATAGACAATGCACGGGGGAAAAAAAACCTTCTAAAGAGGAAAAAAAAATACACCGGCGGTCCTAGTGTGTTCACACACATCACTACCACATGTATATGGTAACAAATCCCCCCTGGAGTGATGCGGTGAACGAGAGCTGGCACATGAGTAAAGGGAAGTGCCATGCCCTAAGGACATGATCAGTCCACAAAGGGGAGTAAGCCTAAGGCTTTGCGGAAAGCTTCAAGATTCTCACGAGACAATGCCTTTGTGAAAAGATCTGCGAGGTTGTCCTGTGTTGGCACATAAGCCAAGCTGATCTCTCCTGCTGAGAGCCTCTCCATGACATAGTGGTAATGCACCTCAATGTGCTTTGTGCGAGCATGAAAAACTGGGTTCCTCGCAACTGCCAATGTGCTTTGACTGTCAGTGTAGATAGTGTTGGCAGTGTCCTGTCCAACACCCAAATCAGCTCATAAGGAGTCTGAGCCATACACACTCAACCGTAGATGTGAAGACTGCCCTGTACTCAGCCTCACAACTCGAAGTGGCCACAGTAGGTTTCTTCTTGCTCAACCATGATATACATGAACTGCCAAGCATGAAACAAAAACCACTTGTGGACACTCATGTGTCAAAACAACCAGCCCAATCTGAGTCCGAAAAAGCATGTAAGTCTGGCGGCAATGATCCCCCCTTGGGATAAAACAAGCCAAGATGTAAAGTGCCACTAAGGTAGCGGAAAATCCTCTTGACAGCTTGCCAATGCTTAGATCCTGGGCTATGCATAAATCTGTTGACCTATGAGACTGCAAACTGAATATCTGGCCTCGTGTTGCATACATAAATGAGGCAGCCAATAGCAGTTTGGTAAAGAGTGACATCAGCAGGATCGCCAGCATCATGTAAACTCAACTTCAAACCTGTTTCCATGGGAGTGGCAATAGGTTTGCAATCCTCAAGTCCAAACTTACATAGCAATGTCTCTATGTAACTTTTCTGACACAAGGCAATACCACCATCACACTGCTTAAACTGTATACCCAAGTAATGATGCAACAGCCCCAAATCTTTCATCTTGAAAGTAGCATTCAAATCAGCCTTAAATTCAGCAATATGTCTCTCATTTGGTTCAGTGATCAGCAAATCATCGACATAAAGAACCACAATGAGAAGTGCATCACCCTCATGCTTTACATACAATGTGCTTTCTGTTGGACTGTTATGAAAGCCTTGTTTAACCAAATGAGTGTCAGCTTTCTCATACCAAGCACGAGGAGATTGCTTCAACCCATACAAAGCCTTCTTACATTTGCACACTTTGTCCTTTTGTCCTTTTATGACAAAACCGCGAGGCTGCGTTACATAAACTTCCTCAAATATGTCACCATTCAAGAAAGCAGTAACAATGTCTGATTGATGTACATCCCAACCAAAACAAGCTGCCAATGCACATAGAAAATGCACAGTAGTCATACGACAAGTGGGAGCAAAAGTCTCTTCATAATCTATGTCTTTTTGTTGTGCATAACCCTTTGCAACAAGTCGAGCCTTATGGCGATCGATCTCACCATCCGGCTTGCGTTTCAACTTGTAAACCCACTTCGTACCAATGGCCTTTTTGCCAGGAGGCAAATCACATAAAGTCCATGTGTCATTTTCTATAAGTGCATCATATTCTGATTGCATGGCAGCCATCCAATTTTCTGAATTCTGTGCTTCATCAAAAGACAGAGGTTCCTCAACATCATGCAAGCTAGACACAACCAAAGCATAACAATCTGATGCATAAGATGCATGGTGAGAGCCTCAACGAGTACGACTAGACAAAGGTGCATCCAATTTACTGTCATGCAAAGTGTGCACCAGCCATTTTGGCATACCTCTAGCCTGCTCATTTTCAGCCCTTTCCTCATCAAGAAAATCATGTACATCTGGATCAGTAATAGGCTGATCTATAACATTTTCAGAAATCCCCATAGGCTGTACATTTGCCTCATTGGAACTTACATTTGTATTTCCACCACTGAAAAGAGGCAACAAAGTGTCACAAATGTCCTATGAGCTTACATTATTGTCTCTAGTACATGACAGCAAGGGCTGAACAGAATCTTCCACAAACACTACATCCCGTGAAACCAGAATATGCTTTGTTTGTGGATGATATAATCTGTAACCTTTGCTTTCATCACTATAACCAACAAAAATACATTTGACAGCCTTATCATCTAATTTTTTGCGCCATGTTTGTGGCACCAAAGCATATGCCAAACAACCAAAAACACGCATGTGCTCAATAGAAGGCTTTTTATCATGCCATGCTTCATATGGAGTAATAGACTGCAAAGCTTTCGTAGGACACCTGTTTAGTACATAAGTGGCACACGTGATGGCCTCAAGCCAAAAAGAATGCGGCAAAGCTTGACTTTTGACCATACATCGTGCCATTTCCGTCAGTGACCTGTTTTTCCTCCGAGCAACACCATTTTGCTGAGGTGTATAAGGCACTGTACATTGGCGTTTTATCCCACGACTAGCCAGAAATGCATTGAATTCATGAGACATATACTCCCCCCCTCGATCGGAACGGAGGATGCCCATAGTACATTTCGAGACATTTTCAACCATAGCCAGAAATTTTTTGAAACACATAAAAACTTCGGACTTCGCTTTAAGCAGGAATACCCATGCATGCCTGGAGTAATCATCAATGAAAGT
The DNA here is from genome assembly GCF_014529385.1 of Adiantum capillus-veneris. Lineage (NCBI taxonomy): Eukaryota > Viridiplantae > Streptophyta > Polypodiopsida > Polypodiales > Pteridaceae > Adiantum > Adiantum capillus-veneris. The sequence goes on along the minus strand of NC_140956.1, from coordinate 43,988,230 downwards.
CACGAAGTAAAGGTAATTGCCCAAGGACGGAGTTTGCATGGGCCCACAAACATCACTATGCACAAGTTGCAACCTGCATGTGGCCCGAACTGAACCATCCTTTGGAAACTTAGAACACTGCATCTTATCCCAAATACAGCCTTCATAAACATGTGTGATAGGTGCTTCAAGAGGCGGCAAAGAAGCAACCATATCAGATTTCTGCAAACCCAGCAAAATTCAGATGACCAAAACGTGCATGTCAAAGTTTTGCATCTGAAATAGCACTTGAATCTGCAACAGCATTTGCAAAATTTTATCCACACTTGTCACACAAAGTGAGCTTATACAGCCCACGACACAAAAGGCCAGATGCAACAATTTCATCACCAAAACTGAGATCATGAACTGTACATCTGTCATCCACAAATTTGACTACAAGTCCAAGTCTAGCAAGTGCGGATACAGACAAGAGATTCTTCTTGATCCCAGGTACATAAAGTGCATCAACAAGTGTGAAGGAACTGCCATTTGCAGTAGTAAGCACAATCTTTCCAACTCCCTGAACCGTATAAGAGGCACTGTTGGCACAAGTGACTAAATTCCCATGAGGGACAAACTTGAGAGAGGTAAACAATTCACGATGTGAGGTAATGTGCTTTGTAGCACCACTGTCGAAATACCACACATGTGAATCTACAGCAACTGACAAGCATGCATCATGGACAGCAGGATTGTAAGTGCACTCTGCGCTAAAAGCCCATTCTGCATCAACATCAGCAACAGAGTCTCCTTTCACATAAGACTCAACAATGGCTGCATTTGTAGTGGAACCAGCATTTGCAGTGGAACCACCCTCTTTCTTCTTAGCCTCTTTGGCCTTCAACTTAGGACACGACTTGATCAAGTGATCATTAGCTTTACAATAATGGCAATCCATCTTCTTTTTGCCCTTATCACCAGAATTGCCAGAAGAAGTGCTGCCAGCAGAAGCATTAGGAACAGAAGTTTTGCCACTCGTAGCAGATCCATAAGAAGTGGCTGCATTACTGTTACCACCCTTTCTTTGAGAAGCAATAAAAGTCTGTTCAACTGCACGCTGCCTAGTCCTGTTTTTTCTTAAAAGTGACTCTTGCAACAGCAATGTGCATAATGTATCAAACTTGACAACTTTAGGATTTCCTTGGGTCATAAGTCTCCAAGTACTAGCAAAAGTCTGGTAAGAATCTGGTAAGGCATCAAGAACAATCTGCACTAGGGAACTGTCTGAAATGACTTCACCTCTGCAGAAATGAGTTGCTCATTGATATCCTTGGCACTAGCAAGGAAAGTGTCCATATCATCTTCCTCGTGCATAATCTTCGACTCCAACTCTTTACGCAGCAAAGCAATTTTAGCCTCATTGCGACTTGCATAAAGACCAACCAATATATCCCAAGCCTGTTTTGCAGATTTTGCTGAACGGATGTGAGGAACATTGGTGTGCTTCATAGACAACGCAATCAATGCATGAGCCTGCGCATCCTTAACATCCCAAAGAGCTTGTTCTATCGTAGGCAAAACAACTCTAACAGCAGCAAGACCTGCAACATCCTCAACATCGCGTACATCCTCAGAACCAGGACGTACATCAATGCCCTGCACAATATTCCAGATGCCCTTTGACACAAGAACGTGTTGCATCATATAAGCCCACATAGGGTAGTTGTCCCCATCCAACCTGTCCTCAGCAACAAACATGTTGAACACATCTGTGTTGTTGTTGTCAGCCATGGTAAATGCTGCACCTGATGTGAAAACTGCCCGAAAATAGGAGAAACGGAGCGGGAACAACACGTGCTATATAGCACAAACCGTGGAAGACTATAAGGCACCTGTTATGCAGAAATCAGCACTGATAAAAATTCTGCACAAAATGACGAAATAGCCTGTGCAGTACTGCCTAAAGTGGAAACAGAGGCCGAAATGAGCCTGAATCAGAAATCTGAGCAGACTAAGCTCTTTGAGCTTGCCAAAAATATTTGTCGACCTGCGAATGCTCGCCAAAGCTCATTGAAATCGGAGAAAGTGAGGAGGTGTGTGTTGGAGCAGCTGGCGACTGAGCCTGGGAGGATGCAACCTGCTCTGATACCAATTGTTGGAATTAGGATTGCAGAGAGACACACACAGCTTGGAGAAGACGAACGAATCTCAAGGCACACAACTGAGAGTGTATTACTTAGTGTCCAATGGAAAGATAGATAGCCCTAGAGTGATGGGCGTATATACAATGCACAGGGGAAAAAAACCTCCTAAAGGGCGAAAAAATGCCCCGGCGGTCCTAGTGTGTTCACACACATCACTACCACATGTATATGGTAACAAGCTGCATTCACTTTTTTGAGATTAACGCACACTCGTAATTTCCCATTCTTCTTAGGTACAACCACAATTGGAGACACCCAATCAGTGTGTTCAATTTCGTAAATGAATTCGGCTTCCTTCAGTTTTTCAATCTCTTCTTTGATCTTTCTGACGAATGTTTCGTTATAAGTGTATGGTCTCTATCTACTTGGTTTTGCATCATCTCTCATGCGTACAGTATGCTGACAGATTTCTGGATCAACACCCTTGAGATCCTTGTAAGACCAAGCAAAGATATCCCGGTATTCCTTTAACAAGCTTAGCAAAAGCTTTTCTTCTTCTTCTGTTAGGTCATTTGCAATGTAATCCGGTCTAGGCTCTTCTCCTGGTTCAGCCAAGTCTACCCTTTTAGCGTTTTCAGGTCCTTTGTAAGACTCGCCTTGTTTCCGTAGTTCCCTAACAGGTTGTTCGATTATGATTTTCCGATCTTGGAGAGTATGCTTTTTGTAATGGGATGGAACATGCATTACATCCTTCCCATCCTCTTCCGTGGTTTCCATTTCGATGGTGTATATCTCCTTTAGAGCTTTTTTCAACACTTGATATTTCTTTTTCCGCTCGAATCTGGTCATGAGTGGTTTTTTATCCTGATGTTCTTCTTGAGTACCCTTCCTTGTTTTTCTCAATGTCTGAGACCTTTTTGAGTCTCCGTTTGAAGGATACCTGCCATTTATTTTGTCCTTGACACAATCATTAGCATCTATCTGCATCAGGAATTGTGTTTTACTAGATACTGATGGCATAGGTCGTGCTTTCACAATTTTAGTGTCTCTCTTTCTTCTTTACCATTTTTGTCTTCTTGATTTCTGGTTTGGAAAGTCAAAAAACTTTTCCTCCCCTTCCTTTAAGAGTAATTGAGCCCTCGTATGTTCTTTTTCGGATCTCGAATCTTCTGAGGTAGCTAAGTGTTCATCTAACTCATTAGCTGCATCATAATAGAGGTTAGAAAAGACTTGTTGAGCTTTCATCAAGTCCTTTGTTTCCTCATCCTTGTTTTCAATGTTAAGGATTGACATCATTTGGATGGGAATTATGTCGTAGCCATCCTCATTGCAAAATTGAGTAGGCATAGACGTATTCACACATACATCCATTTTCGTTAAGATTTGAGTCCACTCGAATGGTTCGAATAAATATTCTGGAAAGGGTTCTAATATGTAGGCTTCGTCTGTACAGTCCCTTTCTAGGATACATTCCTCTCGTCTTAAACTTCCATTTTCTGAAGCTCCGCACATCCAAATAGGAGTGTCTTTGTTTAGTTGTCCCAGCGTTTCTTCCTTGCAACCCAAGCTTTAGCCAAGTGACGAAAAACGCCCCCACCGGCTGCGCAACTCCATAGACCTCCTCTGCATGTGATTTCATTGAGGTCGGATCTCGACCTCCCCCTTCGACAAGGGTTGTTGCCCACGGTGTCGACTACTCGACGAGTAGACTCAGCCCGTCCTAGCCTTGGTTCCCGCCTGTGTTGCCTTGAAGACCTCGATGAGCTTGAGGGAGAGAAGAAGCTCGAGTAGCCATGCCTCTTCATATGAAAGAAAGAGAGAGAGAGAGAGAGAGAGAGAGAGAGAGAGAGAGAGAGAGAGAGAGAGAGAGAGAGAGAGAGAGAGAGAGAGAGAGAGAGAGTACATGCAAAGCCATGCAAAGCAGGTTTACCCTCCTCCATAGCTCTCGTCTTCCTCCTCTCACCTTGCTCTGATACCAGTGAAAGGACATGGAAAATGGAACATGCTCATCACCACCCAGCCATGCCCTATTATAGACCCTTGGCCTGCCAAGTATAGGGACCCCCTTGACTGCATGTCCATCCTGGCCCTTGGCCGTGCCTGGTTTTACCCTTGGCATGACACCCGCACACTGGTTGCGTGTTTGAAGCCTTAGTGGCTCACACGCAGTGCACAACAAGTCCTCTGCGATACATTTTTGGCGTCGCTCTACCGGGGAGGCGTTGTACGCTTAGCTTGCGACACAATTGTTTATTGTTCTTCTTGTAATTTTTTATTTGGCTTTTTGCAGATCTGTTGTTTGGTTAGGGTTAGGGTTAGGGTTAGGACTAGATATATGTTTTTTTGCATTTTCTATAATTTTCTATATTTTACAGTCATTTTTTGCATTGTCTGTATTTTCAGCCTTGGACTTCTTTGAGCCTTGTGCCCAACTAGTAAAAGACTATTTCAAGGATTCCTATGGCATAAAGTAATCAAATCTAGGGTTGTAAAGGATGCCACATCCCTCTAACCGAGACGCTCGTTTTAAGCTATAACATGCTATATTCCATAGCTTAGTCATAAAAATAAAAATAAAAATTTGAGAGTAAAACCAAGTTGCAAAACATCCCAAAAACTAGGTGAGCGGCCTTCCCGGACACTCACCAACACTTCTAGGGTGCCAGGGTCACATGCACGTATGCCCTGGTCATGTGCTAGAGCATGAGAATATAGAGAGTGCCTCTGCTTACACGGGCACCCATTATCCCTCCACATTAAGCTCTAGGCCCTCAACGGGAACCTAAGGCAGTACTACTCAAGACCCCCACGTAGCAGCTAGTGACTCTTACTCTGACTCAGATGCGATGGAGGGATATCCTACACAAAACCCTGAAATTTCAAGTCAAGACATGCATGCCTTTGCCCCATGGCATGAGTCTAGCGTGTTTAGCCGCTTAAAGGAGACCTTTAGTCAAAGCCACCCGTCGGAGCCCACAACTAGTGAAGTGAACGAGGGCAATGGGGAGGTAGATTCGCCTTTCACTTCTCACGTAAACCCAGTACTCCCCAAGGGTGCCCATGTTGACATCCTACCTACTCCACTTGTTAAAGACCCTACAGAGCCATCACCACCTAAGGTTCTACTACCCCGATGGTAGAAGTCTTGCCGAAGTGCAAGAGATCAAATGATATATGCAAGCAACGAGGGAGAGGGAAATTGAGAACATACGAATTCTAGAACAAAGCCAAACCATGAAAGCGAAGACCCCTATGACAACAATTATGTCAGTCGAGCAACCGAGTGCTCCCAAGATAGCAGTCATGGAGGGTCAGGCAATGGGGAGCCATAATGCTTCCACTTCAAGGGGAACCTCCAACACGCCAAGCTTAAAGGGGACATTTCTTACAGAAAATTGGGAGTATGACCTACAAACTAAGATGTTGACTAACTTGTACACATACTGCACATACCATGTGAGGTGGTACAATCCACGTTTGGGGCCACAAGTTTAGAGGAGTAGTAATGGATGATCTGTGATGTCATCCATGGTGCCATCTGATTAGGGAGGCAAGACCAGGAATTAACGTTCCTTCGACGGGTCCTATGAGATTCTTGGATACTGGAAAGTCCAAACGATCAACCCTATCACAAATGGAGACTCCCTCAGTGATTCCCATTGATCCTTCATATGTTGTTTCACCTGGAGTCTCAATACCCTCTGGACACACAAGCATTAGTTTCACATTCCCAAATTTAGCTCATCTTTCCCTCGAAGAATCTACAGCTACTATGCATGTCTCTGTTAGCAGCAAGCTAACGTGGACACCATTTTTTGCAGTTCTCCTTGTAAAACAATTATTATTTTGATAAATCGAGAATATTGTAACTCCTATTTTCTTAGTAAACCTTGTAATTAATGAGCTGGGGCTACAAGCGTCTAGATTGTATCAGCCAGTCAATTCCCAGCTTTGGTAGAACTCCAGATTATTACTTTTGATCACTCAAAAACCTTGGCTAAGGTATAAAAGCCAATTTTTGTAAGTTTTTTATAAGTTTTTGGATAAGAAATACACAGCGTGAGCTAACGGCGCTCACTTCTCTCCTTCTCACGCTTCCTACTCCCTCTGCGGTTGTCACATTGTGAATGCGTTTGTTGCATTGCAACCGCAGGTAAGAGCTCTACGCATTGACGTAAGCCATTCGCAGTATTTCGTAGCTTTTGGCGTCGCCGACCCGCGGCCTAATTTCTTCATAACAAATTTACACTTTTAAAACGAAAACTAAGCATAGGTAGGGTATTAGGGCATCATTGCTAAGCATTTAGATGCATTTTGAGTCGAAAACGACTAGGTCGAAAATCCATTGTTGTTTTAATAATCGCGATTTTGGAATTTGACATAAAGTGGGGTTTGAGACCATAAGCATGTGTGCTTAGGTCTTATAAACTTGTCCTAGAAGTTTCGTTACGTTTGGATGTCATTTGATGTTGTAACGAATGTGATTTGCTTGCCGATGAGTGATTGGCTTTTGGTGATTTCAGTCACTTGAGTGTAGCTTGAGTTAGATGCGAGTTGTTAGTTGTTTTTCGAGAGATTGACAACCTCTTGTAGCCTCTATGCACTAGTCGAGTCAGCTTCGTCCCATGGTTTGACAAATTAATCGTGATTCTCGCTAATATTGTAATAAGATAGGATGGTGAGGTTAGACATGCGTCCCACATTTGGCGCCATTGCCGAAGATCGAAGAGACCTAAACTAGGAAAAACACGAGCGTCTTGTGTAATTGTCCTTTAACTTCCTCTAGGTTCGCCTAGAGTTCAAAACTCTCTTTTAGAAACCGCATAGCTTAAGATTGTCGTCTTTTGCTGTGTAGAGGTAGCTTGGAAGTAATCGTACTTGTTGAGTACCTTTAGGACTGGAGGATTGTAGATTTAGATTAGGATTTGGAGAATGATTGGTAGACGAGACAAGTCTTAAGATCAAGACTCTGAAAAACATAAAAAACACAAGAAACGAGTGTTTGTGGACACTTTCCACAACCCCATTGCATGAGAAACTAGGAGTAGGGTAAGTAGGATTCTAAGTGAATTTCATAACATTGCTCTCTCTAAAAGAATCGAGTGTGAGTTGTTATGTAAGGTTGCAGAATTTCAGGTCTACGGCTAGAAATAGCACGAAAAGACTCGAATTCACTCAATCCAACTGGGGAGTAAGCCTAAGAGTGGTCCAAACCAGTGGGTAAGCTCAAGGACACTTCGAGGTAAAAATTTCAAGAAGTTGACCAAAACTCAGGTTATTTACTTTTTCTTGACATTTTAGGTCAAATTAAGTTTTGACTTGATTTATAGGCTTAAAAAACATCATAAAAGGACTGCATTTGAGAAAATTGCAAAAAAGTGCTCATTTCAAGCCTCAAGTTAATAATCTCAATTATTAACTTTTTTCTCTAAATTAGCCAAGATTCATACCATTGACTCATTGCATGTGTACAAACAACTTTTGTAAAGGCCCAAGAGATTTGGATCACTAAACTGACAAAAAACTGGGTGAAAACTAAAGTTTGTACTGACTTTTTGAATCTTGAGGGTGAATTGAGGAAAAAATTATCCAAACTTGTTGAAAATTGATACATAAGCTTATATTGATGTGATAAACATGTGTATATGCTCAGTTGATTAAAAACTTGCAAAATTTTGGTAAAAGTAAATAATCGAGATTATTTACATCTATCCTGTTTTTAAACTTTTTTGACCAAGTTGGCATACCACTAGCTTTACCATGTTGTAATAAGCCCACAAACCAAATTTGGTAAGATTTGGATCACTGGAGTGAAAACTGTGATAAAAATTGCAAAGTTAATTTGCGGACAGATAATTGATGACCATTTGACCAAAACTTGTCCAAACTTGATGAAAATTGGCTAGTGACCTTAACATAAGGTGCTTAATAGATCTGTGTCAAAGTTGGGACAAAAATTTGTAAAAAATTTTCAGGGGTAAATAATCGCGATTATTTACATTTGTTTCAAAACTTGGTGATTTTGCAAATTTGAGTATACCACAAGGTCAAGCACATCAATTGGAGCCCACAAATCAATTTTGGTAAAATTTGGACCACAAAAGTGAGACTTAAGCCAGATTCTAGAAATATCTGATACATTTCCACCGTTTGCTATCACGTCTAGATGGGTAAACACATGCTGAACAAGAACTTCCTTACAGATCTTTTGCCGATTTCAACTTTGAAATCCAACACTCTGGCCTTCCATGCTGAGCGGTAAACGTTGATACCACTAGACCTCTTGGGTCTTCTTGGTTGCATGAGGACCCATGAACCTTTGTTTATCCTTTGTCCAACCCATTGGTTCTCTGCACTTATTGAAGTTGATATTGTAATTGAGGATATGCTACTACTTGGCCTTCTAGGCAAAGTGCAGTTGTTGGTTGTTGGTGTGAGAGACAGTAAACACCTGGAGCTTCTTGGGCGAGAAGACGTGGAAGCCATAGCTCTCAGAGAAAAGCTTTACTGGAGGGAGATTCACTTTGAAAGCATTCTAATGGAGGGAAAGTGTTTTAGAATTCCAATATCTTGTGCAGGCTTAATGGTCACCCTCCAGTACGTTAATGACCATAAGAGAATATCAGAAGTGGGACCACTGGCAAGCACCTAACAGCTCGGTAAAAGGAAGGAAATTACGATGCCAGAATCCTAGATTCGTGAAATTTTTATGCTATTTTCCTATTTTTTGAGTCTTTCCACGTACTTTCCTACGTAACGTAGCCTTCGTGCTCATTGGATGCGCTCTATTTTTCTCTCTCTTCATATGGCCCTCCAAATGACCTCCGAAATTTCCTAATGAGGGCTACAGGAATTATGCGTCAGGACGCAAACCGTGTATTGCACTTTTTGAACCATACATCCGGCAGAAGGCTCAAGCTACGTAGCGAACAAATGCAGTAGGATAACCGAGTTGTGATTGGAAAATTTTTAAAGGTGCATTTGAGCTTTCTTCTCAACCTCGAGAGGTTGTATTGTGGGTGCTAGACAATGAAGGGAATTGTCTTCGCATATTACGTGTTCACACTGTCAACTAGATCGAAAAGTGGTTTCATTGTGCTTTTTGATCACAAAACAGTGTAATAGCTCGCTAGATCGGAGGGCCGGCTTATTAGGTGAAGTATAGTATACATGGTGCACTTGTACGCTACTTTCTCCCAACCAATTTACCTCTTCTCTGCACCATGTTGCGATATAACAAGCTTTCATGGCACTTGTCATTTAGAACATACCAAGCGTGATTTTTGTCTTTTCTTTTCTTTTCGGTTTTGAAAGCTAGGAGTACGCTAGTTACTTATTTATCCTTGATTCTGCTTAACTGTGTCAACGATAGTTTTGTTTCATTCTTGGCTGGGGGCTACTCGCCACTCCAGGAACTAAGTATGTGTTACGCAAATTTTTACAACATGAGGTGTATTTTACATGCAGATTTTCTCCATGAGAAGCTTTCTCGTGACAACGCAGGTTGCCAATGTAGCATGTATTTTTGAGTTCCGACGAGAAGCAAAAGCACAACATGGTAGCATCCACTTTAGAGCTTTTAGACAGAGTTTTGAAGCTTTTTAACACTAGTTTGGTACCAAAAAGGACACTTTAGTGTCCTTTTTTTGCAGATTTAAATAAAATAGTACATGACATCTAGAACACATCTCAAGAAATGTTGTTGCAAACTAGTTATAAAATGTTATTCAAAGTACTCATAAAAATTATAATCCCTCATTTTTAATCATAGCATCAATAGTCATTACACTCATGAAAAGAACATACGCAAAGTAGCATTCAATGTTTCGTTAAAACTCGTACTCTAGCCTAAGAAAAAAATGAGCAGGGTGCATGCAATAATCCGTGGTAACTACTTATCTATGTATTTGATATTTTTGCAATTTCTATGTGAGAAAAAAATCCTTTATGACTAGAATTAAATATATAAAGTCATGTGGATCAAATATGCAACGTTCACAAATTCAATTAACCATCACAAAAAAATATTTAGTTCATCTAAATTTACAATGTCTTATGATGCATATATACTAGATATATGACTTCATTACATAATGTGATAATTTCTAATGGATATGCAAGCCACATTTGGTGATTTATGGAATATTTAAAAAATTGTGCGTGTTGTAATTATGATTTTTTATTTATCAAAGATAAGTCTTTTGCAAGAAATTACGTACTACAAATTTTTTAAGGTGATCTTAAATTACAAGATGCCTATGAGTTTGAACCCTTGAAAAATGCTTAGTTGATGGGTATTGACCTATAACTACATTACACACCTTAGGTTTTGTCCCATAACCTCATCGTATTAATGAAAGAGGCCTTGAAAGACCAAAATTTTCCTCTTTGTCAGCATTTTCAAGAGTTTGGTCTTTTGATTCTAACAAAAATCTAGTCCCATAAGTAGGTTATGAAGCTCAATTTCTTGCTACAATAAGTTTTTTCCTATCCATACACCTTGAAATCTATGCAAAATATTTTTTTGATGAGAAGTTATATTCAATTTATGAAAATTTTGTTAAAATTGTACTAAATTTCTATGATTTTTCATCTTAAAGCTTATCATTATAATCTTAATTTGGTGATAATTTCAGCAAAAGTCAAATTTGGCCATGTTCTTCACCTCATAGCCGCCCTAAGATATGAACGTGACCTATGAATTGTTTCTCTAGATTCACCAAATAATTATGACAAGTTGTTAGAAAAATAGGACACTTTAGTGTCTCGGGACATTTGAGTGTTCGATTACAGAACTAGTGTTAATCAAACCTATGTATATGAAAGTGGTTGCATACATAACAGCAATCTCAATTTCCTCCTACTAAACGCCTTCACAATCCTCGCACAAACACGAGATAAAAGTCAATGTCCATAATCTAGCCTCTATAATTGCAGGCAGTTGTAGGAAAACAGTATTCTAGCATCACAGTGAAAAAGAGAAACGTGATGACAAGAGCCTTACAGAGAGTATCGCTCAAAATGCTTGTGTAGATTGCCTTTTACAACATGTGTTGTGTGTTAGATTGCACAAAACACATGGGTATGGGTAGAGACTATACCAATCTCCCTCTACCATTACTGTAGATGGACTAGGCTCTGCATAGGGTGTAACAGGCACTAATGCTTGTTCATTTATGACTCCTTCTAAGTGCATGTACTTTACAGGCACCGCATTATGTCCTGGATAAGGAGGTTGTTGTCCCAACACAGGTTGAGGTCTCTCCATACCCATTGGTGGTCTTTGAACTTGAGCCATATTAGGCTGATATCTGTACATGGGTTGCCCTTGGGGCCTCATGGGCACGTACTGAACATTCCCATCATACTTTGGTCTGAAGTAGCGCTCATGGATCTCGTGGTTGGTCCATTTACCCTCGATTGCACACCATTTTGTGGCCTAATTGGTTGTCCCTGTGGGGGTATCCCTTGTCTTGGTCCCCTCATAGGTGCTTTTTGCATATTGTTCATCATGTCATTCATCCTTTTCAGCATATCTTCTATGGCTGAGAGTGGTGTCGCAGCAACCGTTCCCACTTGTGTTGGTTTTGTGGATGCTCTCTTCTCGCTTTGGTTATCCTTAGGGACATCCTCTTCATTGAAGATCTCACAATTGTCTCCTAGGTCGATAGCATCATACACACACACCTCTAGGGTTGTATGCTTTTTACTATAGACTATAGCATGAAGTTCTTTGTTTAGCAGTCCCTCCAGAAACAATGAGACAAGGCGCTCCTCTGCAGGTATCTCCATCTCTGGGCATCTGGCAATATATTGTTTCATTCGTATTGCACAATCCCTAACATACTCACCATGTTTCTGTTTGAAGCTGTAGATTTGAGCTACCATATTATGTTTAATCCCCGTTTTAGAACAAGCAGCTACAAATCCTTGAGCTAATGTATTCAAATCCATGATTGACCTTGGTGGAATGTTTTGGAACCATGTCAGAGCTTTTCCTTCTAATGTCATTCCAAACCCCTCGAATTGAGTATGGAAATCGAATATACGCTTTGCTCTTAGCACTTGCTTGAAGCTTGCTAAGTGGTCATATGGATCCCCGGATCCACTGTATTTTCCAACCCATTTTTGAAAATCAGCTAGTCTGACACGTCTATTTGGTTCAACTCCAAGTCTTCTGGGAGTTGGTCCTGTTCCGAGTCCTTCAAACCAGTCTGTCGGAAATAGTGACTCATGTAGCCTTGGACTGGCCTTAGTGTCACCCGTTTTTCTACGTGATAAGGTCGTTCGGGTTTCTTCACATTACTCTCAGACGATCTCTCGTCTCTTGGAGTGGTTTCTGGTCCTTGACCCATATCCAATCCCGTATGGAATACCCCTGGTATTTGGTTTGTTCTACATCCTCAGGAGTCATCATAACAAAATTGTTGTTATAACAATCCCTAAACAAGTAAGTTGGTAGATCTACAGATCCCTTATCTTTGATTTTGAAGATATAGATGATCTTCATGGCCGTTAAATGTCCTGGTCTAGCATGAGAAGTCCACAAAAGATCTCTTATGTTTCTATCTTCCCAACAATAGACTCCGATCCTAGGATTATTCGTACTAAGCCGTTTCAAAGGCTTCAAGTCTACTTGATCGTATCCCTCGAATTCCAAAGTTGGTGATTCTTCTTTTGCTGAAATATCTGGGATTATAGTGTTTACTTCTAAGCCCCATTTGTCTACCACACAGGGTTTTCGACTTGTACATATTCAGTTCCGTTTCGATCCATGTACATTTTTCCTTGTTTGTTTGCCCTAACCTCTTCTTCGAACTCAATACCATGATCATCAATGCGAATAGCATACTCTTTGTTAGGATCCAAGTAAACCTGGGCTCCATGATGATTAGTCTTGTAAAAATAGAGGATATGCTTGTAGCGCATTGTCGTTCTGGTTTCCGAGTGAGTCGAGTAAGAAGACATTTCGGATGTTGAATCCGAAAAAGTGTTCGAGACTTCTTCAAGAATTGTGTGCAAGGAATTGCCTTGATTCACGCTTTCTTCAGTGGATACTCTACTGGTGTTTTCCTCGAACAGGCCTTGATTTCTTATTACACGACCGGATCTAAGGTTCATATAGACTTATGAAGCCCTGGTTGGAGTACTCACCTTGGATTGACTTGTCGTCAATTTCCACTTGATTCAATTGCAACTTTCTGTCAAGCCACTGATTCCTCGTCTGCAACCTGATTCCTGTACAAAATTAATCAAATTAGCTATTTTTCTATAAGGACAGTAGAGCTCTTGAGAACTCCACTGATTGGTCTCTGTATTTCACTTCAATTCGTGCTATGGAAGTCAAAATTTTGACTTTCAGATTGAGCTTAGCAAAATCAAAGGTCTAATTTGCAACCTGTAAACTGAGTGTATCTGTACCAATTTTGATCCGATTGAACCCAAAATTGCCCTATGGCTTTATATTATGTTGGTCTAACAATGTATAAGCCCAAAAGTCAAAATTGAAGTCTCTAGATAGCATAAGTAAATAATCGCGATTATTTACTTTTGTCACTTTTTTGCACTTTTTGGATTGGTTTGGCAAGTATACAACTTGTTAAAGCCCTTGGGCAAGTTTCAACAAGTTTGGACAAAATTTGATCAAGTTTACCCACTGTTCCGTGTCCGCAGACCACCACCAATGGAGGAAACCATGACTTATGCTCCACCAGAGCTCGCACCAATGTATTATGTAGCTAATCAAGGTGTCAGGCCTCCCATGGGAAGACCCATGATGAAGCCCGGAACAGGAAACTGTCATAATTGTGGTGTTGATGACCATTGGAAGAACGAATGTCCAGAGCCTGACAAGAACCTCAAACCAATTGAAGCCTATTGCATACAATGTTGCAAAAAGGGAGGACACTTTCCTAAAAATTGTCCTAAGAATCCTTTGAACAAGGGAAAAATTGTAGTCAACGCAGTCCAAGTGATGCCTAGTAGCTCATCGGAGAGCGAACCGATTGTTCCAATCAAGGTAATCACTAGAGCCCAGGCAAAGAAAAAGAAACACAATTCCTCTTATGATTCGGAGAACACGAAAGTTTCTTCTCAAAGAATCAAAAGGAGCAGAAGCAAAAGATATGAGGTGAGAAAACAAAAACAACGGGTTGAAAACGAAGAGAAAGCAAAAATTCTAGCCCAGGACAAGTTGAAAGAAACTGGCAGTGAATTCAAGGAAACAACCGTGAAATCTGGAGGATCCATTCTGGTTTATAAAATTTTTGAGCCTATCAATGCTGCCTTGGAAGCTTACCAAGCAGGACTCAAAGCAAGCCAAAACATGGAAAACAAATGGAAAAACTATCCATCTCCAGACATGGAAGCAGCTAAGCTGGAAGCTTATCAAAATTTGGTAAGAATCACGCAGAAAATGCTGGATAAACAAAAACCCAAGCTTGAAAGTATTGCAAAACCGGAAGAGCTTTCGATAGAAGAAATGAAAGCAAAATCTGATGTGGTGGGAGAACCCCACCTTGAAACAAATAAACTAGAGCTCATAGTGCCGGACAGTGAAGATGCTATAGACGGAATTCCATTCGTAGAGGAAGACTAGCCAGGACACTTATGGAAAAAAATAAGAGAGATCAATGTTGGGAGCCTAACTTTAAAGTCGGCTCCTATAGAGGAAGTCTGGTTGGATAACCTACCATCTGACATGAATATGGATATACAATCCATGTATGGGGATTGCAGATCAGAGGCTTCAGGAATATCTAAACCTTGACATTAAAAACATTACCTTCTTACTTGGGAGATAACGAAGATGAATCTATCATTTGCAAGACCACTCAAGTGAAAAGAGCCAAACAGACCCTAGAAGTAGACAACATTTAATCAATCATGTCTACACCTATCCAATGCACTCTTACTTTGGAAGAACTGTTGAAACTCAGGCCATACTTATGGAATGATTTACAGGAAACCCTAGAAAAGGTGGGGATAATGGGGTTAATCTCTAAGAATCTGGGAAACTTGAAAAATGAAACGGAATACAAAGAGATTCGATCAGTTCCTATGAACAAGGTCAGAGAATATTATGAAGGGGAAGAAGGAAACACCACCCTCCCAGTGAGATATAATGACATTGAAACCATGGCAATACTGGATAGTGGAGCTGGCATAGCCATAGCCACTAAAGCAGTATGGGAATCCTAGGGACAGCCAGCCATTAGACAAACGCGAATGAAATTACAGTTGGCTGACGGACACATTGAAAGACCACTAGGGCTACTAGAAAAAGTGATAGTCAACTCCTGTGGAATTGAATATCAACACACTTTTTCCATAGTAGACTTTGGAAAAAAACTCAACTATGAAATCATATTGGGAAGACCTTTCATGCGACAGGTACAGCTTAATATCCAAGATTTGGGAAACGACTATTTGTACTTGAAGCAGGTGAGATCTATAACAAGAGTCAATCTAAAAGACCACACCTATAGAGACGTCTTGAAAACACCCATCCAAGAGTTTGATTCAGTCTCTTCGGCTGAAACTAAATCAACCTTTGTTCGGCGTTGTAGAGGGATTTTGCCATCACTCAACAGGTTCACACCATTTTTACTTTTTTTTCTTATTTGATTGTGGGTGCCCTAAGCACCCTAAGGTGTACAAAGGGATTTTCCTAGGGTCTCGCCCCATTAAGAGCCGACTGCCGGGCAACACAAGAATGCATGCGAGGCTTGACGAGGCGGCAGGGCCACTCAAGGAAGCCCTGTCTGGTTTGTTGGGATGCCTGTGAGCCTCGAAGGAAGGCAAAAAGGATTTTTCCAAGGTATGCATGCTGTGCCAGGCATACTCATGCACGAGCTTTGGCAAAGGAGCCATGGCTGCACGTCATGCCCAGCACAATAGAGAGGAAGCGAAGCAAAGTGCTTCCGCATCTTTGGAAAGAGATTTCCCAGGGTGTTTTTCTCCCATAATCACCAAATATTTCACTTCAATCAAGGATTGTGCTCATGGCTAAAGGCTTTCAAGAGCAAAAGCAATGCCAACAAGGATTGATGAAGGCAGTCAAGATGTTTGGCATGCTCGACTAAGAGCAAGAACCTTCCAGTACTGTGCTACCTTCACGGATTTTGGACATGTTACAGGTATTTCTATCTACGTTTTGGTATTACTTTTGAATTAGTTATGCAATCAATTGTTTTTAATTGTGGTTATTTGACATGTAACAAGCACGGCTTGATTGTCTTTTACAAGCACGGCTTGTATTGACTCTTCAAATGATAAGTGGTAGTTGAGGTATCTCAACACCCAGTAAGGTATGCACCTAGTATGGTGCTCTTGACATTCATTGTTGGCATCGCCTCAATGCTTAACTTGCAAAATCGACTCAAGCATGGCTTGAGTCCCTACCTCACTAATCCGCCGCACGGATCATCAGCAGGTCAATTTTTGTGCCAATGGACTCTCAAGGAGATCGGCACACCATGTGGCTCGACTTGCTGAAGGGTGCATAGGGCTAAGCGTGGCCAACTTTTTGTCACTGCTTCCAGAAGCCAGCAAAGATGCTAGCCACACAGCACTAGCCAATTTTCGTTGACAAGGTCAATTTTTGTTTACCATGATATCTGTATGTCGGCAGCAGCATCTATTAGCTAAAAAATCCTTCTTTCTGCGAAGCAAGGCTTCCTTTTTCTGTATTTTGCATTGAGCCTTCCCACGTTTGGTGTATGCTATGGGCATACACCTTGGGACGGATATGGAAAAATGTTTACATGTTGTTTCATTTTGTACACGACGGATCTATATGACATGTTTACTCTAAGTTTGGATATGTGCATTCACGGTGAGGCGGTCCGGGGCGGGCAACAAGAAGAGTGGCCTCTAAACACCCTTCAAGGCTCCCGTGCTGCTCAATGGGGCTGGGGCACAACACAACACAAACCAAAACAACAAACCCATAGCCAAATCCCAACTACACAAGGGGCACCACCTAGTATAAGAGCGAGCTAGGACGCAAAAGAGGAGAATCGTTAGAGCAACCCACAAACAAGCAAGGAATTTACACTAACCCTAACACCAATGGAATACTTTCACACCCTAAAACACGAGAGAGAGAGAGAGAGAGAGAGAGAGAGAGAGAGAGAGAGAGAGAGAGAGAGAGAGATACTGCTCGGGCTGCTTTGAAACGTATCGGCAATGATCAAGCAAACACAACTATATATTTAAGAAAGAGAGAGAAAGGGGGAGGGGGTGCTTGTTGCATTAATACCTTCTTACAAATCTGTCATGACAAATCAAAGTGAAATTAGTATCTGTTCAACATAGCTTGCGTAAATTTCACCACAACACATCACAAGAAAAGCCACCCCAATCACTGTCTTAAAGCCAGGGGAGTCCTCTCCACCCTGTCGCCCTCTTACAGTATGTGGGATTTATGGCTAGGTTGATGACAACACCAGAGAACAAGCTATCAAGAACTTAACAAAAAACACCAAGACACTTACGCATCATTGTTGTCCATTACTTCACGTTGGAAGGGAGACAAAATATCCAAGCTTAGTCCAAATCCACCCTCCTTGATTCAGCAAATGTTGGGCTTACACTAATAGGAGAAATGATAGATTTCCTACTCTCAATTGAATGATCACTCTCTCTCTTACAATGGCATAGAGTTCCCTTGCTAATCCCCTATTACAACACATGCACATGCATAAGACAATGAGCTTCCACTCAAGAGCTCCTTCTAGAGAGGTTGAGCTTGGCTTCTCAAGCTATAGCATAGTGCTCTTGCTTATGGCCCCCCCTTTGTGCTAGCTACACCCTCCTTTTATAGCAATTTTGAAGGCTAGGGTTACTCCTCTAACCATGGTTAGGTTAGATTTTCAGCAATTTATCTAATTTCTTTTGCTTGGAATTATCAAGAAGTTGGTGAGGAAAGAGAGAGGAGAGAAATGGAGGTGATAGGACTTTTCATAGTGGGTTAGTGTTAGTAGAGTTAGTATTAATTTACAAAGGGAATTGGATATTTACAATGGGAGTATCCATGTAGGATACAAATAAGGAAGAAAAAAACTCTTAAGAGGTAAGAAAAGGTGGCTTTCTTACAAGGTTGATGCTCCAAGTGTCTTGAGTAGGGCCGATTTTGACGCTTGTTGACGGTCCACTAGCTTTGACGGTACATTTCTTCTCCACTCTTGACCTTCCTTGAGAGACAAGGTAATTGAAGCTGAGTAATCAACCACCATGATGCTGTCTTTTAAGAGAAGAGGATGAATTTTGTGGTTTTTTTATAGATATGGGTAAATTGGAGGAGGAAAAATGAAACTAGGTGGTCAATTTTTGAATGGAATTGTGTGTGGGAGGTATGAGTTCACCATGGTTTCTCTTATTCTTCAAGGTTGAGGAGAAGGTGAGTAGTGTGCAGAGAGGAGTGGTGAGAAAGATGGGGATGATGAGTGGAGAAGTGTGTGTGAAAGAGGAAAATGATAAAGTGGAAGAGAGAGTGTGGCTGCATAGCATGGGAAAACTGGGGTCCACTAAAAAAATCATAGCTCACAGCTCGTAGCTCAAAAAAATATGAAAAAATTTGAGGCAAAAGTTCAGCCCACGAGCTACAACTTTTGTTTGTATCACCTTTTCAAATTCGGAGAGCAAGTGAACTTTAAAAATTCAGCAAAACCGACCGTTTTTTTCCACTGCAAGGTCCTTGTGGGGTCCTTCTTTGGATGATTCTTTTGAATACCTCCAAGAGTGAGCCCTCCATAGTGCATGTATGCATGCCACCTACCCTTGACCTTATTTGGTAGGTCTATAATTGAAGATATTGTTGAGATTAGGATATAAGTGAATAGTACAACTAAGAAAATCAAATATTGAGGGGTCTAAAAAATATGTACATGTCAAATATAAATAATATAGGTGGAAAAATATAAAGGGGTCAAAATAAATCTCTCTCATTATAAGTCTACCATAAAAAGATGAATATTTTTGGTGGTCTAATTTATGAGAGTAATAGAGAATATATGTAGGAAGGAAAAAATCACAATAGTGAAAAAAATATACACATAAATAGAACTAGTTTTTTTGGATTTTTGTTGGGATGGAGTTACACAAAATATAAGAGAAGCTTACATGAAAATATTTCTATATGGAATAAAGAGTATGAAAAATGGTAAGAAAAAATTGTGGTAATGGTGAGGCAATGTACAGAGCATAAATAACACACACCTAGGTAGAAATATTTAAATAAATACCAAAATAATTATGAAAAAATCTTTTATTTAGGCCCTATATACAAAGAAATATTTACATATGCATGGGCCATAATATACTTATATTTTTTATTTTTTTTATTTTTTATTTTTTATTTTTTTGGCTCAACTAGCCCAATGACTAGCTAATTGAGGGTTTTTGAAGAAGATATGGGAAAAGTCCCGTGACTCACTCACGCTTATGTACAGTGAAATGGTAGGGATAGCCACAGTGCTTGGGTGATTTTGGTAGGGTGAGGTAACTCATTGTGGCAATTACAAAGAGCCGAAAAACGGCTATCATTAGCCCTCCCCCTGGATGATGGTATATTCATGTACCATCATAGAGCATCTTTTCCAAAGAGAGTGCTTCAGAGTCCTTGACGAGATCTTTATTGTTTGGCCCCTCAGAATTTTGGCTGGAGTTACACTCATGCTTCATGTAGCAATACTTACATGAGACAGCGGCCTTTGGACAGATCTTTGGTAGATCCTTTGGTAGAAGGCGACTCAAATAGGGCTTCAAGCGATACCCGTTTACTTTCCTGGAGTGCTCTTTACCATTCAAGTCCATAAGCTGATAGTAACTTGAATTGAAAGCCTTCTTGACTATGTATGGCCCTTGCCATCTTGTTTCAAACTTGGCATCAAAACGATTGTCAAGTCGATTGTCATACCTTAGCACAAGCTCTCCTTCCTTGATGCCTTTGTCCTTCAGTTTCTTGTCGTGCGTTTCTTTCGCTTGTGTGGCTTTCCTCTTGTAGCACTCATATGCTGCTTCTCTTTTCCACTCAAGCTCCACTAACGTAAGAAGTCGATCCATCCATACCTCTTGATCATCTTGTGCTCCTTTGCCATGAAGTCGCATTGTTGGAATGTTGAGCTCGATAGGCTGCAAAGCCTCTTGACCATAGACCAAGTGAAATGGTGTGAACTCCGTGGCTTCCCTAAATGTGGTTCGATATGCCCACAAGGCACCATCCAAGAAGTCATCCCATAATTTTGTCTTGTTTTGCACCATCTTTCTAATGATTCCTGCAATGACACCATTAGTCTTCTCCACCAAACCATTTGACTGTGGGTAGTATGGTGTGCTATGACGATGTAAAATGTGAAGCTCTTCACAAACTTCTGTGAGCAATCCTTTTCTAAACCCTGGACCATTATCAGAAACAATCTCCAAAGGTGTGCCAAATCTACAACAAATGTGAGTGTAGACGAATTTGCTCACTGTCTTCTCATTTACCTTTGCCACACTTTGTGCTTCCACCCACCTAGTCATATAGTCTACAGCCACCAGAATGTAGAGTTTACCATTTTTTGTCCTAGGCAGAGGACCCATAGCATCAATGCCCCACTTTTCAAACGGTCCATTTGTAAGCACGATTTTCCTTGGACCATAAACCAATCTTCTATTCCCATTTACCTGACAATTGTGACAACTTTTACACCAATGTTGGACATCCACATGCAGACTTGGCCAAACATACCCCGCAAGCAAAATCTTCTTCACAGTTAATTCTTGGGCAAAATGACCACCACATGCTTCTTCATGCAAACCTTTTAGAATGGCTGGAATTTCCTCAATAGTTGGTACTCTTCTGCATACTTGATCCCTCCCTCTTTGATAGAGGGAGCCTTCTAGGAAGAGATATACGCTTGCCTTCTTCATGAGTCTCCTCTTCTGAGACTTCGTGAAGTCTTGTGGAAACTCGCCCTCCAAAATGTAGCTAATAATGGGAGTCAATGACTCCAATCCCTGGTATTTCGGTTGCTTGACGATTGCTGCCACCATGATGACCTGCACTTCTTTCTCAACACATGTAACTACTTGCTGTGCAAGTAAATCGGCATCTTCATTCTGTTTCCTAGGAATATGATATAGTTGCACTTCTTCAAATTGATTAAACAATCTACGAATGGCATGAACTTTTGTCCGTAAGCTTTCATTCTTGCATGCCCAAATGCCTAAAATCTGTTTAACAATGAGAAGTGCATCTCCCTTTACCATGAGGCGTTGTATCCCTTGGCCAATGCACATCTTCAAACCATGAAGTAGAGTGTCATATTCTGCTTCATTGTTGCTAGCTGAACTTGGTAGATTGAACTTCTCTTTCATGACCACCTCTCCACTTGGGTTGAGCAACACTAGCCCTCCCCCTGCTTTTCCTGTGGCTCGACGAAAAGCTCCATCAAAGAACAAAGTAAAAGCATTAGGAATACTTTTTGGTGGTGGCAATGGTAGGGTCTTTACTTCAGGCACCTTAATCTCCTTTTCGTGCACCCTATAAGTGAGAATCCCTGCCAATTGTGCACGCACACTATCTTCTACCTTGAAAGAGTATTGAAACTCTTGCAACTCCATAATCCACTTTGAGATCCTAGTACTAAGATTCATTTGAGATGACACCCAAGGGAACAAATTTTCTGCAGTGAGAATTACAAAAGGTTTTGGTAGTAGGTAGGATCTAAACTTTCTCACCGCAAACATGAGAGAAAGCATCATGAGTTCTGCTTCTGTGTAGTCTCTCTCCAAAGCATTCATGACCCTACTAGCAAAGTAGATGGGTCGCATCCTTGTACTGTGGGGATCTTGTTGTAGCAACACAGCACCAATTGTTTCCCTTCCAACACTAGAGCTAACAAAGAATGTGTACTCCCAACAAGGAGGCATGAGTGTTGGTAGCTCTGACAAAATGACTTTAATGTTACAAAAACACTCTTCAATCTCATCAGACCATGCAAATTCTACTTGTTGTGTTAACTTTTGCAAAGGATGAAGCAACCCCGAGGCTAAGTGAATGAAGCGTGACATATACTTCACCTTCTGAATGAAAGAGATGACCTCCTTAAGACTCTTGGGTGATGGTAGCTCAATAAGAGCCTTTGCCTTTGAAGGATCCACCTCAATGCCTTTATAGGAAACCTTGTGACCAAGCAAGATCACTTCATCCTCAGCTATGTGACACTTGTCGGGGTTGAGTTGACCTCCCATGTCATAGAGCTTCTTTAAACCTTCTTCTACCCTTTGTAGATGCAATGATTTTGAGCTATAAATGCAAAAATCATCAATAAAAACCCTAATGGACTTTCCAAAGAATGCTTGAAACACCATGTTCATGAAGCGTTGGAAAGTTGCAGGAGCATTTGTCAGGCCAAATGGCATGACTCTAAAAGCATAACAACCCCAAGGAGTGATAAAGGTTGTTTTCAATTGATCCTCCAATGCGATACCTATTTGAAAGTAACCCGAGTAGCCATCACACACAGTGTACTTCTCATGACTAGCTACTTCATTTAGTATCTCATCCTGAAATGGGAGGGGAAAGTGATCTCTTTTTGTTGCCTCATTAAGTGGACGATAATCCACACACACCCTCCACTTGCCGTTTTTCTTAGGAGTGACAACAACGGGAGAGACCCACTCTGAATTCTCCACTGGATAAATGAAACCTGCTGCTAGAAGCTTTCTTACCTCCTTGAAAAGAGCTTGCTCCTTAATGACTCCTAGCCTTCGTAGCTTTTGAGCCTTAGGTGTGGCCTCTGGCTTCAACTCAATCTTGTGTTGAACAACATCTACTCCACGCACATCGGTGTAGTCTTTAGCAAAAAGACTCGGAAATTTCCTTAGCACACATTTGAACTCCTCTCTTTCATCCTTTGTAAGTGTTGTAGACAACATACCTTCTAACATTCCTTCATCTTCCACCTTTTGGTTCTCTTGAGGACCTACCTCCTCCAAGCCTTGACAAGAGGTCTCTTGGATGCTTGGCTTAAATCTTACCCCCATGACTTCGATGGAAGACTCCTCTTCAGTAATGCTGCCGCTACTTTCTTCTTCTGAAGTGCTATCGGTCCAACCTTCTTCCGTCTCACTTTGAGATGATTCTTCATGGAGCTCCTCTTGGCGTTGCTCCTTCATGTCAAAGACAACCTTCTTATGATTGTCATTCCTGCAAATTAATTTCCCACTCTCCCAATCCTGCAAAGCTCGCATTTTCATTAGCCATGGTCTTCCTAGGATAAATGGATAACCACTTCCCTTGGTCGACAAAACATAAAAATCCACTGCCTTCTTAATGCCAAAGGCCTCCACAAAAACATTTTTACAAATGCCTACGCACCTAGCCTTGCTATTGTTTGCCATTTTCACTTTGATTTCAGGTGTCTCATGGATGTGCATGCCTAGTCTTTGCATGAGCCCTTCTGTCATGATGCAAATTTGTGCACCCCCATCCACTAGACCTTTCCTAACCAATCTTCCTTTTATGTAACAATCTAGCACAGGTGTAATATCCTCGTTCATTTCAGCATGTGCAATTTTTACAACAGGAAAACTCTCTTTTACCTTTCTCCTAGTGCTAACTGCCTTTGTTAAATCCCTCCTAACTTGTGGGCATAATGCAAGAAACTGAGGCCATGAGATATCAGGACCCTTACCTCGCATGTCTTCCAACAGGTTGTATGGAGCCATACCATGTCCAAGAGGGAAGTCTTGGAGATTGATACGACGTCGAGTCCTCTTAGCTTCCTTGGTCTCCTTTGCCTTCTTGCCTTGTCCATGGTCACTCTGTGATGGGACACCCTCTTTCTCTTTACCTTTTCCTCGGCCACGCTTAATGCCATTGGCTTCCATGTCAAACTCATTTGAATTTGTCACCTCTACCACATGCACATTTGGATCTGGCAAAGGTGGAACTCCTTCTACCCCTTGTGGAGGTGGTCTTGGTCCATTTGGCCTTTGTAGAAGCCTTGGTTGTTGACCAGCTCCTTCTCCTGCATTCATCACTGGGTAATTCAAGTTAGGTCTCCCTGGCTCTCCACGGGGCCAAGGACAATTATACATCCCATGTCCAGACTCTCCGCAATTCCAACATTGCAAGACTCTCCTAGTTCGTGGCTCTCTCTCTTCTGACTTCTTTGCTTGTCCCTTTGGACCTACAGCTTGTGCAAGGTGAATTGACAGGCTGCTTAAAGATTCATTTAGCTTCTCAATCACTTCAGCCGTTACATCAGGAAGCTCCCTAGATGTTGATGCTTGTGACTTACCTTTGGGTCTAAGAACTTCTATTGGAACCTCTCCCCTTAAGCACTTGAGTTTCCTATACTTCTCAGCAGCCCTAGTTTCTGCTGCATCAAAAGTAGCAGGTGCACCCGCCTCAACTTTTACCTTAAGGTCAGGAAAGAGTCCGGCTATGAACCTCTCCTTCTTTAAAAATTCTGCACCATCACCAGGGTTAGCAACATTTCGTATCCATAGAGCCCAAAGACGTAGAAACTCTTGCTTGTACAAGTAGTAGTCATCTAAGTCTTTTTGCTTATGAGAAACAATGTCTTGCCATAGTTTTTGAGAGTTTTGGGGATCAAAGAAGTATCTCTTAAAACGATTCAACACTTCTGTGTAATTCCCCTTAACTTCCTCAGGCAAAGAGTCAAACCAAGTACTAGCATCTTTCCTAAGGACCACCTCAAACATTTCTACACGTTCTTGATCGGTTACTATCCTCTTGATACGGCAAGACATCTTGAAATTTGCTAAAAATAATTCTGCATCCTCTCCAGGCTCTCCAAAGAAAAGAGGATATCCAGACATTTGGCGTTGGCTCTCCATTATTATGAAAGATTACAACACGAGTTACAATAAGGGATACAATAGAGATTTAGAACCACTCGCCTGCAAATGAAGAAGTGAGAAAATACCACTCTAGGTTTTCTTCTTCAGCTATCCAAGCTTCAATAAGGTCTCGATTTGTTTGATCAAAACAAAAAGGTAGACTATTGATGAGCTCTAAGAAGGGTTGAAATTCTTCAAAGCTAAGGCGATAAACAGAAATCTCTAGAACTTCATTTTCTGGATCCAAAAGAGCAACCACGTCCCAAGTGATAAATTGCACTTGCTCTACAATTCCCAACGCACAAGCGGTTTGTATAAAAACTAGATCTTCATGCTCGTCGAAGGCCGTGAGAAAGTAGCAATTGACTAGGAGCTCCTTTCCTTCGAGTTCCACACAGTCGGAGTGAGGCAACCTTCTCACAATTTCATAAAGAACATCCTCATCAAGTCCGATCAAGTTTGCAAGATTTAAAGACTCCACTTGTGCTACAAAATTCCTGGACAAAAACTCCTTAGGATTATGGTTAAATCATTCAAAAGCATAAAGAGATTTACAATGTCTCTATGAACAAAGTGTCATAGAAAGTAGAGAAGGATGAGAATTTATACAAATTTGCAATCTTCTCTATGCTCTCTTTATTAAGACAAGCTCTAAATAGCTCCCTATCTCCTTTGTTGAAAGCGAAAGGAAGACTATTAATAAGACGCAAATGAGGGAAAAATTCACCAAATGTGAGTCTATGAAGCGTGAACTCTGGCCGCAAGTTTCCTGAAGAGTCTTCCTCAATGGTGAAATGCACTCCCCAAACGCCAAATTTCACTTTATTTACCAATCTTAGGGCACACACTAGTTGGATGAATGCGCGGTCTTCCTTAGTGCCCAACAACAAGAGGAAAATGGAATCCACGCGTAGGACCTTCCGTCTTAACTTCACCACCCTCTTGTTATGAGGGAGACGCCTTACTACTTGCTCCTGCAACTCAATTGGTAATAGAGCTAGATCTCTAAGGATTGAACTTTCACTGCACACACATTCCCAGTTAGAACAAATGATCGTTTTTTTTTGTTTCTTGTAACAACTTGGACAAAGAAAAAAACAAACATACACACTATTTTGCCGGGCTGCACTTCATTTTAAAATAAAATGAACACATGTACATCAAAAGAAGTGTGGTAGTTGATGAGAGGTAGAATGACAGGGTTTGGTGATGCAAGAATTTCTCCTGCTCTTTGGGCACCAAACATGAACACCATTCGTTGTTGAAAATGGATCTTTCTACTAATTGCAACGTTTATTCTAATGTGTGGAGTAAAATGAAAGGGAAAAACCTCTATTCCTGGGCCATTATCCATGGCCTATGCATGTCCTAATGCTTAAAACAAAACAAAAATATAGACGTCCAAACTAAGGTCGTACCTAATGAGAGGCAAAATAAAAGGATTTACTGAAGCGTTTATCTCGGCCAACCTAAGAGGACCTAAAATTCTACGAATGACACGTTGAAATTGCAACTTAGTACTAACAATTATGTGTACCTTTTGCCTTGCAATGGGAATGAAGGGATCATACAAATTCTCGTGATTCATGCAAGCTACTTGATTATGCTAAAGGTTGAACATACACAAGCCTGTTCCTCAGTGGGGGCACCAATTTGAGGCGGTCCGGGGCGGGCAACAAGAAGAGTGGCCTCTAAACACCCTTCAAGGCTCCCGTGCTGCTCAATGGGGCTGGGGCACAACACAACACAAACCAAAACAACAAACCCACAGCCAAATCCCAACTACACAAGGGGCACCACCTAGTTTAAGAGCGAGCTAGGACGCAAAAGAGGAGAATCGTTAGAGCAACCCACAAACAAGCAAGGAATTTACACTAACCCTAACACCAATGGAATACTCTCACACCCTAAAACACGAGAGAGAGAGAGAGAGAGAGAGAGAGAGAGAGAGATAGTGCTCGGGCTGCTTTGAAACGTATCGGCAATGATCAAGCAAACACAACTATATATTTAAGAAAGAGAGAGAAAGGGGGAGGGGGTGCTTGTTGCATTAATACCTTCTTACAAATCTATCATGACAAATCAAAGTGAAATTAGTATCTGTTCAACATAGCTTGCGTAAATTTCACCACAACACATCACAAGAAAAGCCACCCCAATCACTGTTTTAAAGCCAGGGGAGTCCTCTCCACCCTGTCGCCCTCTTACAGTATGTGGGATTTATGGCTAGGTTGATGACAACACCAGAGAACAAGCTATCAAGAACTTAACAAAAAACACCAAGACACTTACGCATCATTGTTGTCCATTACTTCACGTTGGAAGGGAGACAAAATATCCAAGCTTAGTCCAAATCCACCCTCCTTGATTCAGCAAATGTTGGGCTTACACTAGTAGGAGAAATGATAGATTTCCTACTCTCAATTGAATGATCACTCTCTCTCTTACAATGGCATAGAGTTCCCTTGCTAATCCCCTATTACAACACATGCACATGCATAAGACAATGAGCTTCCACTCAAGAGCTCCTTCTAGAGAGGTTGAGCTTGGCTTCTCAAGCTATAGCATAGTGCTCTTGCTTATGGCCCCCCCTTTGTGCTAGCTACACCCTCCTTTTATAGCAATTTTGAAGGCTAGGGTTACTCCTCTAACCATGGTTGGGTTAGATTTTCAGCAATTTATCTAATTTCTTTTGCTTGGAATTATCAAGAAGTTGGTGAGGAAAGAGAGAGGAGAGAAATGGAGGTGATAGGACTTTTCATAGTGGGTTAGTGTTAGTAGAGTTAGTATTAATTTACAAAGGGAATTGGATATTTACAATGGGAGTATCCATGTAGGATACAAATAAGGAAGAAAAAAACTCTTAAGAGGTAAGAAAAGGTGGCTTTCTTACAAGGTTGATGCTCCAAGTGTCTTGAGTAGGGCCGATTTTGACGCTTGTTGACGGTCCACTAGCTTTGACGGTACATTTCTTCTCCACTCTTGACCTTCCTTGAGAGACAAGGTAATTGAAGCTGAGTAATCAACCACCATGATGCTGTCTTTTAAGAGAAGAGGATGAATTTTGTGGTTTTTTTATAGATATGGGTAAATTGGAGGAGGAAAAATGAGACTAGGTGGTCAATTTTTGAATGGAATTGTGTGTGGGAGGTATGAGTTCACCATGGTTTCTCTTATTCTTCAAGGTTGAGGAGAAGGTGAGTAGTGTGCAGAGAGGAGTGGTGAGAAAGATGGGGATGATGAGTGGAGAAGTATGTGTGAAAGAGGAAAATGATAAAGTGGAAGAGAGAGTGTGGCTGCATAGCATGGGAAAACTGGGGTCCACTAAAAAAATCATAGCTCACAGCTCGTAGCTCAAAAAAATATGAAAAAATTTGAGGCAAAAGTTCAGCCCACGAGCTACAACTTTTGTTTGTATCACCTTTTCAAATTCGGAGAGCAAGTGAACTTTAAAAATTCAGCAAAACCGACCGTTTTTTTCCACTGCAAGGTCCTTGTGGGGTCCTTCTTTGGATGATTCTTTTGAATACCTCCAAGAGTGAGCCCTCCATAGTGCATGTATGCATGCCACCTACCCTTGACCTTATTTGGTAGGTCTATAATTGAAGATATTGTTGAGATTAGGATATAAGTGAATAGTACAACTAAGAAAATCAAATATTGAGGGGTCTAAAAAATATGTACATGTCAAATATAAATAATATAGGTGGAAAAATATAAAGGGGTCAAAATAAATCTCTCTCATTATAAGTCTACCATAAAAAGATGAATATTTTTGGTGGTCTAATTTATGAGAGTAATAGAGAATATATGTAGGAAGGAAAAAATCACAATAGTGAAAAAAATATACACATAAATAGAATTAGTTTTTTTGGATTTTTGTTGGGATGGAGTTACACAAAATATAAGAGAAGCTTACATGAAAATATTTCTATATGGAATAAAGAGTATGAAAAATGGTAAGAAAAAATTGTGGTAATGGTGAGGCAATGTACAGAGCATAAATAACACACACCTAGGTAGAAATATTTAAATAAATACCAAAATAATTATGAAAAAATCTTTTATTTAGGCTCTATATACAAAGAAATATTTACATATGCATGGACCATAATATACTTATATTTTTTATTTTTTTTATTTTTTATTTTTTATTTTTTTGGCTCAACTAGCCCAATGACTAGCTAATTGAGGGTTTTTGAAGAAGATATGGGAAAAGTCCCGTGACTCACTCACGCTTATGTACAGTGAAATGGTAGGGATAGCCACAGTGTTTGGGTGATTTTGGTAGGGTGAGGTAACTCATTGTGGCAATTACAAAGAGCCGAAAAACGGCTATCAACGGCTAAGACCATTGTAGACATCTACTTTGCTTAGCACAGGTTGATGAATGGACATGTTTTCATTTTGGCTCAATCTAAGCACTCTCAAGAAAATGAAGTACAAGTGCTTGCAAGCCAAATAAGATTTTTCCTTGGCCTCCCTATCGATGCAATCGGGGCATGTGCAATAGAGCTCATCCTTGATGTGTACCTCATACACCCCCACATGTCCGTCTACTGCATGAGAATCAACTTTGAAGACTTCTTGTGCTTTGTTTACAATGCATTTCTCTTCCATCACCTTAGCCTTTAAACAAAGAGCCAAACCAATTTTTTGTTGCCTCCTCTGAAATGGAAGTAGGAAATTTGACTCTTATGCCATTTCTTAGTATTGAACCACTGCTACATGCTTTTGTTGAAGCGGAAGAGGAATCACCTCCATCCCTAGGAGGAGTTAGCATTGTGGTTGCACTCATTTGTTCTTTCCCAACTGTCTCCACTTGAAGTCCTCCTTCAAGCAATATCTCATCTTCTTCATCGATGAGATTTGTTCCTAGACCAACTAGCCAAATTGTTGGGGAGTTGGCCTTGGTTCTATGTTATGATCCACCATATAGCAATGAATAACATGTCTGGGATAGAACCAAAACCACTTCTTGAGTAGCCCATTTGGATGTTTTCTATACCCCTCAAAAGGATGGTGCAGGAGTCCCTTTACTAGATGCCACTATATTTTGTCCACATCTTTTTCCACCGCTAGGGGTGCCACTACATGTTACACGACTGCCGAGAGGGGTTCTTTTGATTGTCCACGTAGCTTCATTGACTTTTTGTTCCAAAACATAGACATTCTCACTCCCATCTGCTACCCCTGAATCTTCCATGAAAATGATCTTCCTTGGCCTTCCATGTGTTGTGCGGTCACGTGTTATAACATTGTACTCTAGTATATGTTTCAATTCATCCTCAACATCAATCACAATCGATGGCCCTCGCTTTTGCCGAGCGATTTCTTTGTCTCCTTCAAACGGGGTGTGAGCCTTATACATGGGTGTTCCAGATGTAGCCTCATTTACTACTCTTATTACTTGTGATCGACTAGAGGAAACTATTTCCTTGAGTCTCTCTAGTGAAGGACCCTTTCCAATATGTTTACCTTGAAAGTTAGAAACTGCCTTCGTGCTTTGTAGTATTGCATTTGCCATATCTGAAGTACATGCGTCATACAATGATTTTTTTTTTTTTGAATCCTTAGCCTGCAAGCCAATCCCCATGCTTATTCTCGGCCAAGTTGGTTCTTAGAGTGTTTTCCCCATCAACACTTCTCTCTATTGTTGTCATGATTCTCCCCCAATGTGCAATATGCACCTCCCACCAACTCAACCAAGAGTCCATTGCAGGGATGTTTCTATCCATGCAATTTCCATTGCGTCACCATTGACGGAGACGAGACTTTGCTGCATCTGCCTCTCTAGAGGGGGCTAAACACCACTTTTTGCACATGTCTTTGTGATTTTGTTGAGATGAAGATACAATGCAATTTGTTGTGTGTGTCACCATGCTTTGTTTCCAACGAAAAAGGCAAGATCGCTCTCAATGTTGTAAACATTGTCTTTCCCACCATTGAACACGATGTGAATTGCATTCTAGATGGCTTGAGCTTCGTCCGCCATGCATCCGTGAAAATCCGCTCATTCACATCCATGCCCCTTCATAACTTCATTTATGCACTGCTAGAAAAGAATTTGTGCTTCCATGTCTTCCTCTTTCATCTCACAAGTTGCAATAGTGAGGAGATCTTGCATGCTATAATGTAAGACATTCATATTAGTATACATATTGTTGGTTGTTTCTTAAGTATACCAAACTTGAGAAATATGTTCCTAAAACAACGGACCTTGGATCGTAAACATGGCATGCCAGGGTCACCCAATCCACCACTCAGTGAGTGTGATCAAATTGCACCCAAGCGTGCCAAAGATCTATAAGTCCACTTTGTCGCATTCGATTAACCAAATCCAATCCATATGCAGGACCAATCGTAGACATCTTGAACACAAATCACCGATCCCCTTCTACTCCTTGCCCGAGAAACCTGCTTTTGTCCATTTCTTGTTGCTGCCATGGATTTTCAAAACCTGTATTACAAAGTTAAGTTACTTTGCAATAATATGCACAAACAAGAGAAACAAGTAATCATCCTCATCAATTGTCCTCCACTAAGGGACCCATTGCTTCAACAACATTTAGAAATTCTTGCTCGCCAAGTACATGGCTAGAGCCCCCCTCTTGCATCAAAGATGTTGTCACAATTTCCTTTGCCACACACATTTGTACCTTTCGTGCACCTGCATGTCTATCTACATTGAGAACTTGTGCAACCATTACTTTGATTTTACTGGTGATCCCTTTTGTTGTACCATCCCTCATGTCATGTTGGTGAGTTCTTTGATGTACAATCAATCTACTCATGCTTTCATCCATTGGCATGACATAATATACAAAGCAATCACATGTATGCAAACAAATGGCTGGTTGTCCGCAATAGTGGCAAATAAGCTTACCTCCAAGTCCGTCAGTCTCAAACCTTCTCCCCCCTCCCTCAAACTTTCCATTCTCTCTTCTCCCACTCTCACTCTTCACCTTTCTCCTCAAAGCCATAATCTTCCTCCTATATATTTTTCTCACCCACCAAATTCTCACTCTTTTTTTTTCGCACCCCTATTACAAAGAAAATTCCAATTCTAACAATAAACTAGTCTAAAGGAGTGGACCGCCAAGAAGAAATGAGCCTCCACACCACTCAAGAAGAAATTCCTCTGCACACCACTCAAAAGACATGTTTCTTTCTTGCAACGGCATTCGCGGTTGGAGCGTTCGTATTGACGGCTACACACGTACCTCCGTCGAAGGGTACAGTCACGTCGACAACCATAGAAGGAAAAAACACAGGTAATGACCCTCTTACCGATCTCTTTGGATCTATGGTTGATAGCTACATTTCTTCAGGCTGGATTGATGCAAATGTTGTGCCATAAAATCACTTGTTGCCATGAGTCCCTCTTTGTTGTCTTTTGGCCAATCCGGCCATTAGAACGGATGATGATTGTGTGGCAGAGCTAACAACCGCTATAGCAGAAAGAGTTTACCAACCCACTATAGCTCATTTCATTGTGTCCAAAGCTTTTTTTGGACACGATCCTATATCATTCGAGAGGCGTGGCACTTATGGGAGAGAGTTGGTGATGTTGACTACGTTTGATGAACAAATTAAAGACATTCCCAAGCTCTCTCACATGGAGGAGAAAATGTTCATTGTATGGGATGGCAATCATTAGCTCCATGCATGAAAGATTGGGCATTGCGAGAACGACGATGAATTCTCTACATCGAAGGTTGAGTACACGATTGCGAAGTGTGACCCGAAGGAGATGGTGAAATTTCTATTAGTGCTCGACATGATCAACAAGTAAGTTTCTTCACACTTCTATTGGTGCACTTGAGTTATTAATTGTTAGTAAAATTTTACATTTAAAAATAGGGTGACACGAGTCCATGTGCCTCACACCACTACCCACGACATATTATGATGCAAAAATTAGCGCTTGCCAACCCACATTCCTTGTTTGACAAATTTAATAAAGAAGATAGGCCAAAAGCTAAGAGGGCACTTCATGGCGCCGCAATGAACGGATCAAAATGGCTTAGACAACCAAAGTCTTTGATAGCATAACTATTATGGAAGGTAATTCTAAATTTATAATACACATGCATTAGGTAAGTACATGGAGTTTTTCTTGGAAAACACTTTGTTTTGACGATTTGTATTGCAACAAGAGTTCCATGCAATGTATCGACTAAAAACACAAAATTTTCAAGTGATGTGTCATTGGTGGAGCCATCTATTCCGACTCAAGAGAAGCCATTCTCACAGTGGTTGAGAATGCACGTATATTGGTGGCATAAGGAAACATGGAGAGACTATCCATGGTTTTTGGACTATGTGGATAGCGAGTTTCTCAAAAACGAAGATGAAGATACAATGGTAAGTTATGTTTTTCTTGTTCAACTAATGTGGTTTGGTTTTCTATAGTGTCCTCACTACTTTTTTTTGGACTTGCAGCATTGCACAAGAAGGTTAGGGGAAAGAGAAAAAGCGGAAGTGTCACCATAAGTCAACCTCCCACCGATGCCATTTTTCCTAGCAGGACCAACGGATGTTGAAGCCCAAAAACTACAGTGGGCAGACCCAAACAAGGTAAGAAGAGAGAACGTCGAGTCATTGAAGAATTTGAGGAGTTCTTGGAAGAGTTCTAGAGTGAAAGGAGCGAGCAGCAAGGTGGCAAGTCAGATTATGAGAGCTCCGAGTGACACTTAAAATCACAAAGATCTAGTCCATCCCAGGGTTTGAGATCTCGGGGTTTCATTACATGATCGTCAAGCAGGAGATGTGGCATCAGACAATGATGGGTTTGAATTCGAGAGCCACTACGAGACCTTCCATGGACGTTAGATGCCATTGGAGCACTATTTTGGCCTAGAGTGGAGAAAAGCGAGTTCTTTGCTCGATAAGTTGAGGAGGGTACTTCTATGCTTGATTTTTGCCATTGCAATGTCCGCTAATGTTTGTACTATCATAAATAGGTGGTTGTTGGGTACCTTCAAAAAGGTTGGGGATGCAATTTTGGATTGACTTGCAAGAAGTGGCGGCTTGGCAATGGAATGTGAGTGTCTACAACAACATTACATCAGCATTGATCCAGATCGCAAATTGTTTTTGGCATGTATTCAACCATAGCAGTGGCTTCCTAGTGGTCTAGGATCGACTCTTCATGTGGGCGAGGCATCACGTTCAACATTATCACAACCACCTCCATTGCCTTTAGGACATCACCAGGAGTTGATTGTGTCGTCTGCTCCTCCTCTAAGTAGATCTCCAATTGTAGTTCCAGGTTGGACAAGCCATGGACAACCCTAAAAGCCACTATTTTTCACACTATCCATGGGGCCCCCGCCTGCACACGCCCTAGTAGCACAACCGTTACAAGAATTACGGCCACCAAGAACCTAAATCCCAATTTGTATTATGGCCACCAAGAACCTAAATCCCAATTTGGATTGAATACTTTGTATGAACTTATTCTCTATGTCATGGCACATCAAAACTTACTGGTTTTTCATACTATGTTTTAATTTTTTATGAGTATCATGTGCTATGTGCTTGCCACTATATTATAATTTTTGAAGGCAAGTCGATTGAAGGTGGTTCATCTTTTAGTGATAATTTTTTCTCCAATTTATTTTATTTGAAAATCTTATGGAGGACATGGTGCGCATGATCTTGGAAGCAAAGTCACTCGGGATTCTTTATAAATAGCCAAAAAAACACTAATTTTATTCATTCATTCATTTGCAAGTTTCTCTATGTTTTTATTTTCACAAGCTAATCTTTTAATCTTTTCTCATTCACATATTTACCATGTTGAGGGGAAATCACGAACAACACGATCAGCGCCACCCGCACAATGCTGGCATGGTCCTTAGTGTGATTGACCACACCCGCGTGTTGAACCCATCAACAATGTGCATGATAATAACATTCTCAACAGTGTGTATGCGCTGCTATGGATAATTTATGCACAACACAAAGTGCGTGCAATATACACAGAGGCTTTCCATACAGTCAAAGATGCCACAATGTCCATATCCAATGCCATGTATGGCCTTGATTGAAATGCACATCCAACAGAAGGGGATATTGAGAAGATTGCCACTCTTGCCAACAATGCAATCATGATTGGGGGGAACATGGTTATTGCACCCCATAGGAGTGTACAGCCTTTGAACGACATGTGGAGGCTTGGATAGAAGTGTGGATGACATATATTAATGTGCAAGGACAAGCCAATGGAGCCAACGATGACAACAACGAAGCCAACAATGACACCAGCAATGAGGACAAGTAGATTTCACCTTTCTTCTCTAGTGTTAGAGAAATAAGCATTTGACACCATATGAGCATATTGTTTTGTTTTGTTTTGGTTCATATCTATTTGTTGTAGTTGGAGTTTTAAACTCTGTACTTTGAACCTTTTTAATATTAGTTTAGATGGGTTTTTTATTGTAGTCTTTTAATGTTGTTCAATGTTGTTAACCGTTGAAATTGGCTTGTTGGAAACGATTTGTGTGCAATGTATCATTGTCCGATTGATGGCTAATCTTGTTGCACGGTGTAAATCAGGATGTTTGAAAAGAGTGTGTGTGCTATGATCTAGGTATATTTTTTGTGTTTGTATACGAGTGTGCATGTGTAGGAGTGCACACAAGTGTGGAAAAATAGAGAGAGACTTATCAAGTTGGTGGTTAAGCTTGTTGCCCAACGTATATCATGACATTTGAGAAGACTACGTGTGTAATCATTCGGGTGCATTTATGTGCTTCTATGAGTGTACATGAGAGAAGCAAAAGAGAAAAAGAAATTTGTAAATGATGGATGTTTGATCGAGGTGTGTTCGCCAAGAGATAATTTCAATGTGTGTGTGTGTGTGTGTGTGTGTGTGAGAGAGAGAGAGAGAGAGAGAGAGAGAGAGAGAGAGAGAGAGAGAGAAGATTGTTTAAAAGTCATAGGAAACTATCCCAAGAGACCTTGAAGATATCCAACTAGGAGATTTGAACGTTATTCAAGATGGAAATGGCATAACCAATCTACCACACTTGGGTGATAGAAAGGTAATACCATTTTCCTCTTTTTTTAGCACACATACAACCACCGGCAAAGCACACACACACTTGAGAAGGAAAGAGAGAGAGAAAGAGAGAATCTTTTTGGAATCTGCTCGTCGGATTCCAAAAAAACTCTCGTCAGAAAATGCTCGCCAAAAAATTATGTCCCATCTATCCCACTGGAAAAAGTCTCTAGCTTTGCTAAACTTGCAATTGTCGTCCAAACATGAGGAGTGGACAAGGCAATACTAGTGGATTGCACTTGATTGCATATTTACGAGCCCACCAATTTTCACCAAATCACAAGATATTATGCATTTGGTGAAATATATACTAGAGATTCTGAAGTAGGTGCCCTAGAATGAAGACACCAATTATCGCTAGAGGGTGTCTAAGTACAAGCAATGCCTAGAGCAGCCCCTGATCCCAACCATAAAGGATTGTAGAGATGCACATGATGTCTTGCAAGGCTTGGGTGGCTAAAAGCAAATAGGTCATGGATTATCACCCACAGTAAGGTTACTCATTTGATGAGTGATAACACAAGTCACATTTTTGTGACCCTCAAGCACTGTTGATTAATACATTGATGATTCTGCGTCTTTCGATTGTTTTCAATCTTTATGTGCATCTTTAAATGGGTTAATTTTTTGTGTTGAGTATTAATTTTGTTTCTCCCACTACCTCTTTGGTACTGTACTTCAATATAATGGTACAGATTTTGTCGTTTTTTAACTTTGAAAATGGTTTGATATGGTTTTCTTTGACAAGAAATGGCAGCACTGCATATGTTGGATATTGGCACTGAGATTAATTACGATGAAGCACAACACATCCTACACAAGGAGTCCCACATGTTTAACATGGAGGGACTGTCTTGCTTTTTTGGACACAATTTAGAGCCCAAGGGGCTCCACAGTGAGCGTCTTGAGCAGAAGCAATGCGATGAGCTTTGTCCTTTGCGGTGGGCCAGGAACACTCTTTTTTAAGTGTCTGGACATGCAAAGCAAAACTCACCATAAAGATTTTAGACCTACAGCATAAGAGTTTTGGCAAGGTGGTTGTTGGTGTGCTTCATTCAAAAAGAGCACACAACACCAAACAAAACTCAAATTCCAATGTACTTCATACAAGGGATCTTTGCACAAGGTATCTTGGGATGAAGAGTGGACTGGGCAAGCAAACCACACATTGCAGGTGTGGCCTTGGGAAGGGCCAAGGAAAGGTCCCAACAACGAAGAGAAGAGGTAGCACCCCCACAAAGAAAGAGGCCTATTGCATTGTTGCTAGAGGAGCATGATTAGATGTTGGAGATGGCTACCCAAGGGGGCACATTGGCGAGTCAAGGGGAACTTCTCTACAAGCCAAGATTGCATAAAAAGGATCACTAATAGCAGATCTCAAGGCTATCGTGGCACAAAACAAGGCCAAATACGATCCTCTTTTCCCATCAAATGAATCAGAGAATGATACAAGGGAAAATATGATCCTCTTTTCCTGTCGATTGAATTAGACAATGATACAAGGCCAAATACGGTCCTGTTTCCCCATCAACTACATACTGCCAAATACATTCCTTTTCTCCATCAACTGCATCTAGAGAACAATGGCTTTGGCATAGATGAGCTATTGACTGATGAGTAGGAGCGCCAAGGCCCTATGAACCACCGTATTTTGTAATGTTTGCAAGTTACATTAACTGCTTTCATTGAACCACCTACTCATGATTGCGATGTCGCCCTCCCTTGCAGACGACGGCGAGACAAAGACACTTCTTGGTGCTTGATACACCATTGCCAAGGAGAGAAAAAAAAAGACCTCTCCGCCTCTCTTGGATCTCTCATCTCCCCCCCTTCCCTTCTCACTTTTGGGATTCCTCGAATTGGATGACAAGTATGACAGACAGAAAGGCGGATGTCTCTGTGCTTGCTAGGCTCGTGTGCACTGTATGAGAGAGAGAGAGAGAGAGAGAGAGAGAGAGAGAGAGAGAGAGAGAGAGAGATGTCACTCTGTGTGTGGATACCCAGGGCAATGAGGGAATACATTCTCGACGCATGCACACCCACGAGAGAGAGAGAGAGAGAGAGAGAGAGAGAGAGAGAGAGAGAGAGAGAGAGAGAGAGAGAGAGAGAGAGAGAGAGAGCTTATATACATCCCCCATCGTGCATGAAGATTGGCTCCAGTGCATGGGAGATAGGGAAAGATATCCCTAGGAGATTTGTGGAAAGAAATGTAGAGAGTCCAAAACATTAAATTTTTTTCCCTTCCCTTTCCTTCCTAATCTCAAAGGTGGATCTTGAAAGATTCCATCTAATCAAACACTCATCCACACCTCGGTCTTCTTTGTTTATCTTAGGGAGAATCTTGCCAGATGCCATCTCCACTTATCAATTAAATCAATGAACACATGTGAAAAACGATCTCTTTTCCAATGATAGCATCATACTAAACACAAGACCTTGCGCATGCTAAGCATCAGCTAGGCTAAGCCAGTCGAGCAAGGTGAACACGGTGTCAACGATTTGATGAGTTGCAAGCAAAAATAAAATTCCCCTAGATGGCTCGTTGTACTCGTACTTTGCCAGGCAAGGGGTTTTGCAAACTGTGCATCCTAGGTGTTGTCAAGCCACACTTTGTACGTGAATTTGGGATATTTATGCCATCTGTCTAGCTGCACATATCATTCAATTTTTCTTTCTAAGATAAAAGAGGGTATCTTACAAAGATACCATTTAATTGAAGCGTTTGTCCAACCTACTTGCTAAATTAGCTCTATTCTCACAAGGTTCTACCCACAGTCTTCATTCAAGAAGGACAACACACCGTCCTCAAAACCCCTCTTCATCAAGGTCAAACCTCAGACATGCAAGATCCAATCGCATCAACTTCCCTAAACTTCTCCACCAAAAAGCACCCACTGACCTAAAGGCGACACCAACTTGTAGTCGTCAGCACCTCAAGGCTCAATCTAATCTTGAGGTTGGTTTGTAATTTTATGTTGTGCTTAATACAATTCACTCACGTATTGTGAGTTTGGGGAAAAAAATATAAAGCCAAATCTCTGTTGAGTCTTGCTAAACTAATGAGTCCAAAATTAGAACCATTTTTTGACTCTTCAAAGTGTTTTTTTTTTTAACCTCCCAAAGAAATTTAAAAAAGAAAAGCTTATCCTACTCACTTTTTCATTTGGTACAAAAGAGGAGAGAGAGAGAGAGAGAGAGAGAGAGAGAGAGAGAGAGAAAGAAAGAAAAAACCTCCCTCAAAGGATCTCTGTCGATGCATATCCTTTGAGGGTGTTTTTTTTAATAGAAAATACTCTCTCTCTAGGGTTTCTAGAGCTGCTCCGCTCACAGCTCTGCTGTTTGCGAGTCCCTACCAGCGAAGGTGCAAAAGAAGGGTTCTGCGACATGGAAAAGCTTGGCTGGGCTAGCTAGAGGTCAAGGGCACTAGATGCTTGGAGGGCGGGCTCTGGGGTGAGCCATCGAGTAGTTCGGTCCCTGTATCTTTGGCCTTCCTTTGCTAGGCTCTTTTTTTTTTTGAAATGGTGAAGGTCACCCCTACAAGCTCTGTGAAGGGCGCAAACGGCGGGTCACCCTGTCTGTTGCACAACAACAAAAATCTCACCTTGCACACTATTAAGAGTTGGATTGCAGCACTTTCCACCACCTGCTCATCACCGGTTTTCCAAAAGCAAGATGTGTGTGTGTGTTTGTGTGTGTGTGTGTGTGTGTGAGTGAGTGAGTGAGAGAGAGAGAGAGAGAGAGAGAGAGAGAGAGAGAGAGAGAGAGAGAGAGAGAGAGATTTGCCTCTCAAAAAAATATTACTATAGCCCCTGCCCATTGCAATCTTTGCACTTAAGGATGGTGGTGGCACTACTGGATGTGGATGTGGTGGCGAACAATCTTGCTGGGAAGGGGTAGGGTCTTTTTGTGTAGGCTATACATCACATGAATTGCCATAGAGTCATCGAAGACAAGATGCACATTTTGAGAGAGAGAGAGAAAGAGAGAGAGAGTTTCATAGAGAGAGAGGTTCTTTAAATGCAAAAAGTGTTCTAGAGTCTTTTTTTATTGCATGCACGATGAGAGAGAAGAGGGGATTAGAAAAAGTAGGGAATGATGTTTCTTTTACTTGCTAGAAAAAAACACAAGAAAGAACTAGCTCAAGAGTGATCCAATGTCAAGCTTGCTAGCACGTACCTCTTGCTTAGCATATCCATTATTAAATTTAACCACCATCTTTAGGAGGCCTAGGGCCAATTTATTTAGTCTCTTGAGTGAAGAAATGAGTGACTTACAAGAACTCTTGGCTATTACTGTTTTGATAAAGTTCCTCTCGTCGATTTTATCATTGCTCGAAAAAGTTTGCTCGGAGTTTGGGATTCCTCGTAGACTGTCCAATAGTCTTTTAGGGAGCTTAATTTCTATTGGTTCTTTTATCAAGCTTTTTAAAACTTGATTTAACTAAATTTACTGTAGCCTAATTCTCATTGGTCCACCTCTATGGCCATCCAATAGGATTTGAGGGGAGGTTGGGGGCAACTGGCCTAGGAGCTTGACATGTGTCCAGTATTCCCTTTGTGTAAAGGGAGAGAGCCTTGGAGTGTGTGTGTGTGTGTGTGTGTGTTTCTCTCTCATCCCCTACAATATGGGCTCGCCCCCTCCTTCCTAGGGATGTGGGAAGACTTTTTAGTCTTCCCATGACCATCCAATTTCCCCTTGCTTTGGACATTGGATAAAAGATTTAATTTTTGGAACCTTAGCCTATGGAAGTCTTAATGGAGCTAAACCTTAGGTCTTTTAAGCCCCATTGAAACACATTGCTCTTTTGAAGGCTATCCCCCTTTGGATCCCTATTTTTCCTCCTTAGATCTCTCACAGAGACCGGTCTGGCAGCCTTACCAATGTTCTAGCTTTTACTCCCCTGGTACTTCCCCGTATTAAATGATCAGTTTAACATGAGAAAATCATTTGGGAGTATTAGATATTAGTTTTTATGACATTACCTCTCTCTTGAAATCATAGTCATCCTTGACTATGAGGTAGAGAAGATAAAGTCTAGTCATTAGTCCGTTTTCTAGCGGGTAGAGGACCCCTATTTTACCCTACGACATCGTCCCAAAATGGATGACTAGTCTATTTGGGACTTGAGAGCGTTAGCTTCCACAAGCATGTCTGCACATTAGTCCGTATCAATCTTTCATAGTAGAGTGACAAGCTCTACTTGGTGTTCGGGAGATGTTGTCTCCACAAACATGATCCTAAGCATGCATACTTATTTAAATTTGTGCACAATAAAGAAAAAGAGAGTCTTATAAGACAAAAACTTTGTTCATTTATATATATTTACATTTGCTTACTGTAGGGAATCATTGTAAGCATTGACAAGGTTTAGGTTATCCTTTAATTGTATGCCTTGCATCCATCTAGCATCTTCAAAAGGATCATTTTTAGATAAGATATTGTTTGATAGTCTTACCACCTCGTAATACCTTGTCTTCGTGTGGGAGAATGGACTCAGGCTACAACAGCTCTTCTTGGTCCTCGATCTTCGGCAGGTCTTCATAATTGCTTCTTGAGGTGTGGCTCTCCTTTGGAAGGCTTTAATAGGCTCACATGGAAAGCATTGTGTATGAGCCAATGGTTGGGCAACTTGAGTTGATAGGCCATCTCATTGATTGGTCTAAGAATCTAGAAGGGACCATAGTACCTTTTTGTTAACTTAGCATAGTACTTTTGGTGTCCCGTAGGATTCTTGCCCTTTGTGTGCCTCAATCGAGCCTTTAGAAACTTAAGCAAGACCCAATCATTTTGTTTAAAGGCTAGGGCTCTTATGTGCTTATCAGCAACAACATTTTGCCTTTGATGAGAGATGGATATAACATCCTTAATCTTTTGGAAAGATTCTTGCAAGTCTCGGCTATATTCATCTGCAGCGAAGATCTTCCCATGTACCTTGAGTAGCAAGGGACTTTTTGATCTTCCCTCTATCACCTCAAAAGGTGCTTTTTTCGTGGAAGTATGTATAGTGGTATTGTAAGCATACTCCACTAATAGTAAGCACTTCACCCACTGGGACTTTTGATCTACTTATGTAACATAAGCTTTTAGTAGATCAAGAATGGCTAGATTAGCTATTTCACTTTGGCCATCCGTTTGGGGATGATAGATCAAGAATGGCTAGATTAGCTATTTCACTTTGGCCATCCGTTTGGGATGATAGGCCAAAGAGAAGTTTAGCCTTGTACCTGAATTCTCAAAGAGACCCTTCTAGAAATTACTGGTCAATCTAGGATCTCTATCCGACACTATGGACATTGGCAAGCCGTGGTACTTGAAGATTTGAGATATAAAGAGGGTTGCCACTTGATGGGATGTGATAGTCTTTTTGACACGTATGAAATGTGCTCGTTTGCTAAACCTATCTACTATCGTCCATATTCCTGTATTCCCATGGATAGACTTGGGCAATCCAAAGATAAAATCCATGGATATGCTCTCCCATGGTGAATTGGGGATTGGCAAAGAGTGAAGCAATCCATGTTGCTTCCCTCTATCAAACTTTGTCTTTTGGCATACCACACATTTTGAAACATACTCTTGTATGTTTGCTTCCATGGCAGGCCAATAGAAATATGTGTCTATCCCTTTTAGGGTAGACTGAATCCCTCTATGCCCCGCATAAGGAGGAGCATGAGATTCATACATTACTTTCTCACGTAGTGAATTAGCAATGCATAGTTTATTGCTATAGAGAAGATAATGATCTTGTAGGGTAAAGGGTTCTTCTTTCTTCCCTAGTGCAAGGACTGAAGTTACATCTCTAAAATCGGGATCAATAGCGTACTCATCTATCATAGAAGATAGATGATTGTGAGTTGCTATGGAAACATCATCCACTCTCGGTTGAGAGTGCATCAGCTACTTGATTATGCTTGTCAACAATGTGAGCAATATGAAAGTGAAATTGCGAAAGAAAATTTGTCCACCTCATTTGTTTGTCGGAGAGCTTGGTCTACGCCATGAAGTACTTAAGGCTTTGGTGATCCGTCCTCGCAGAATGAAAGGAGTCCCCAATAAATAGTGCTTCCATGAGTCTAGAGCATGTAAAATTGCTAAGAGTTCCTTCTCATATACACCTAGAGCTTGCTCAACAGGGTCGAGCCTTCGACTTGTATAGGCTATGGCGTGCCCTTCTTGGAGCAAAACAGCTCCAAGGCAATCACCACAAGCGTTGCATTGGACCTTAAATGGCTTTGAGAGATCCGGCAGCGTAAGAACATGTTGAGAGATAAGCTTCTCTTTAAGCTTTTCAAAAGCATTGTTCTCCTTGGTGAACCATGTATACTTAACGTTTTTCTTTGTTAGGTCATGTAATGGTCCCGCGATTTGCTAGAACTTTTCTATGAAGCATCTATAGTATGCACACATGCCTATAAAGCTTCTGAGTTCACGTAGATTCTTTGGATTAGGCCATCCTTTTATTACCTCTAGCTTTGATGGATCCATTTGGATGCCATCTTGAGAGATAATGTGACCTAAATACTGAATCTCTTGTAAGAAGAATCACTTTTATTTCAATTAATATAAAGTTTATTCTCTCGTAAAACTTGAAATATTACCTGGAGGTGTTGCTGGGTTCATTTAATGAATTAGAGTAGATGATTATATCATCAAAGAACACTCCAGTAAAGGTTTGATGAGGCCTCAATAGCTTCTCCATCAAGCGGTTAAATGTGGTTGGTGCATTGGTCAAGCCAAAAGGCAATGACAATGTACTCGTAAAGACCAAATGTAGTGCAAAATGTGGTCTTTACAACGTCTTGATCAACTATCCTTAATTGATGGTAGCCACTTTTTAGGTCAATCCTACTGAAGTAGGTCGACCCTTGTAGCTTAACAAATAGGTCTTCTACCTGTGGAACGGGAAACCTATTCTTAATAGTGATCCTATTTACTGCTCTATAGTCGACACACATACGATATGTGTCGTCTTTCATTTGCACTAATAACACGGGTGAACAAAATGGAGATGAGCTAGGCCTAAACATGCCTTTCTCAACTAACTCATGCACTTGCCGCATAATCTCCTCTTGTTGAGCTTGGGAAACTCTATAAGGAGGTTTATTAGGCGATGAACTTCCTGCAAGAAGTTCAATTGCATGGTCGTCATTGCCTCGTTTGGGAGGTAGTTCACAAGGAATATCGTCAATA
Source organism: Adiantum capillus-veneris (assembly GCF_014529385.1). Classification (NCBI taxonomy): domain Eukaryota; kingdom Viridiplantae; phylum Streptophyta; class Polypodiopsida; order Polypodiales; family Pteridaceae; genus Adiantum; species Adiantum capillus-veneris. Next base: position 43,944,010 of record NC_140956.1, on the reverse strand, counting down.
AAAACAGCTTGGAACCCCTTGAGGAAATTGGATAACTCTAGTTCCTTTTGATTATTTATATTTTCTTTTGCTAAAGCATTAGGTTCAATTTGAGAATCTTTATGAAAAATCATGTACGCGGAAATAGAGCTTTTTATTGACTTATTGAAAGCTTGCTTATGTACAAGAGGTATGGTATTACCCAACTCCTTAGCATCTATGTACATATCTTTTTCCCTGAACCTAAAGTAGATTTGACTTTCAAGGAATTTAACATTGGAAGCAATGCGATCAAACCATGGTGCCCCTAGGATTACATCCTCGTGCTTGAGAGGAGAGATAAAGAAATCCTCCTTGTCCACATAGCTTTGGACATGGAGCCTCAATTTCCCAATTAAGGGAGTGATTGAGGCTTCTTGCCCCTTGAAAGCACCATCGACAGGTAGGACATCTCCCATCTCATAGGCTTGGATGCCTAGCTTGGTGGCCAACTCTGTGGATATGAAATTGTGAGTTGAACCAGGGTCAAAGAGAATAAAAGCATCATGTTCTCTTACCTTTCCCCAAGCATGGCATAGAGGAGATCCTTTGTGATGAGCATCCTCTTCTTGAATTTTGACCAAGGTATCTCTAGAGGCTCATTACGTGTATTCTTGTGGGGGCAAGCACAAGAGGCGTGCCCTTGCTCCCCGCACTTGAAACAACAGTTATCTTTTCGATAACGCTCTAGCTCTTCAGGAGAGAGTTTATTTTTGCCTTTATAAACTCCCTTCTCCTTAGCTTTGTTGTTGTTGGCGTTGCCTTTGGGAGACTTCTGGACATCGTCCTTCCCCTTAGGCGCACTACGGTCCTTGTTTTCCGTGGGCTTAATTTTATCTTAGCCCCTTGTTGGAAATTAATTCGTGAACCCGGGGCTGTCACTTATCAAAAGACCCCTGTATCACGTGCGTTCAAGAGGTAATTAATAATACCCCAATATACATACTATACTTACACTGTGAGCCTATTTAAAAAACCCCCAACCCCCTCTGTATGTATACATTTTTATACATTTCGGTCTTTTAATAATCCTCTCCGGTTAACTCACGTGATATCATACACATTCTAAAAAGTGACCGCCCCGGGTTCGTGAAGCCACCATGGTATGGTGTATGACCGCAGATATGGTGCATGGCCTTTGGGAGTTTGTTTACTTCGCCATATCCTCAGTTAAACTCGCACAAAATTGTTGTTTTTGCTCTCCAAAATCCATCTTTTTGAAGACAGTGGCTTTGAGATGTAAATCCCAAAACTTGTCTACATATTTGTGAGTAGATTCGTAGGGAGAGAGCTTCAAGCTTCGCCATTCAGTGAGTGCTTTTTCTTTGGCATCGGTAGCCAAAAACTGCTTCATGATGGAATCTCTTAAAGCTTTCCACGTTCATGGAGCTTCACCGTTTGCTTTTAGGCTAGACCACCATTGCCTGGCGGACTTTTGAAAATGCATAGCTACATGACGTAGCTTAGAGGACTCCGTGAAGCCCTCATCTCCAAACGCTGCATCGAATTGTTGGATAAAGACCAAGACTTTGTTCGTAGAACCAAAAGTTCCATTGTAGGTAAGGAAAGAGATGTTCTTTCCTCCCTCTTTGAACTTTTTGAGCTTGGACGACCTCTTTCAGGCGGCATAGGATTTCCTATGGCCTCTTCTTTTAGGTGGTCCAAGAGCTACACCGTCACTTTCTTCAGAAGAGGAAGAGTATGAGGAGGATGGAGAAGAGGGTGACCTCTTTCTCGCCTTTTTCTTCCCTTGTTCCTCCTTGTCTGCACCATCACTTTCTTCAGAGAGGAAGAGGATGAAGAAGATGGAGAAGAGGATGACCTCTGTCTCGTCCCTCTTTGAATTATGGTGTAGAGAAGTATGCGATGGTCTTCTCCATTTAGGGGGTGTTGGAGAGCGTTTTGCCTGCCGTCTTCATGGAGCCATCTCCGTAGAGGTGGCACGAGACTCACTTGTTTCTCATTATCTTGGTGGGGGCTCTGAAACTTGGGTTCTCCTTTGAGAAGGAGATGTATCATCAATTAGTAGATTTTTGAGCCCTTCGTACGGATCCTCTATTTTTTTCCTTATCAGAGAGAGTCCTCTTTTGGAAGTCTCGCTAGGAGGCTTCCTAAGTATTCTCTCTTCTTGGTGGGGAGTTTGGAGAATACCATGGGTGCGCAATTGCTGGCACTTCGCCTTGGAGGGATGGGTTGCCCAAGGCTTGTTGTAGCCTAGAAACAAGATAGTTTAGAAGCATAGGGACATCATTAGTTGCTCTTTCATTAGCAAAATCAAAGCTATCAACATTCATTTCAATCTCTTTTCCTTTGTCAGCCATACTAGCAAATTTTAGGCGTAAACTTTTACTTGGACTTTGGCACTTCAAGCCCTAGTTGCTACTCCTCTTTACCTTCAAACATAAGCACTCAAGCATCTATACCCGTGGCTCAAATATTATTAATTGCAAGGAACAAAAGAGAGGGTTCAACAGAGCCAAGAAAGCACCGGTTCCTGTCAAGCTTCTAATAGCTCAATAATGGTTCAGCCATAAGCAAGCCTCGTAGGACTCCAGTATTAAGACCATAGCTCTCTCGACGGTGTCCCGGTTAACTGCATAAAGCGAACGTGCTTCAAGGATGAAAAATCCCTATTCTACTTACTCTTTTGCAATTAATAACACCAATCATTTGTAGCAAGCTTGACGACCTCTCTTCTTGAGCAAGAAAAGAGAAACCAATAGCTTGGTACCATTGTAGCATTTAATGCACTAATAACTTGTGTGTAGCGGAAATTGATAACATAGTGAGCATTTCATTAACAACAAGTTCCTAATGAGCATAGAGAGAGTACTTAATTGAGAAAGCAACATAGAAATTTACACCTAGCTAATTTGGCATTGACAATACTTGAAAAGAGAGAGAAATAGAACAATTGACAACAATTGAGGACCGGATTTACATGGAGCCGGTCCCCCCTCCATAAAGGCTTTGTATTATAGCTTCTCCCATCAAAGGAGACTTTTGTACAATACAATCTTTGTGTTCCTTGATAAAACTAGTTGGTGTAATGAAGATGGAATCTTCATACACCAAATTATGCTTGAAAAACACACCTAGTCCTAGCCTCAGTCCCAAGACCTCACACACCTTCAAAAATGGTGAGAGCTAGCAGGGAATGAGGATAGATTGAGAGGAAGAAGAGGTATCTTATGAGAAAGAAGTATTCTCCTCACATGATCACTCTAATACCATAGCTTAGCTTAGTAATTAGCATGGTAGAGGAGATGAGCATGCCATTGAAGCATGGATCTTGGTTGGATTTTCATTCCATAGCCAAGAGTTGTTGGTGTAGGCCTCTACTTCTCAATTCTTGGAGAAGGAGATGGAGTTCTTCTTGCACACATGAGTTGTGTGTGTGTGTGTGTGTGTGTGTGTGTGTGTGTGTGTGTGTGTGTGTGTGTGTGTAGCATAGTGTTAGAGTAAAATGTAGCCCCTTCTCTCATCTTGGTCGACCCCTCTTGCTAAATGCTCATGCTGGCCTCCCATTGGCTCCTGTAAAGTTTAGCCAATCACAAATTAGAAGCATAGTTTATAGCCTTTTGACAAGCGTCCCCCTTTCCCCTTTTGTGAGAGCTTTAGGTATTTAAAGAATTCATCTAAACTCTCATTGGACCTTTTTGTCTTCTGGCCAATAGGAATCAGGCAAGCCATTGGGCTGTTAGATGCTCATTGGACCCCTTGGTAGACTGTCCAATAGTCTTCTAGGGAGCTTAATTTCTATTGGTTCTTTTATCAAGCATTTTTTAATTGATTATACTAAATCTACTTTAGCCTAATTCTCAGGGGTCCACCTCTATGGCCATCCAATAGGATTTGAGGGGAGGTCGGGGGCAACTGGCCTAGGAGCTTGACATGTGTCCAGCATTCCCTTTGTGAAAAGGGGGAGCCTTGGAGTGTGTGTGTGTTTCCCTCTCATCCCCTACAATATGGGCTCGCCCTCTCCTTCCTAGGGATGTGGGAAGACTTTTTAGTCTTCCCATGACCATCCAATTTCCCCTTGCTTTGGCCATTGGATAAAAGATTTAAGTTTTGGAACCTTAGCCTATGGAAGTCTTAATGGAGCTGGACCTTAGGTCTTTAAAGCCCCATTGAAACACATTGCTCTTTTGCAGGCTCTCTCCCTTTGGATCCCTGACAAAGACCGGTCTAGCATCCTTACCAATATTCTAGCTTTTACTCCCCTGGTACTTCCCCATATTAAATGATCAATTTAACATGAGAAATTATTTGGGAGTATCAGATATTAGTTTTTATGACACTAGAGGCAACAATCAATAACACTCGAGTGGCCACGTGCTAGAGTTCCACTTTATCTCCCACATATTCTTTCCAGCACACCGGATCTGAGTGCTTCTTAGTTGCTTTAATGTGCCCTAGATCTTTGAAGCTACCTTCTCTATTACCATAATCAACAAGTTGGTGGAAAGCCTCTCTATCCTCGTCGCATGAGAGCAACTATTCGCATACTTTTTTGAAGTCTCCCATGACTCTTCTGTTGGAGCCTTGACTATGCATTTGAAATTTGGGATCCAAAACAAATGCCTCCCATGCAAACGTATATGCATTTGGGTCCAACATATTTTTGCAGCCCCTGCTACTTATGTCTTTTTTCTAGCAATAAATTGGTTAAATTCTTTCATTTTTCCAATAGCTTCAGACATCAACCAATACACCTTGCCAATTACAAATTTGTCGGTGTTGACAATCCTTAGGATCTCCACATAAAGCTTTCTAATACCACATACCTTCTCTATATTATGCCAAAAAATTGGCGATTGGATAAGAGACACACATCTTTGGGCAGACCCTAGTATCCCTAAATTGCATTATGAATTACATACACATGGTTGATTATAGCAATGACGTACTATGTATTGGATGATCTAAAGACTGTTAAAGCAGCACTGACAGAGACTATCACCAATCGAAGATGGGAATGTACATTGACATATGAGGCCATTAGCCTACTTGGAGGTAAAAGAGAGCTAACTCATTGACAACCATGTAACACCAGTTGACAATCCACTATCTATGTCTCTTGGAAGTAAGAGTGTAAGTTCAGAACACCAAGAGATCCTAAAACATAATTCTACATAGACATGGAGGTAAAAACACAACCAAGCTACAATTAAATTCACCAATGACTTTCTCTTCCCTGAGAGGTAAGATCCATTGGCTTAAACACAACTAGTGGATTTCTAAATAAGATACCATTTATGGTCACTTAGAGGTAAGAGTGTTTGCTCAAAAACAACTAAGCAAACCTTATTGTATGTCCTAACTACACAAAGAGCCTACTTGGAGGTAAAAATATAATCTCATAACAACCAAGAGGTTTGTTTGTTGCGCTGCTCTTGTCCACTTGAAAGTAAGAACAAAGGTTTAGAACAACTAAGAGAACTCCTCACACTAAATCAATCTTAGAAGTAAGAGTAAGTGCTCAAACAACCAAGAGACCAATCACTACATTGTCATCTAAAAATCATTCTCAAGGGGTTAATTAAATCTCTACCATAATTAATCCACAAAAATAAACCCTATTTCTTACATTAATCACCAATACATTAGACCTATATGACGTACTAACCTCTATTTTTTATAGTAATCCCCAACACTCTAAACCTATATGATGTACTAACCTCTAAACTACACATGAATCAAATGCTTTAATTATTAGTATGCAAGGGATTTTCCATGCCACACTAATGATAGCAATGCCTATGGCCATTGAATGACATCAACTATTTTTAAGTATAAAAAAAGATGGTGCTAAAAAATATTTAAAGCTCATTTATCTTCATTATTGTATTTCTTCAAAAGGCACACTAAAGTGCCCTATTTTCAAGCTATATTTTCACTGCTTGGGTTAACCTTGTAGCTTAGAGAAGGTGAGAGCGGGTAAAATCGACAATATTTTATTTAATTTGATCGATAATTTTATCGATTGAATACATTATTGATCGATATGTAAGAACAAACAGATTTTTGAAAATAGTGGCGTGCCGCTGTATAATATGTTCAAATAATATGACTGAATCTATTATACGACCATTATTCACGTTTAAAACTTTTTGCAAATAATGTATCATGCAACCTAGCTTAGAAGAACCATTTTCATCCTCCTTCGTGATGATAATCCCTGAAAGCCCTTTATGACATGTTCATATTGGAGGGATTAGATTCCTCATCCAATCAGCTACTTTTCATTGGTAGAAGATCTTGCCCTATCTTTTGGTCCACATCGCTCATGAAAAGGATAACTTCATTCCCAGTTATGGAAACAACCTTAACCCATACCTCTTGATATCATCTATGTGAAAATTTGTGACACATGCACAATCTCTTCCTTTCAATCACAAAATCTTTCAAGCTGCACAAAGTAGCCATGATCCATGACATATGAAACCCTAGAAAACATTGACTAGAACTTGGCACAAGCTCTTGTGGTTGATGGAAGAGCTAGGGCTTATATCATCTCAATCCCTTCTGCTATGGTCTCTACATTCATCATCTTTGTTATGCGAACGTATCCATTGTATCTATCCCTCTGGTCAACATGCTTTCTGTGAGCCCTTCTATCACCATCCCTGTGGCTACGATCCCTTCTATATTCATCCTCTATGTCATGGTCTCTTTGTCTTTCATACCTTCTCCCATATCAATCATGTCTACGATGGTCTCCATCATTGTGTCGATCATGTCTACTGCGATCTCCATCATCATCTCTTATGCTGCTTCTTCCATTGTGTCAACTATCATGCTCACTTCTGCTATCATGTCTACCATTACCATTGCTTCTTTGTTGTCACTCTCTTGCACCATGTCAACTATCACGTTCACTTCTGCTATCATGTCTACCATTAGCCTCATGCTCAAGCTCCTTTTGCAGACTTTTGAGTCTCTCTTTCTCTCTATAGTCAGGGATAGAAAGCCCGTGGAAAGTTGAATTTGAATGAAAACGTTCATGTGAAAAATATGTTGCTCTTTGGCTTATGCACAAAGCATTTAGTTAAGAGTCAATCCAAGCTATCCTAATGAGGCATTGGAGGGCCACCCTTGCCTTAAAATTTTGGTAAGATAAAGGGATTTATTCCACGGAATATCCACATGTGGACGCCCCCCACACCAAATGCCAATTCGTTCCTATGTACCCTTGCATTTTCCCAATGGCCTACTTTTCAATAGAATTCATTGATTTACCTTCAAGAGTTTGAACGTTCGATTCACAAGTCTAATTCACTCCGAGACATTTTTTTATTTATAAAAAAGGTTTTACTCAAAGAAACGAGACAGTACCTATGACACCTTTCATAGGGTTCGTAAGGCCATACATAGGCCAAAAATCCACCATATACACTAAGGCATCTTCAAAAAGACTTACCAAAGCCGAATCATCAGCACGAGAGTACATAAGATTGTTAATCGTCCAAGATAATATAAACAAGGCTGGCACTAATTTGACAACGGCGGCACTGCCCGAGGCACAGAGAGAGGGGGGGGGGGATTTGATTACACTTAGTCACAGAAACATAGGGAAATGGTTACATTTGTTGTAGAAATAAGGTTTCAAAAAGAATAACCTTATTGGAATCATTATATTCTAGCTACAAAGGAAAATCACTAGCGAAAGTAAAGCACAATGCAGCATCTGGACCAAGAGAGACTCCAACGATCAAACTTTTGAATGTCGTAACATTCTCTCATCTTTCCCACTGCTTGAGTAGAATCAGCTACAATTTTTGCTACATATTACATTCCTTACTAGGAAAGACCCACACAATGGTAGCCATCAATCACTAACATCCATAAGTAAGGACAAGATTATGAAACATTCAGTAAAAGACCCCGCCTCTCTCTCTCTCTCTAACATTCAGTAAAAGACCCCTCTCTCTCTCTCTCTATTCTCCTCCTTTGGAAAGGAGAGACGGTTGCAAGCCACACAAAGCCATGTAATCATAGTCGCCTTTGTAAGCAGGCAACTGATACCAAGAGCCATCGTCGATGTTGACTGTAGTAGGTCTTTACTCCATCCAAGCCATAGCAATAGCACACACCTGTCATACAAATAAGACTCCCAAAGGGTATAAGGTTCATCTCTACAAGTCCTCCAAAAAGGTCATCGATAATCTCCAAGATCGGACGAGGAGGTGTTCTTCCCAGTTCTACCCAATCTCCTGCAAGTGCAAAAGATGTACCCAAACCAGATTTCGGCTGCTGCTGCAATGCCCAGACCACAAAGACAGCTAGATAAGTGGAGTCTATGACATCAACAGCCGCGAGAAGAATGGGACCTTGGTGCCTAAGAATGACTTGGCCATCCTTGTAGATATGGAACAATGGGAGGGGACGTAGTTTCATCTGACACCATTCATCATGTTTCACATTGTAGGCCAAAAACCTGAGGTCATGCTCTCACTGGGAAAACTGATTGCATGCGTGTAAAAACACCATCAGATCTGCCTGCTCTAGGTCCACCGCAGTGGCAAACCTCACATCTCACTGATCACAAACAATCATGCTCACAGTCCAGGACCTACTGCTCGAGTCGTAGAATTCCAAGCATCCCTTTCGATTCTCCCAAAGGAAGAGGCAATAATGATTCACAGGGAGAGCCTGCAATGAGATCTCAAAATGGACAGGAAACCAGCTCTCTAGGCATTCAATGCACTTGAGATTTGGCGGCAAGCGAGTGCATGAGCCAGTGACTGGATTGAGCACCAACAGGTAATATTTCCACACCTCTCTGAAAGGGCTGCAAAGAAAGCACATTAGGCCTAAAGTATTGCTAGTGATGCGGAGCCCGGATAGGCCCCCGAGATCCTGGATATTATGGAGACCGTTTGCAACCCGAGAGCCGAATAGGCCCCCCAGATCAGCCAGAGTACCCTAAGAGCATTTACTCCCCAATAGGGATGACAGTGAGAGCCAGGTTCTTGTTCTGGTGTCAAACACAATAAGCTCTTGTCCCCGCAAGGAAGACCCTGTCGATACTGTGGCGGCAATGACTAGCCAACCACTGGGATTGGACGACCAAACGCTCCAAAAATCTGGAGAAGAAAGCACAAAGTTCCAAGAGCTGCATACGGCTCGGAACAGGATGACTTGGCGCAAGGGTAGCAGGGCCATAACACACCACCAACAGTCCTCAATGAGGGAACTCCATCGACCCTCGTCTTGGCCCTGGGCCAATCCTTTTAGGAGGACACTTGTGCCCTCTAGTCGCTGCCTCTTACTATCCTCATCGTTCTGCTGTTGAAGGAAACTTGTGCCCTCTCCCTTCCTCTTTTCGTCCTGCTGCTGTTGCTGTTGCTCCTCCTGCCCCCTACACTTCTTCCTCCCCTCATCTAATCCCAGGCGGTAGCAAGAGTTGCTTACCTTCATCAACGTTGTGCATGCTTGATCTGATATCTTCTGGGTTGTCCTAGAAGAGGATACCCTAGCTTCATAGCACATGCAGTTGGCGCTTATGTTCATCACTCTTGATGTTCTGCAAGATGGCATCTTCCTCCTCTTCTTTTGGGCTATTGCAGAAGAGGGCCCTTTAGTGCAAGACGGCACCTTTCGCCTCTTCTGGTCTATTGTAGAAGAAGAGGCCCCACCCTCGATGTATCCGCAGGGCTTTGAAATACAAGACAACACCTTTCGGCTCTTCCGGGCCGTTGTAGAAGAGGAGGCCCTAGCCTTGATGTCTGTGTACATGCTTTTTTCAACCAAGTTAGAGAAACTCAAGTGTCAGCAGGCTGTTAAGTTGGTAAGCTGTCTTATTGAGCCTCATTGTTGCATTTCGTAAAGTTCCCTAAGAAGGCTGTGTTGGACTAGTCACTTTGTGGTGAAGATTGAGGAAGGCCAGATCAGACACATTACTGCATGGCACTTAATTGCAGGGCAATCTGTGATGAAGATGACATAAAGAAACTCGTTTCTCGAACACATCCAGTAGTGGCTACAAAGCTCCGACGGTATTTGCTGGAGTCTTATGTTGAAGACACCAGCAAAGTCAAATGGTGTCCTAGTGTCCCTCATTGTGGTAACGCTACACGTGTCGAAGGGGATCTGTTCAGTGAAGTGGAGTGTTTGTGCGGGCAACAATTTTGTTTCAACTGCTCAATCCAAAGCTCTTGTGAGTCATGTTTCTTGAGCGATCCCAAATGAAGTAGGTACTCTAAGAGACTAACACTGAGGGAAGTCTGAGATTACCCATATATCCATTCTGTATATTGAGCTACACAACACCCCAAACGCATTGCCAAAATCTGGATACGGATTCCTTACCAACAACTCTCACATTAGCAAATTGTTATGGAAATACAGGCGCTCAGGCATGGCAGCATAAGATGCTATGGGTGAGGTAGAAAGTTTCGGTTGTCAAAATGAGAACAGGATGTCATCTCTGAGACTACAACATACTACAGCAGAGCATCAATGATTACAATGGCAAATTTACTCCCCAACAGAGATGACAGTGAGAGCCAGGTTCTTGATCTAGTGTCAAACGCAATAAGCTCTTGTCCCCGCAAGGAAGATCCTGTTGATATCGTGGCGGCAATGACTTGCCAACCACTGGGATTGGACGACTAAACACTCCAAAAATCTGGAGAAGAAAGCACAGAGTTCCAAGACCTGCATACGGCTCGAAACAGGAGGACCAGGTGCAGGGGTAGCAAGTCCATAACACGCCACTGAGAGTCCTTAATGAGGGCACTCCATCGATCCTCGTCCTGGCCCTGGGCCAATCCTTTTAGGAGGACACTTGTGCCCTCTAGTCGCTGCCTCTTACTATCCTCCTCGTTCTGCTGTCGAAGGAAACTTGTGCCCTCTCCCTTCCTCTTTTTTTCCTGTTGTTGCTGCTGCTGCTCTTGCCCCCTCCGCTTCTTCCTCCCCTCATCCAATCCCAGGCAGTAGCAGGAGTTTCTTACCTTCATCAACGTTGTGTACGCTTGATCTGATGTCTTCTGGGTTGTCCTAGAAAAGGATACCCTAGCTTTAGAGCAAAGGCGGCTGGGGCTTACATTCATCACTCTTGATGTTCTGCAAGATGGCATCTTCCTCCTCTTCTTTTGGGCTGTTGTGGAAGAGGGCCCTTTAGTGCAAGACGGCACCTTTCGCCTCTTCTGGTCTGTTGTAGAAGAAGAGGCCCCACCCTTGATGTATCCGCAGGGCCCTGAAATACAAGACAACACCTTTCACCTCTTCCGGGCCGTTGTATAAGAGGAGGCCCTAGCTTTGATGTCTGTGTCCATGCTTTTTTTAACCAAGTCAGAGAAACTCAAGTGTCAGCAGGCTGTTAAGTTAAAAGTTGTCTTATTGAGCCTCATTGTTGCATTTCGTAAAGGTTCCCTAAGAAGGCTGTGTTGGACTAGTCACTTTGTGGTGAAGATTGAGGAAGGCCTGATCAGACACATTAGGTGCATGGCACAAATTGCAGGGCAATCTGTGATGATGATGACATAAAGAAACTCATTTCTCGAACACATCCAGTAGTGGCTACAAAGCTCTCACGGTATGTGCTAGTCTTACATTGAAGACACCAACAAAGTCAAATGGTGTCCTAGTGTCCCTCGTTGCGGTAACGCTACATGTGTCGAAGGGGATCCGTTCAGTGAAGTGGAGTGTTTGTGCGGGCAACAATTTTGTTTCAACTACTCAATCCAAAGCTCTTGCGAGTCAAATGTTTCTTGAGCGATCCCAAATGAAGTAGGTACTCTATGAGACTAACACTGCGGGAAGTCTAAGATTTTACCCATATATCCAATCTGCATATTGAGCTACACAACACCCCAAAGGCATTGCCAAGTGCTGGCTAACACAGATTCAACAACTCTCACATTGGCAAATCGTTATGAAAATCTAGGAGCTCAGGCATGGCAGCATAAGATGCTATGGGTGAGGTGGAAAATTTCGGTTGTCAAAATGAGAACAGGATGTCATCTAAGACTACAACATACTCCAGGAGAGCATCAATGATTACAGTGACAAATTTAAAACATCTTGCATTTAAAAAAAAAGTTATGACGGCCTGGGTTTACAGCTTGGAGAATTAACCAAGCAAACACCAGACTCGGTTAGAGAGGCAAGATGGCCTGGGTTTACAGTTTGGAGAATTAACCAGGCAAACACCAGACTCGGTTAGAGAAGCAAGTAGCTAAGGTCATTAGACTGGAGAGGTAGCCAACCAGATCCAGTGGCATGCTAGATCATCTCTGGAAACTTCTACCCACAGCTCTGGGCAAATTTCAGGCTGTAGAATCGTCCTTTACTCTCTCTCTCTCTCTCTCTCTCTCTCACACACACACACACACACACACACACACACACACACACACACACACACACACACACACACAACACTATTGGTCCGCATACCTTGTGCTATTTTTATCACGGGTCGAAGGGGAATCTGAAAATAGCCTCAAAAAGGCTTAAAAATGGCCTTAAAAAATGTGTACCCAATTTCATAGGCAGCACGCCTATATCACTTCCTGCAAGCAGGCAGTGCCAACAAATTTTTAATGTTTGAAAAATACCCTAATTTTTCTCTTAAACCGCTCAAGCAGCGGGGGAGGGCGTGAGGGGCAAAAGGAGAAAGATCTTTTTCTAAGAAACCCCGCAATGAAGGGTTTATGCTACTGCTGTGTTTGCGTGTAGAGTGAGTCTCCATGTTCAGGAGAGAGGCAAGCAGCAGCACGGGCGGCGGGGGACACGCCAGCGCCATAGCTAGAACGGACGTTAGAAGTATTGAGAGCAGCGGTGCCACCTCTAGCAGCGGCAGTAGCAGTAGCGACATTGAATCCACCTGGTTCTCCTCGATCATGACTCCCCCAAATGGGCTTTGGGTGCTTCTTGGCCTTGGCATCGCTGGTGCTCTCATTTACACACGCTCCTGCCGCAAGCAGCTCAGAAAAGACGTTCGTGCCTTCATCAAATACTTGGAGCTCCTTCCGCCTCCCCAGTCTACGTCACCCGCAGCTCCCCTTCCCCTCAGTGGCCTTAAATTTGCAGTTCAGGACATGTAAGTCTTCTTGACTCTCATCCTTACATCGACTAGAAGGATCTGTGGATTAAAGGCTAAATATGCCTTGATGTTCGAACCGTATTTCTTAGCGCATACAAAGAACTCAGGTCTTTGCTGCTAAGTGATTTTAATGCGCCTTGCTCTCACAATGTTTAAGTATTTTTGGCGTGGCAGATTTGATGTAGAGGGATTTGTTACGGGTTTTGGTTCCCCTGATTGGGAGAAAACACATGAGCCTGCTTCATGTACGTCTCCCTCAATTGCAGCTCTTGTTAAAGCAGGAGCAACATGCATTGGGAAAACTCACATGGATGAATTGGCTTACAGGTAATGATTGTAGTGCTCTTGTTGGCTGCAATGGTGACCACCTGTGGGCCTTAATATGTTATTTCTCAATTTCACCAGTACAAATGGGCGGAATAGGCATTATGGAGTGCCAATCAACCCGTCTGCAATTTCTCATGTCCCTGGAGGTGCTTCCAGTGGCGCGGCAGTGGTTGTTGCCTCGGAGTTGGTTGATTTTGCTCTTGGTAATTTGTACATCTGTGTCTTGCTTAAATTGCTCTGTTCTGGTTTTGTGGTTTTAGAAGGGTTTTAGCAATGCCTCTTTTTCCATTTCTCAGGTATCAAAGTGTATGTGTGTGTTTCTAGGCTGAGTGGCCACTTGGGCGCGATATAAGTTTTTTCTGACAGTGTTTGCGATCGCTAGTGTGATCTCATGCATCTTTAATGCTCTACCTCTAGTTCATGGTAGTTAGCTTTCATTTGGTTATGGGTGAGAGTGCCCTGCATTTCTGAAGCCATGAAGCAATTTAGATAGAGGACCTTTTACTGCTGTATGCCTGAGCACGTGCGTGTGTGCGTGCGTGTGTGTGTGTGTGTGTGAACATAGTGTACTTTTCATCATTGTTGATGTCCGATGTCGTAGTCAAGTCAATACTATGCATGATGGGGTTACGGATTACACATGGGTGACTATCAAAAATTTCTAATATGCATATTCTAGGGGGTTATATTGCCCTTATTCAGATTCCACTGCTAGTTGCTTGGTTAGACCAGTTCTCTCTCACAGTACACGTTTTGGAATTCAAGACCTGTCCTACAGATCAAAGTGGTTTCTTGGGATTGTTGTTATGAAACTAGAAGTCTCTTCTTTTGAAAAGGTTTGTGTATGTAGGTCGGTGTTTGAGAGATAGACAATAGAAATTCTCCTCCATAGCTACTTGCATAGAAACTACAGAATTAAACAAGGAATACATATGGCAGTGTATATAATAAGGTTTTCAATATCAATTATGGCTCATGTGACATGAGCATGAGGGTTAAAAATCAGGGATAATGTATTGGGCCAGGGGCTCAAGATTTATTGAAAGTAAATTCCTTAATTTTTTTAAAGAGTGGAATATGGTACTGCTGCCACTAATGAGTCAAATACAATTGTCAGAGCTATCTTCCAGATTTCTTCATGTCATGAAAACCACTTGGTACTTGGGCATTCATGTTGTAGAGACTCGGTGCTCCCTTTATGTAGTGAGGTTGGTGGTTTCCTTGCTCTTTGTGAGATGCTGTAGATAATCCTTCACTCTATTTACAGAAAGAGAATCTTAGGAGAGAACTAGGAACTTTAGGGATCCGAATGTGCACTATTCTATGTAGACCCTGTACAGGGTATTTCGTTTGTTTGAAGCTGTTTGCCTAGCACAGAGTCTAGGATAATTATCCAAGCTCGTGACTCTTTCAAACCCATGTTGACAACAAGTAAGCATTAACCATATTATTTATATTCTGTGTTGTATTGTAGGGTTTGTAGTTGCCTCATGGGTGACTTAGAGCATTGCTAAGGACTTGTTTTGTAATTTCGGGAAGTGAGGGACCAAGGTCGAGCATTCTTGGTTATCATGAGGTGGGTGGGAGGAGTATTGAGATGGAAATCCTTCATGGTTTGTATAACCAGCCGACACTATGTGCTGGGGGTGAAATCATTGTTACAACTTGCTTTGTACGAGGATGTATCTCATGAAAGGAAGTCACTTTCCATCGTTGAAGATCATAGGGTTGATTCGGTAAAATGTAGATGGCCATTAAATTGTCTAACCTGTTTGGGGTAATTAAAGACTTAAGAAGAGATTCTGCAAGGGACTAAGTTAAAAGGAAGATTTAAGCAAGCCTGGTACGCTTTTGAGAGAACAAAAAGGTCTTTAGAGGTCCATTGCGATGCTTTGGAAGATGAATGTAGAGGAATGATTGACTAGAGAGTATCCTCGGTCACCCTTGAGAGTGTACGACTCAAAGACACAACTATGTGATTGAAGTAAAAGTTATTCCCTATTGAGCATGCTCTCTAATGGGATTTCTATTGTCCTAGTGTGAAGAAATCGCCACATATGTTTTGTTGTTTCCAGGCTTGCTGGTTGTGACAAGTAAGTGATGTGGTGAATTTTTTTTTTCCGAGAAAAAGATCCTTCTATTAGTTAATGAAACTGCCCATAGGGCTACAACCACCTCTACGAGAGGGCTAAAACAAGCATGATGGGGAGACTCTCCCAATGAAAAGACATCAAATGTACAAAGAGGCTAAATCAAGAGATGGGAGGAGGGAAGAGCCACACAAGTGGTCGGTAGTGCCATTTGAGTACCCCCTGGACCATGGTGTAAAAAGGTGCAGGAGCCAGAGTCGAAGGAAAGCCTCTCTGCGCTCTCGCATGCGGTCGGAGCTGCCTTGGAGTCTCTCGAGCTCTCCTCTGAGAGTGTGGATCAGCTCTAGCCAAAGATCGTGAACAGTCTCTGCTGGTGGCATAGGGCGAGTCTCACAGATGCGGAAGCAACGGGCCCGCCAGATGAACCATAGTGTCAGGCCACTGATGAGCTCCCAACACTCCTCTCTCTCACTGCACCACTCCTTTGGAGTAAGCTCTGTGGCAGGTTGGAGTGTAGGTCGCCCTCCTTGCATCACTATCATCCTGCTGGTGGAAGATAGCTCAAACTGAAGTGCCGGGCCCGTGAGGGTGGACCAAGCATCTGCTCCCCAAGTGTATTGACGAGCCGTGAAAAGAGCAGGCATCAGCCGAAGAACACGAAGCCACACCTGCTGTGCCAAAGGACAGTCCCAAAGACAGTGACATTGACTCTCCACAAGATGGTCACAAGCTGCGCATGCGGTCGAGAGACCACTATGCACTAGCCAGCTCCCAACTGCTGTAGCTCTGTGTGCGACCAACTACTGAAACAAGGTGACTTGCCTCGGCTGTCTGGAGTCCCACAACCTCTCCCAAAAGGCTACCAAGAACTCAGCTGTGAGACCCTACGCTTGCCAATGAGGTGCTGCAGTGGGGCGAGCCTCTCTGTGCTGCCAGTACGGCGGCGGGGGAAGCAGGTTGAGTTGGGCAGCGCGCAGTGCGAGGGGCAGAGGGCAACGCGAGGTGGACAGGGCGGGAGAGCAGCGTGAGGGTGGGAGGTCGATGGCGAAGGGGGGGCGGGTGCGAGCAGCAGCAGCGAGCCCAAGTGACATGGTGATTGTACGAAGCTTCCGCAAATTGCGTTGAAACTGATGACGTGGTAGACCTATATATGTACATCTGCTTTTTGCGTTGACAGATGACACGTGACAATTGTGCAGGATTTCACATTTTTCGTTGGTTGCCTTGTATAGATTTTTGCGCTAGCTTTTGGATGCAAATGCCTTTAGGATTAACAACTTTTTGACTTGATTCTTTTGGGGCTCTGCTTTTGGCATCCCTTGTACTCTTTATAAGTGCGCCTAGGGCCATTCTTTCAGGTATGTGGATGCAAAGCTTGAAGAGATGGCTCCATTGGGAGTTGCACCCACTTGAATCAATAATAAAGAAATACCGAACGGGGCGCCGGTCTTTGGGGCCATCGCGTCTTGGCATGGAAGTCTAGCGCGGCGTGGTGTTGTCTTTTCTTTTAGTTAGTTAAGTTGTTTTGAAGTACTAAAGTGTTTTGCCAAGTGTGTAGATTGCCGCTCTGCCTATCTTTCCGTTTGATTACTCGTCGGAAGTGACTACGCTGGCTGGGACCTATGCTTAATATGAAGTGGTTTTATAAATATAGACTTATGGATTAAAGTTAATGTTCTATGCTCATCGAAGAGAAAGATTTGTTGACAATACTTGTTAAAAGAAAGCTTGAGATTTCTTGAATCTTTTATGATAAGCGGCAACTCAAAGTCGAGATGTGGGGACCTAGAGGTTATGTCACTGTGGGAAAAAGTGTGAAGGTTTTGGTCTATGTTAAACTCCATGGAATTATGTTGAACCCTACTATAAAACCACCATCTTCAAATGGTTTGGGGCCTAGCAACATTGGTGGAAAATACTAATGAAAGTAACTGGATTCGTGGGATAAAGGGCGTGGCATAGAGGAATAAAAGAGTCCAAGTGGTTGTTGCAAAGGAGAAGAAGTTTAGATGTAAGAGGAATTTGCAAAGGGGAATTCTCATTGGCCGTGGTATGTTAAACTCCTCCCATCAAAGAAGATTGTGGAGAAGTAGCAATTTGAGGAAGGAAAAAATTTGTGCTTGGTTGGCACCCAAGGAGGTAAAAGTCGGATGGGCATTGGTGGAATTGGAGAAACAAGTGGAAGAGATGTGGCGATAGATAATGTAGGTTGAGAAGAAGTTATCGTTTGATGTTAAGTAACCGATGGAGGTTAAGTACATCCCAAACATCACTTAAAGATTTTGAAAATCTTCACCTGCCACATAAGGTGTATATTACTTCGAACTTATAGCCGTTTGCAATTCTTGAACAAGGTCCAACAAGTTTTGACGTTCAAAGGGAATGTTGTGGGAGTCTTGTGAAGTGGAGGTTTCCGTGGAGCTCCATTGTTGCCTTTGTTGAAGTGGGAGTTGGATATGGATTAGCCTCCACATTGAGCAATTGCTCTTGTTGTGCAAACAAGAAGGCGGCTGAGCTTTGTGTCACAAACTGATGACATGGCATAACCTATTGACAATAAGTTGTTTCCAACTTATGGGACATTGTCGAGGGGACAAAAGAGGCTCAAAGAAAATCAGCCTACGTAAATAGTGTTAACGTGGCTGGCTGTATGGACGTCGTAGATTGCGTTGCCTGTTGACATGGAAAAACGTATGGATTTCCGTGGATCGCATTGATAGTGCTGATACCAAGATTCTCAGACTATCCACTGTCCCGTGCAAATACATGCAGTGCATCCAAATGACGCTGCATCCCTTCTTGAGAATTGGAGATCAACACAATATCATCAACATATAATAGCAACGGAATCCATGTCCCTGCAAGCTGAGCGCCTCTATCACCCTCTGTATGTACATAATCTGAAAACTCATCTAGATATATCCCAAAGAGAGTCGGAGATAGGGGACAACCCTGCTTCACCCCAATGGTGTAATGAACCATGTTGGACATGCCCTGAGTAGTGCGTACCTATCCTACCATTGTCTTGTATAAAGCTAAGATCCCCCAGATCAGCCTTGTGGGTACCCCCATGTCTTGCAATCTGCGTATGAGTCTGGCTCGTGGCACTGTATCAAAGGCTTTGCGGAAATCCACCAAAGCTACAATATATTCTCCTGCCATGGTGTCTACCCTCCTCAATAATGGCTAGTGTCAAAATCTGGTCAAGAGTGGAGAAACCTCTCCTGAACCTTACTTGTCCTACTGCCCGTATGCCCTCTCTCTCTGCCCATCCACTTAACTCATGCTCTAGAATTGATGTATATGGCCTAGCCAAAGTGTGACCAACCATGATGGTTCGGTAATTCCCGAGAAGCATAGGATCTCTCGACTTGAAGATAGGCACAATAGTGGATAGACTCCAAGTCTCAAGGAAACCCTCATACATTGCTGTATTAAACATCATAGCAAGAGGCTCTGCAAGCATATCTCTGGCATGGATAAAGTGCTTTGCTACGAGACCATCATGATCATGTGCTCTTCTTGTCTTCATCTTGTCAATGGCTTTCCTTACCCTCTCAACAATAAAGAGAGTACATGTTGCTGGGCATGCCTCTGGAGGGTCAGGCAAAGGTGGCTGCTCGATGTTGTATAGAGAGATGTAGCATATTCCCCCCATGTCTCTGTGGAAGTGATGGCTGGCAATGGAGAGTGCTCATTGAAAAGCCTCCATGCCTCACTAGAGTCCTGACCCATAAACAACTGATACAGATCACGCTCTAATTGAGATAGGTAAGCCCTCTTCTTTCGTCGCACTAGGTGGCGGGAAGATAATCTGTGACTGTCTATGTGTAGTAGTATCCATGAGCACCTCTCTCTGTAATCTGATCCTCGTCTCTCTACACTCCTCATCATACCAACAGTTCTGAGGCATGCTCCCAGATCGTCTGCGTGTAGGCTGGCTGTGGGGATATGCCTCTGATGCTGCATCATGTAGCATCTGAGCTCATCTAGTGGTCGTCCTGGCTCTTGAGTGCATAGCTGCCTATATATCTCATCAGTGTACACGTGTTCCGTCTCCCTCGTGAAGGTATCCCGAGTATGTGTGGAGGCCTCTCCCAATGGAGCTGTGTTGAATTGGAACGATAGAGTGAAAGACAAGATGGCATGATCGACTGCTACCCCAACTGGCCTAGTTTCCACCACGAAATCCTGAAAGGAAGGAACGAGTCCTTGCGGAGCCATAACATAATCCACTGTACTAGCGCCATGCCGATGTGGAAAGCATGTAACACCACCAGCTGTAGGGAATCTCTGTAGGCCATTCAAAATGGCCAATCCATGTGCAGTCGCCATATCAATCAAGTATCTACCATACTCAATGTGCTTCTCATCCTGTGATAATCTAGACAGACCCATTTCTATATTATCAAGCTCCCGCATCAACTCCTCTGAGGTATCATAGAATACTGTCTGGTGATGGGCAGTCCTAGCATTGAAATCCCCCAAGATAATAATGTTGCCATCTTTGGAAAACTCCCATATATCATAATCTAAAATAGAGAAGGGGGACTGTCCTCTAGGTGATTCATATACTGACATACTAGGAGGGAAATTGAAACCGGCCCGTAGGGTGGTAGGCGTTGGCTTTCACCCGAAATTCTTTACTTTAGACACACACACAGAGTACTTTGCAAAGGAGACCTGTAACGGGAATTACCACTTAATCACACACACGGCTCGGAAGCTAGAATGCTCCGAGCAAACGCCGACAACCTGTAGGCCCCAAAATTGGCGCCCCTTTCGGTATTTCTTTATTCTTTAGGATGGTAAAGTACAAAGAAGAGTCCTGGGAATCCTTTGACTGTATCCCACTAGATACCGCCTGTTTTGGCCAAATTTCGGCAGCATAACAGCCCCTAAACTTGCGCGAAACCAATTCCCCTGCTGGAACTCGCTTCTACTGGCGTATACCCTCTGATTCCCGCCCAAAAACAGTAAATTCAGCACGCTGTATTTACTGGTTTTTGCCCTGTCTTCAGCCCCAAACAGTCCCCTAACTGTCCTCTGCCAGTGGGGCACGATTCCCAAAGGTTCTGGCGTTCGTATAGCTGAAAAACAGTAAAATTACAGCGCATACACAGCGCTGATTTTGCGCCTGTTTGGTGAGGTTATGACCCTCACCAGTGCCTGCTTTCCTGTTCCTGCTCAAGGAGGCTCTTGCCTCAGCACAAAAGCATGAACCCACACAGCTGTACATCAGTCAAATGAGGAGCCCTCTTGTGGGGCATCACATAACTGCACGTAGGGGAGAGAGAGCAGTGTGTAGTGTGCAGGGCATCACTCCTAGCACCACACTGTACATGAGAGGGAAAGGAAGCACTCCATAGCTCTTAACCTGTGACAAATTGCAAATGAAGGCCTCTCCCAGCTTAAAAATCAGCGCCCATTTTTCTGTAGGAGGAAAGTTCATGAAAATGTGACACTTGGCGCATTTACAAGCATTTTTCCGTTTCGGGTTCGTCGCTTAAAAATATCCTGACCGGTTGCCCAGTTGACTTCGCGGCAGAGTTGTAAAATGTTCCCCTAGTCATACCGGAAGTAATGACGCGAACCCACATCACGGCCCAAAACAGTAGTTCCCTAAATTTTAGGAGATGCTTCCGTTGGGCTCCCACTGGTCTTCTGACCATCTATCCTCATTGGGACCGCATCCAAAAGTGCAATGTGGCCCAACTGTCGAATACTTTTTGTTGGTAGTCCCACCTTGACTTTACGCCTTAATTGAGTTCACTTCCTAGTATCCACCAACTTGCTAAGTGCGACGGGGGAACCTATATGATCTTGCTCTGAGCCTAGACATCCTCTTACCATACGAATTCCAGTGCCGACCACTACCCATCTGCGGGTGAAACTACCATTCACATTGGCCATGCAATGTCCGATCGTTTGCTACTTCAGAAGAGGGTCTCAAAAATAAAACAAAACTCCTTGGAAAGAAACCAACAACTAAAGTTAGCAGTTGCCACGTCCTCGTGACATAGTTAACAGTTGCCACGTCCCCGTGACATATCCCCCTCTTACTAGCTCTATCATTAGCCCTCCTTTGCACACGTTGGGTTGAGGCATAAGTAGGCTGTAACCCAAAGGCTTCAAGGTAAAGTTGTTATACATTTGGTGACTCTGATAGTTCATGCTCTTCCATCCACTTTGCATCCATAGGCGGATAGTTCTTGAACTTCACCAAATAGCGTCTTGCAACTTGTCCTTGAACTTTTCTGTCCTTATGTGCCGAAACTTGCTTAGGTACCAGGATCTCATCAAGTTCCTCAACTTCTGGTTGATCCTCATCTGGCATATCTTATGGCACATCACCCACGAAGGGTCTTAGAAGACTCACGTGAAACGCATTATGAATCTTCCATGCATCAGGCAATTTCAGCCTGTAAGCCACATCGTTGATCTTGTCAAGCACTTGAAAAGGCCCATAGTAACGCATGATGAGCTTAGGAAACAACCGTTCCTTGCCCTTCATCTTCTTTAACCTTGCCTTTTCGAACCTTAACAGAACCCAATCACCAGGTGATAGTAGCAATTCAC
This sequence comes from Adiantum capillus-veneris, assembly GCF_014529385.1. Lineage (NCBI taxonomy): Eukaryota > Viridiplantae > Streptophyta > Polypodiopsida > Polypodiales > Pteridaceae > Adiantum > Adiantum capillus-veneris. The sequence continues at coordinate 43,921,942 of NC_140956.1, read as the reverse complement.
GACGGCGACGATCAGTAGCCTTTTTCTGCTTTGCCCGAGTCTTCTCCAAGGCAACTTTAATCTTCTTATACATCTCATCCATGTTCTCAACATATCGATCTGCCTCAAAGATCTTGTCCTTTGTAAGCAAAATGGGAGGAACCTTTTTGTTGCCTTCAACAATCTCAAAAGGTGCTTTGCCAGTAGACGAATGCATCGTATTATTGTACGCATACTCAAGCATAGGCAAATACTGTTCCCACTTGTCCTTATTATCGGACACATAGCATTTCAACAGATCTAAGACAGTAGAATTAGCCTCTTCTGACTGTCCATCAGTTTGTGGATGAAACGAAGACGAGAACTTGAGCGTAGTGCCCGTGTTTTCAAACAATCCTCTCCAGAACAAACTGGTCATGCGAGGATCACGATCACTGATAATCGATTGTGGCATACCATGGTACTTAAACACATTGTACATGAACAAGCGTGCCATCTGATCAGATTTTATCTTCTTCCTGACAGGGATAAAATGGGCCTGCTTGCTGAACCTGCAGATAATGGTCCATATACCATCACTTCTTGTTGGTGTCCTTGGAAGATCAAAGATAAAGTCCATAGCAATGCTTTCCCATGGCCTATCCGGAATCTGCAGTGGTTGTAACAACCCTAGTGCCTTTTGTTGTCAAACTTGACCTTTTGGCAAACTATGCATGCTCGCACAAAGGCATCCACATCTCTCCTCAAGGTAGGCCAATAGAAGAATGTCTCTACCGCTTTAATTGTTGCATCAATGCCACGATGCCTTGCATACGGTGGGACACGACTCTCTTCCATGACCTTATGTCGCAGTGGCCTAGTGACACAAAGTCTGCCATGCATCATCGTAAAACCATCTCTGAGGAGGTAGTGCTCGTGATGTTGCCCCTCTTGTAACTGTTCAAAGATCCTTGCAAAATCTTCAGCAATATACTGTTTCTTCATGTCATCTAACTCATGATGATAAGGAATTGACATAGCTGAAATTTGTCGCTTTCTTGATAACGCATCAGCCACAACATTGTTCTTGCCTTCCACATGCATAATCTGGAAGTGGAACGTGGAAAGAATGTTTGCCTATCGCATATGCTTTTTGGATAACTTTGATTGTGTCAAGAAGTATCGCAAGGTCTGATGATCTGTTTGGACAACAAAATCAGCACCTAAGAGGTAGTGCTTCCAGCTAGAAAGCACATGAATCACGGCCAAGAGCTCTTTCTCATAGACTTGCATCGTCCTCTCTAGCCCTCGCAAATTCGGCTTTCATAAGCTACTACCCGTCCATCTTGCATTAGCACTGCTCCGATGCTACTGCCACACGCGTCACACTAGACCACAAATGACTTCCTGAGATCTGGCAAAACAATAACTGGATCTGAAGTCAACTTTTCCTTTAAGAGACTAAAAGCTGAAATCTCTTTTTGGGTCCATCTGAAAGTGACCTCTTTCTTTTGCAAAGCGCGAAGAGGCGATGCTATCTCTGCAAAATTTTTGATAAACCTTCTATAGTAGGAACACAATCCCAAGAAGCTTCTGACATCGTGCACAATCTTCAAGTCTGGCCATGTCTTGATAGCTTCGACCTTTGCGGGATCCATTCTAACACCATCCTTTGAGACTATGTGGCCAAGAAAGTGGATCTCTTTGAGGAAGAATTCACTTTTCTTAGGATTGACAAGTAACCTGTGACTGTGCAGCTCTTCGAACACAATGGTCAAGTGACGCCTATGCTCCTCTTCATTCTTCAAATACACTATCATGTCATCGAAGAACGTTCAACAAACTGTTGATGCGAGCGGAAAATCCGGTCCATCATTTTGTTGAACGTGGCAGGAGCATTTGTTAGCCCAAACGGCATCACTAGAAACTCATAAAGACCAAATGTCGTTATAAACGCAGTCTTGTGCACATCCTCTGGCCTTATACGAATCTGATGGTACCCACTCTTAAGGTCTATCCTGCTGAAAATTGCAGCACTCTCTAAACGATCGAGAATATCATCAATTCTAGGATTAGGGAACCTATTCTTGATGGTATTCTTATTCAACGCACTGTAATCAATACACATGAGCCATGAGCCATCCTTCTTCTGCACTAGGAGCACTAGGGAGCAAAAGGGTGAAGAACTAGGCTGAATCAGCCCCTTCTCTAATAACTCCTCAACCAGGCCCATAATCTCTTTCTGCTGCGCCGCACTAACCGTGTATGGAGGTCTATTTGGTGGGCTACACGTTGGCACCAAATCTATCCGATGGTCCTTAGGTCTCTCTGGCGGCAATTGCGACGGTAATGAATCAGAAAAACAGTCACTAAATGTCACGTGACACATCCCAACCCTAAGTGTCCGTGGACAAGCTACACCAAAGCACGGTTCAGTCAGTTCAGTCAAGTTTAGATTTAGCAGTGATCTGGCACTTTTGTGAGTCTATTCGTAGACCGTGCATGCCCAGTCACTTAGCATAGATGCATATCCTCCGGTTGCACACAGCATGATCATCGGAATTCCCATCAGAATCCATTAGCATCAGTTAGGGGAATTTTCCAGTGCATTTAGCCTATTTTCCTATTTATTGGTATTTTTCACTAATTATTTTTAAGTGACTTTCCAACAAAAGTAGGTAGGGCAATTTTGCTAAGTTAATATATAAGCAGACCCAAGTTAGCACTTTCTGGCAGAAGAGGCAGCACGAGCACCTTGCTCAACAGGCAACTTCTCAGCAAGACCAACCCCCGCGACTACTTTGGCGTTTTCTCCACAGAAGACCTAGCGTTTTTGCATCAGTTCAGCCTTGGCGATTGTGCACAGCAGATCAGCCCCGGCGTCATCACGACACAGCAGATCAGCCTAGTGTTTTTTGCATTTGCAGAACCCCGGCGAAAGAAGGACCAATTTCAGCCCCTGGCGTTTTTGGATTTCAGCAGCAAATTAAGACCGGCATTATTCACCTAAAGTGTAGTAGATTCAGCCCGTAAAGACCATCAGTTTTCAGCCCCAAGAAACCTCATTTTTCAGCCAAGAAAACGCAGCCAAAACAGTCATTTTCAGCCACCGAAACAGTCCTGAAATTCAGCGATTAGAAGATCTCAGATTTCAGCCGTCGTCGTCGTCGTCATCGGCATAGACCAAGTTGCATAGTCCATTGCATACGCATTGTACACCTTTGTGCAATCAAGACATAGACCACTCTCGCCGACGAGAGTGGGGCCTTCGGAGGAGGGTTTTACAACCTCTCGGGTGTCGTATCTCTTCTCTCTCCTTCTCTCGGTCTCATTCACTTGCACGCACAATATCCACTCACTTTGTTCGTGACCACAACACTCTACAAGACGGAAAGCTTTCTCTTTCCCTAAAGAACTAAAAGGAACCTTGAGCAATAAAGATCACTAATCTTGAGAAAATACAACACTCATTCCGCTGCACCTAACATTGGTATCAGAGCTTTGGAAGTGTTCTGCATTACTCAAGGAAAGAACCACAAGAACCACAAGAATTTTTTTTTGCTTGTTGTGATCGCACGAACCCAAGTTTACTTGGGTGTGGCGATTCCTAATCGTGTTTTGTTGAAGAGTGACAGGAATCCCAAGAAAGAAGGGCTTGTCTAGTCTCCCCTTGTGTCTCTTTTCACTCATTGAGTGCGGACCGTGCACTTAGCGGCCGGCCAATCGACGTGAGGTGGGAAAAAGCAACCTTGGTGTGAGTGCAAGGCCGCCAAGGGGGGCGCCCGCAGAAAAGGGTAGAACTCGGGTGAAGAGAAGATCCTTCTCCAACGCGATTTGCAAGCGAAAGAAAACCTCAAGAACCCCAAGAACCCAAGACCCTCAAGAACCTCAAGAACCCCAAGAACCTCAAGAACCCTAGATTCTCACGAATCAAGGACCTCAAGAACCTCAAGACCCCCAAGAACCCAAGTTCCTCGTGAACTTAAGAAACCACAAGAACCCACGATTGCAGAATGATCATCACTCGAAGCGGATTGGATACTTCGCTTGGAAGTGATGAGCATGAGAGAGGCGAAGAAGAATTTTCCCCACTAGGAGGTTTTTCCGACCCTTCCCCATCTACGACAAAGATTGCACTAACTTCTATGGAGGAGTTGGACCAAGAAAGAGAATCAGAAAGAAAAGCCTACGAAGAAGATATGGCAGCCATCGAACGTAAGTACCAAGAAAGAAGTGCAGCCATAGAAGCAAAATTTTATCACGAGACCAAAGCACAAATGCAAGAGTTATTGCGACTCTTTTCTCAAGCTCAGGCACAGATGCAATAGAATCGGAAAAAGGAGACTCTCACAGTCTCTTCTTCTCCAAAGCATGACACACAGGATTTGCATGATTGTTTGAAGCATGATGATGATTTGAATGATATTCCTAAGCATGATGATTTGATTGACAATGATAAGCACAATGATTTGCATGATGACAAAGATAAGCATGATGATTTGGATGAAAAAGACAAGCATGATGAATTGCATGAAGATGATGTGATTGTTCACAAGGATAATGTGTTAGTGGATGCTTTTCCTAGCGAAGCTAATCTCGTTGTAGAGTCGATCAATCACGCAGAACCAATCTTGGCTTTCGAGTCGAGGTCCACAGATCCCCCACAAGACGTTTCGATAGATCTCGAAGAAGCAATCTTGGCTCTCGAGCCTTGGTCCAAAGAACCATCACAGGAAGTATTATGTGTTCGCATGATTGATACGCACGCAATTTGAGTGTTTCATTCGTGAAGGTTTCCTGTATTTTAGTCAACATCGTTATGTGATCCCTTTTCCTAGGCATGACATATTGTATGTTGAGCATGTTTCTCTCATGGATGAGCACGAATGTATGCAGATTTTTCGTGAAAAGCTGAAAAGTTTGTATATAAGGAAGTCACATTGCATGTCTCTTCCTTGGCATGACACAATTTCGACAAGATCACATAATAGTATGAGCACCAAGAATAGGCATTTCCATTGTGATTTGCCACAGTTGATTGATTTCGATCAAACAGACAAGATCCGAGCGCATTGTTTGTATGTGTTTGATGAACGGGTTGTCACTCCGTCTCTATGTTCGTCTACATTGCATACACAGTCTTTAGAGAAGACAAGATTTTTTTCCTTCACTTTACATGGAATGGGTATGTTCATGGTTTTGTGTTGGAGATTGTTTCATGAATTTTCAGCCATGGAGATTCTTGAAGACGAAAGAAGCAGGACTCTAGACGAAGTTGAAGCAAGAAAGGAGATTCAGAAGACTTTGAGTCGCTTTCGGCGCGGCCCAAAGAAGCAAGCGTTGCAGACCTTTATGAAGTTCAAGTACCGCACGATCCACGCATTTGCCGTGGTTTTGGCTTCTTGCCTTTCTGGTCTTCTTTATCCTCTGAGTCAGCTGGCCTTTTCCTTTGTGGACAATTGATAGAAAAGTGACCAGGCTGCTCGCATATAAAGCATTTGTTCTCAGCCATTAGGACCTTCTTTTCCTCGAGCGACTTGCGCACAAAAGGCTTCCTTTTCTGTTTCTTTGCCTGCGCGCTCCAAAAGTCCCAGCTGAATCCTTGTCTTTGGTGGCCTTTTCTGACCCCTGTGACGCATTAGGAGCCGTTTTCACAAAGGGCTTCTTCGCTGAATTTTTCTTTTGCTGCCCTCCTTTGTCACTGCTCGGAAATCCACTGTCCTCTCCTTTCAACAAGGCAAGACCAAGGTTCGCAACTTCCATAAGCTGAGTAAGGGTAGCCACTCTGTTCTTTGTACAGTAATCGCGAAGCCCTTTAGGCAGCCCACAACAATACTTCTCTATCTGCTCTGTCAATGGCACAAATCTGTAGGAGGTCACTGAGAGTAACGCTTTACAAAACCTCCTATTGTACTCCAGCAAGCTCTTACACAAAGCTGAAGTAAGTTGGTGCCAATCTGTCATGACGTCGGCTTCAAATTCATTTGACAGCCAAGCAGATGCAAACATTTGCTTGAAGTAAACCCAAGTGGCGGGTGCCTGTCCTTGCATTAACAATGTCGTCCACCATGTAAGGGCGTTGTCCTTTAAGAAAGTGGCAGCTTTCCTGACCTTCGAGGCCTCTGTAAAATTCCCTCCCGCATAAGCTGTATCAAACTGTTGGAGGAAAGTCAGGGCCTTTGTCTTATCCTCGAAACCACTGAAGGTACTGAACTTTACAGCTGCACCACCTTCTTTGTAAGCCTTCGGCTTCTCTAGTGCCCCCAAGTTGTCATACGGAATGGTCTGCAACATGGGCACTGTAGTAGGCATGATCGACACATCTTGGCCATTCACATTTTGCGTCAGAGGTGCTATATTTGGCTGCTGTCCAGAAAAACCAGCCATGCCTAAATGACCCTGTGTCACAAAAATACGGAAGCGTAAACTGACGTTTAATTGCACTTCAAATACTCAAGAGAATTAACGGGAGAGAGAAAACTTGACACTTCATTGGGGACTAGAAGATGGGCTGGTCCCCCCCCATAAAGAGAATATCTTTATTACTAAGGGAGAATCTTTACAAGCACAGGAATGGGGCATACGCCCGTCCTCTATTCTTTCTTTTGTTCTGTTCTGACTACTGACTGAGAAAGTGTTTCCACTTTCTTTCTGCTTAGGGGATTTCCCCTCTTCTGCGAAACTGGTTGGAAGCTCTCGAAAAGAGAGTCTATCTTCCAAAACAGCTCCTCGGAAGCTCTCACAGAGGAGAGTCCATCTTCCGTTAGGTGTTGCCTTCATGCTCATTCATTCATGCATCGAACACAAAAGAGAAACAAGCAAAATGCACACGCACATGCTTGCTGTAATTTTCTGCACATAACCTTAAATTCTTACCTGTGCACACCCCTACGCCGACACAAAGGTCTTCTTCGCGATGGAATCACACCAAACTTGATGTAGGCTTAGGATAAGGAGAGAGAAGAGAATTTCTATGGTTGATCTGCTGAAAACAGCTCTAATTGACGTGATTAGGGGCTGAAAACAGAGAATTACAGCCGCCGCACTCTGCTAAGAGAGCGTCTATGGCAGCTTCTCGCGATGAAACTTCACCAGAAGGTGTCTATTACTGTGAGATCCCTTGTTCTTGACAATGGGAGCACAAGGCTACCACATATGTCGCAAGGGGCTGCTCTCATGCTTCAATGGAGGGCTCCACCGCGTAGAGCACCCTCACATTAGGGGGGGTAGGTGCACTGCCAGCCCTTGTGAAGGGGGCGCTGATGCTCTTAAATAGGCTTCATGCATGAAGAGGAGGCGCTAGGAGATAAGGGGGAGAGAGTGTGAAAGCTTGCATTGGTAAGTTTGCCACTTGGCACACTTACTTTAATAACTTAAAAACCATTCAACTTTTGACTTTAAAAACTTCTAGCTCATTAATTAAAAATGTGCAACTAACTAACAAATGCTACCAAATGATTCTTTTATGAGAACACCAAAGGTCTGCCGCCGCAATGCCGCACTGGCACTGCACCGTCTTTACCTGTTCACACTTGTCCGGCCGCCCGTCCGGGCACGGACCGTTAATTTAACGAAACTTACCCTAAGGCTTTATTAGCTTTATTAGCCTTAGGGTCACTGTTCTAAGGACCCCATCTCATTCATGTGCTTGTACTGACGCGCGTATTTTTCTGAGCCTAAAATCTGAGGCTACTGCTTACCCCTTTCTAAAGACCCGATTTCCCAATCACTAGGGCTTCAGGGTAATTTCTGCTAAGATCCTTCTGAGGTGTTGTGGCTTGCATTTAGGCTCACGTGAGGCCTTAGAACTGCTAGGTCTATTCTGGTGTGCACACAACTAATTAGATAATTCTTTTCTCGTAAATAAATTAATTATTTACAAAGTCTGACTTAGTTACATCCCTCTTGGTTCTAAACAGTTGACCTCAATTGTAGAGCGTCAACATAACTGTGCAAGATGTCGGGGTAGTCCTTAAGATCGGACTCAGTCATCCACTTTGCATCTAAAGGAGTGTAATTCTTGAACTTGACTAAATACTTTCGATGTAGACTCCCCGACTTGAGTTGTCTCTCCGAGTGGTGTATTATCTGTTCAGGTTGAAGGATTTCCTCAGTCTCTTCGACTTCTGGAGGATCTTTTTGTACGGGCGCCATTGGAGGAGGTCCAACATATGGTCGGAGGAGACTGACATGAAAAGCATTATGGATGCGCCAGTGAGAAGGCAAATCCAATCTGAAAGTCACATCATTGACTTTATCTGTAATTTTGAAAGGGCCGTAAAATCTATGGGAAAGTTTGACAACTTTCCCTTTGCCGACCCGCTTTTTCAATTTAGCTTTCTCAAACCGAAGCAGGACATATTGTCCTTTTTCAAGATTGAGATTCCTTCTGTGCTTGTCTGCTTTTCTCTTCTGTTGCTCTTGAGTACGAAGAATCGCTTGCTTTACTTATTGATGGGCAACATCAATATTGCGCACAAATTCATCTGCGGCAAGATGTTTTCTTTGGTTACCATAATAGGAAGTAAGAGTGGCTTCCCATAAATAATTTCGAAGGGGGCTTTACCAGTTGAGGAATGTATGGTATTATTATACGCAAACTCAACTATTGGTAAGTACTGTTCCCATTCGGATTGTCGTTCCGAAACATAGCACTTGAGGAGATCTAAAACAGTGGCATTAGCGACTTCGCTTTGATCATCTATTTGAGGATGATAAGCTGATGAAAAATCAAGCTTAGTTTCCAAGTTTTCGAACAATGCCTGCCAAAATAGACTAGTCATGCGGGGATCTCTGTAGCTCACAATAGTCTTTGGCAATCCATGGTGTTTAAAAATCTGAGCTAGAAATATTCGAGCCATGTGATCAGCTTTGATCGTCTTCTTTACTGGAAGAAAATGGGCTTGTTTACTGAATCTGTCTACTATAGTCCAGATTGCATCATTTCCATTCTTGGATCTAGGAAGATCCGTAATAAAATCCATGGCAATACTTTCCCATAGCGTACGGTTGAAGCTTGCCATAAACTTTATGTCTGTCATATTTCACTTTTTGGAATACTAAACACTCACGTACATGTTTTTCAATGTCTGCACGGAGTGTTGGCCAAAAGAAATACCTTTCGAGGGCACTAGTAGTGGAAACAATTCCCTGATGCCCGGCATAAGGAGAATTATGTGCTTCATCCATCACCTTCTGTCGTAAGGGCTGAGCTATGCATATTGCTTGTTGACGATAGAGTGTATTATCCCTAATGGAATAAGGTGGCCTTGAGTGACCAGCTTGAAGATCTGCCCAAATTGTGGCGAAGTTTGGATCTTGAGAATACATCTCGCTGAGAGATTCTAGTTCCTCATGATAAATTGTTGTTAGTGCATTGATCTTTGGACGCCTGGAGAGAGCATCTGCAACTGCATTCTTCGTTCCAGAAGTATGTAAAATCTGAAAATGGAACCTAGATAGAGGACCAAAACCCTCTCCGAATAAGCAGTGGAAACGCCCCCGTATCTCATAGAACACTGTGCAATGACATATGTAGTGCAACGGCTTTGCTTCTGCTTCGGAGGCGGTTCTTTTCTTCTTTTGAGAAGAAGTAGAAGAGGTAGGCTGCTCATGGAGAGCCTTCTGCTTGGCATGGTAAGTACTTTGCTCCATCTTCCTGGGAGTACCCTTGTCATGTATTCCATCAGCTATGCGGGCTGATTCCATAAGTATCTGCAAGTTACCTCGAGGGTAAAGCTTCATAGCCTTTTGCAAGGCTTCATGCAGTCCTGCTTCAAACTTGCGCATCTTTTCCGAATCGTCAATCTTCTTGAATGGAGTGACTTTGAAGAGAACGTCCCAAAACCTATCCACATAGCGTGGAACAGTTTCGTTCTCTAACTGTGAAAGTCAATCCCATTCTTTCTTTACCTCTTCCTCATAGTCTGGAGGGAGGAACTGTGCGTAGAACTCCTTCTTGAAAGCGGTCCAATCTTGGGGTTTGCGATCTTCCAGGATAAGGGTTAACCACCAATTGCTGGCGGTGCCTTTCAAGTACAAACTGACATGGCGAAGCTTGGATCTTTCCTTAAAATTCCCTTCTGCAAAGGCAACTTCAAATTAGCGGATGAAAGCCAAAGCTTTGTCATTATCACGCCGTCCATTGTAAGTATCGAATTTCACATCTTTATCTCCCGACTTGAATGTTTTCTGCCTGTGGTGCTTCTTCTTATGGTGCTCCTTCTTTCTATGCTTAGACTCCTTGTGGACAGGAGTCCTTTCCCTTGAATGCACTTCTTGTTGCGACGGATCGTCGAGAAACATGTCTTCCGGAGCAACTTTGTCATCCAGATCCTTCATGAAAGAGAACTGAGGGGAATCAGGGGGATCCTGCTCTTGAACTTTTGGATTAAACCGCACATGACGTTCTGGAGATTTCTTCTGCCTCTCGTGCATGCGGGAAGTTCCAATCAAGGGATCTTTTCTTGGTTGTGGCGCCTTTGGGTTCTGCGGGATTTCTCCCGATCCCATCGGCATTTTCTCCTTCCCTTTTTCAAGACTATGGAGAATCTTTTGGACTTCTGGATGGGAGAGAGCTTTCTGCAACTCTTCCACCTGCTGTTGAAGGAGAGAGAACTCTATCTCGCGTCCTCCCATTTCTGTAGTCTGCCAAGAGTCGTCAATCCCTTCAGGAAGAGAGAGAGGACCTTGCTCTGATACCACTGTCACAAAAATACGGAAGCGTAAACTGACGTTTAATTGCACTTCAAATACTCAAGAGAATTAACGGGAGAGAGAAAACTTGACACTTCATTGGGGACTAGAAGATGGGCTGGTCCCCCCCCATAAAGAGAATATCTTTATTACTAAGGGAGAATCTTTACAAGCACAGGAATGGGGCATACGCCCGTCCTCTATTCTTTCTTTTGTTCTGTTCTGACTACTGACTGAGAAAGTGTTTCCACTTTCTTTCTGCTTAGGGGATTTCCCCTCTTCTGCGAAACTGGTTGGAAGCTCTCGAAAAGAGAGTCTATCTTCCAAAACAGCTCCTCGGAAGCTCTCACAGAGGAGAGTCCATCTTCCGTTAGGTGTTGCCTTCATGCTCATTCATTCATGCATCGAACACAAAAGAGAAACAAGCAAAATGCACACGCACATGCTTGCTGTAATTTTCTGCACATAACCTTAAATTCTTACCTGTGCACACCCCTACGCCGACACAAAGGTCTTCTTCGCGATGGAATCACACCAAACTTGATGTAGGCTTAGGATAAGGAGAGAGAAGAGAATTTCTATGGTTGATCTGCTGAAAACAGCTCTAATTGACGTGATTAGGGGCTGAAAACAGAGAATTACAGCCGCCGCACTCTGCTAAGAGAGCGTCTATGGCAGCTTCTCGCGATGAAACTTCACCAGAAGGTGTCTATGACTGTGAGATCCCTTGTTCTTGACAATGGGAGCACAAGGCTACCACATATGTCGCAAGGGGCTGCTCTCATGCTTCAATGGAGGGCTCCACCGCGTAGAGCACCCTCACATTAGGGGGGGTAGGTGCACTGCCAGCCCTTGTGAAGGGGGCGCTGATGCTCTTAAATAGGCTTCATGCATGAAGAGGAGGCGCTAGGAGATAAGGGGGAGAGAGAGTGAAAGCTTGCATTGGTAAGTTTGCCACTTGGCACACTTACTTTAATAACTTAAAAACCATTCAACTTTTGACTTTAAAAACTTCTAGCTCATTAATTAAAAATGTGCAACTAACTAACAAATGCTACCAAATGATTCTTTTATGAGAACACCAAAGGTTTGCCGCCGCAATGCCGCACTGGCACTGCACTGCCTTTACCTGTTCACACTTGTCCGGCCGCCCGTCCGGACACGGACTGTTAATTTAACGAAACTTACCCTAAGGCTTTATTAGCTTTATTAGCCTTAGGGTCACTGTTCTAAGGACCCCATCTCATTCATGTGCTTGTACTGACGCACGTATTTTTCTGAGCCTAAAAATCTGAGGCTACTGCTTACCCCTTTCTAAAGACCCGATTTCCCAATCACTAGGGCTTCAGGGTAATTTCTGCTAAGATCCCTCTGAGGTGTTGTGGCCCGCATTTAGGCTCACCTGAGGCCTTAGAACTGCTAGGTCTATTCTGGTGTGCACACAACTAATTAGATAATTCTTTTCTCGTAAATAAATTAATTATTTACAAAGTCTGACTTAGTTACACCCTGTGGCACCCCAAACTGGCCCTGGTTGCAGTGAAAACCTTGCTGCATGCCGATACTACCATACATGGGGTTTGGCATGATGCTTTGTATACCCCCGAACACTGTTCTTGGCATGTACGGTTGATTTCTAGGCGCATAACCAGCCATACTTTGGAACACTGATCCATCCCCGAAATACCCAGGATGTACCGTGGGTGGTGGAAAAACTGAGTGTATTGCCTGGTATCCAACTCCCTGTCCATTCAAGACAGCATGCTGGCTCTGAAAGGTGGCGGGCTGAACTGGCATAACCTGTGGAATAGGCGTTCTAGCCACTTGTTCAAGCACGGGAGGAACCTGCTTTGGAGCCCCCGACTCCGCAACATGCGAGTGTTCCCTTTCCTCCTGCGCCACATGAAGTACCTGGGCTTGAGCATCAACAAGCTCCGTACGCGGCGTAGGTTGCCTATTTTGTTGTTGCACTGGTGGCGCTTGCAAGAACTCCATAAACCTCGGATTCTGCACCTGCTGCGAAAAGACATTCACCGCGGCAACTAATTGAGTCTTGAACGCATCATCCTCAAGTTGCCCAGTCATAAAGCCCTGTACTACTGGAGGGACATTCACGTTGACAGGAGGTACAGACTGACGCGGCCGTGAGCTATCGCCAATCTCAAAAACCATAGGAATCTCCTGCCTGTCCTTTGAAGTGGAACCCTCTTCCATAATTCCCTTCCCCTTGTCGGCCATAGTGTAATCTCTGCGTTCTTGCACTCTATGTCTTTACCCAAAACAATCCAGGCTCACTCTTTAAGGAAAAAGTGATTGATGTCCCGGCGACGGAACCATGAAACCGGCCCGTAGGGCGGTAGGCGTTGGCTTTCACCCGAAATTCTTTACTTTAGACACACACACAGAGCACTTTGCAAAGGAGACCTGTAACGGGAACTAACACTTAATCTCACACACGGCTCAGAAGCTAGAATGCTCCGAGCAGACGCCGACAACTTGTAGGCCCCAAAATTGGCGCCCCTTTCGGTATTTCTTTATTCTTTAGGAGGGTAAAGTACAAAGAAGAGTCTTGGGAATCCTTTGATTGTATCCCACTAGATACCGCCTGTTTTGGCCAAATTTCGGCAGCATAACAGCCCCTTAACTTGCGCAAAACCAATTCCCCTGTGCTGGAACTCGCTTCTATTGGCGTATACCCTCTGCTTCCCGCCCAAAAACAGTAAATTCAGCACGCTGTATTTATTGGTTTTCTCCCTGTCTTCAGCCCCAAACAGTCCCCTAACTGTCCTCTGTCAGTGGGGCACGATTCCCAAAGGTTCTGGCGTTCGTATAGCTGAAAAACAGTAAAATTACAGCGCATACACAGCGCTGATTTTGCGCCTGTATGGTGAGGTTATGACCCTCACCAGTGCCTGCTTTGGAGTAGCAGCTAGCTACCCCTGTTCCTGCTCAAGGAGGCTCTTGCCTCAGCACAAAAGCATGAACCCACACAGCGGTAGATCAGTCAAATGAGGAGCCCTCTTGTGGGGCATCACATAACTGCACGTAGGGGAGAGAGAGCAGTGTGTAGTGTGCAGGGCATCACTCCTAGCACCACACTGTACATGAGAGGGAAAGGAAGCACTCCATAGCTCTTAACCTGTGACAAATTGCAAATGAAGGCCTCTCCCAGCTTAAAAATCAGCGCCCATTTTTCTGTAGGAGGAAAGTTCATGAAAATGTGACACTTGGCGCATTTACAAGCATTTTCCCGTTTCGGGTTCGCCGCTTAAAAATATCTTGACCGGTTGCCAATTGACTTCGCGGCATAGTTGTAAAATGTTCCCCTAGTCATACCGGAGGTAATGACGCGAACACACATCACGGCCCAAAATAGCAGTTCCCTAAATTTTAGGAGATGCTTCCGTTGGGCTCCCACTGGTCTTCTGACCATCTATCCTCATTGGGACCGCATCCAAAAGTGCAATGTGGCCCAACTGTCGGATACTTTTTGTTGGTAGTCCCACCTTGACTTTACGCTTTAATTGAGTTCACTTCCTAGTATCCACGAACTTGCTAAGTGCGACTGGGGAACCTATATGATCTTGCTCTGAGCCTAGACATCCTCTTACCATACGAATTCCAGTGCCGACCACTACCCATCTGCGGGTGAAACTACCATTCACATTGGCCATGCAATGTCCAACTGTTTGCTACTTCAGAAGAGGGTCTCAAAAATAAAACAAAACCCCTTGGAAAGAAACCAACAACTAAAGTTAGCAGTTGCCACGTCCTCGTGACATAGTTAACAGTTGCCACGTCCCCGTGACAGAAATAGCAAATAGCGATGTAGAGATATCTGCCTGTCTCTGCCTTTAGTCTCACCCACATGTACCTAGCATGCTCATCCCTGCGAGCTATATGTATCAGAGACTGTAGCTCCTCCGTGAATAAGACTGCCACTCCACCTTGTCCTTTGTGGTGTGATCAAGTCTCTTATCTGCAAGTTCTCTCCCATCTGTGTCCGCTCACATGGGGCATGGACTGCCCGGAGGCCTGTTGTTTCTCAGAGTAGAAAATGATTTTTCTCGTTGTGAAACTATCCTCAAAGGCCCCTACATCAAGGCGCAAAGATCCATTACAACTCCATGTAGCCACTCTCAGTGTGGTCCCACAGGTCTCGCACCGTCATGCGGGGTGCTTGTTGCTAAATTGGCTTTATCTGATAGAAAAATAATTCTAAATGAATTATTGGATTTATAAGTGAGAGGGTTTTCTCGCTTGGAACACCAAGAAAAAATAATTCTAAATGAATTATTTGGAATTTTAAGTGAGAGGGTTTTTCTTAATGGAGACATCCGAGTACAGAGTATTCCTAGTGCGTCATTCAAAGTAATGACAGGAGCACTGTGAACGGGAATATCTGTAAGGCCACCAGGAACGGGTACTTCTGATGCGTCACATCGGATGGGTGACAGGGAGCATCGGGAAGAAGTATCCGACCATCCAGGAACAGACATCTCTGATGCGTCATAGGATGGGTGACATAGAGCATCGTGAAAGGGATTGTACCGTAAGTTTGGTAGGAAAGGACCAGGTGATGGGTATTCCTGATGCGTCACAAGGTGGGTGACTGGTGCATCTGAAAGGGAATATCCATAGTCGAGAGGAAATCCGAACTGGAAAGAGGATTACGCGTAAAGACGCAAGCACAAGAATAAAGATGGGTTCTGAGAAGCTTTTCTTAAAAAGCGGAATATTTTAACGAGTTTTCCGGGAAGAGCAGACGCTTTCCCGCGAGGAATCTATGTTTGCATTGTATTCGTGCATGTGGTTGCATCCAGGGACGCTTGGGAAGTGTTGTGAAAGGCATTGTTTTTAACTTATAAGGTTTTATTGAGTTTTTGGGCAGGTTCATGCCAATTTTAAAATATGCCGGCTGCCCACTTAATAAGTTGACAGCCACTTAGAAAATAAAGCAACAAAACCAACCAGCGAATTCTCTCTTGTTATTTCCGATAGAACAACAGTAAAAAAAAGAAGAAGAATAAAAAAAAAGACCGCAATTTCTACGCGAGCAGCTATTCGTGCCGTGGTCAAGGAGCTATAAAAGCACCACTTGCCCTCACTGAAAAGGAGTTACCAATGTCAGCAAGAGAAGACTCTGTCGCCAAATAACGCAAGAGATCGCGAGACTACGAAGCACGGACGTCGCTTTTCCCACGCAAGAGCGACAGGTATCTATTGTGGATTCGCCATACGAATTGTTGTCGCGTGTTTGTGTGTGTCTTTGCAGGTACTTCATCGTGAAGGAGAAGCGAGAAGGCTTCGGCCTACGCTTGGGAATTTCGGGAACTGAATTTGAAAATTGTCTGCAGAGTCTCGACTCCGAGTATATACGGAAAAAGGATTGAGAGCTCGTCTCTCGAATTTCCCTTACAGGAAGGAACGACCATCGAGTCAGAGATTTAGCACAGAGGGGTTTTCTCCGGTTCTTGTGCTTGTAAAAAGATTCTCCCTAATAAAGGATTCTCTTTAAGGGGGGGGGGACCAGCCCATCTTCTGGTCCCCAGTACTATGTCGATCTTCTGACTCTCTCTCTCTCTATCAATTTCTCTCTATATCCTTTGGCTTCAGTATTAAGTGATAAATTCTATTTATTCGAGTATATTTTATATTGCTATGCGCTCCCGTTTGTGACAGTGGTATCAGAGCATGGTCTCCTTTCTTTTTCTGTAAAGGAGGACGACTCTGGGAAGATACGGGAAGAAGCCATGACAAGCCAAGAAAGAAGTAAACAGGCGGAACCCTAGGTCTTGCAAGGAAAAGCTCGTAGAGTTAGATTTTTTTTTTTCTCTCTCTGCAATAGTCGACACAAGACTTGGGATTCTCTGAGAAGGCAACAAGAGCATGATGCTCAAGAACCCAGAGAATCCAAGGAGCGGAATGCTCAAGATACTTCAGAACTCAGAAAATATCCATGAACATCAATCCAGAACCAAAGCCAAGAAATCCCGTCATTCCAGGAAGGATATGAAGAAGATCTTTAGACCTCAAAACACTCCGGTCAAGTTTCATACTTTTGACGGAAGGAAAGATGCCCTGAAAGCTACCGCTTTAAATCGACAGTTTGAAGTTGCCTTTGCAAATTGCAATTTCTCAGAAGCGTCGAAGGTGAGGCATGTGACCAAACACCTCAAGGGGAATTGCAAGTACTTGGTGGTATATCAAAGCTCTGCAAGGAACTTACAACAAGACTTGGATTCAATTCAATACTAAATTTTCCGACAATTTTTTTTCCTCTACGCTTTTAGGAAGGCATCCAAGAAGATTGGGATCGGTTTGCCCAATAGGAACACGAGCGAGTCAAAACAAGTAGTGGAAAACACTGCTGGTGGTAATAACTCTCAAGAGGAAAAGATTGGAAAGAAGTGCCGTCGTGCACAAGGAATCTTCGGATTAGAACCGTCTGCCTACGTTGAGCGACATTTCGAAACAAGAACCTTCTTTAGTGAACTCTCTTTGTGAAAGAAAGACATCGAGCATTCCCTATGTGGGAGGACACAAGAGGTTTAATACCCTCTCCGCTAATAGTGCAGGATTATGCGTAAGGACAGATACCTAGATTGATTTCTAGGAGGAATATTCTTCTCGAGGTTGAGAAGGCGAAAGTGAGTTAACAGATTCTCGGAAAGATGTGAATTATGAGTTCTTATGTGGCTCGTAAGTTTATGATTGGTGAAAAATATCCTCGAGGTACTAGAGGAAAGACATGAACCGGTAAGGTAAGTATTGAATTATTGAATTTAATTTCTAAGTTCTCTTTTGAGAAAGGACTAGCTCAACTCAACTCACCATTGAGCAAGATTTGAAATTTTCCGGTTTCTCCCCGGCAGTTCAGTTGGACCTCTACAGTTGAGGACAACTGTTTATAACTGAGAGGGATGTTGCTAAATTGGCTTTATCTGACAAAAAAATAATTCTAAATGAATTATTGGATTTATAAGTGAGAGGGTTTTCTCGCTTGGAACACCAAGGAAATATAATTCTAAATGAATTATTTGGAATTTTAAGTGACAGGGTTTTTCTTACTGAGACATCCGAGTACAAAGTATTCCTAGTGCGTCATTCAAAGTAATGACGGGAGCACTATGAACGGGAATATCTGTAAGGTCACCAGGAACGTGTACTTCTGATGCGTCACATCGGATGGGTGACAAGGAGCATCGGGAAGAAGTATCCGACCATCCAGGAACGGACATCTCTGATGCGTCATAGGATGGGTGACATAGAGCATCGTGAAGGGGATTGTACCGTCTCTCGAATTTCCCTTACGGAAAGGAACAACCATCGAGTCAGAGATTTAGAACGGAGGGGTTTTCTCCTGTTCTTGTGCTTGTAAAAAGATTCTCCCTAATAAAGGATTCTCTTTAAGGGGGGGGGACCAGCCCATCTTTTGGTCTCCAGTATTGTGTCGATCTTCTCACTCTCTCTCTCTCTCTCTGTCACAAGGAGGACACCACGTGCCAATAGAAAGGAACAGACTGAACTGACTTTCAGCACTTCAATAACAACTGTTCAATAACAACTGAACTGAGAGAGAGAGAGAGAGAGAGAGAGAGAGAGAGAGAGAGAGAGAGAGAGAGAGAGAGAGAGAGAGAGAGAGAGAGAGAGAGAGAGAGAGAGAGAGAGAGCACCCAGAGCAACCCACTCGTATGCGTTTCTGGTTACATTCATGTCTCTCCCATGCCTATCTATAGCAGTTTTGGTCAGCCATCTGGGATTTACATGTGGCTCGTCGTATTTCCTTTTCCTGTGGATGAGTGCACATGCCGGACTTCCAGTTGGGACTTGGTTAGCTTCTATGGGTCATGATTCGTTATGTACTCGCTGTTCTTTGCGCCTACCAGAGTCACCTGCACACTGCCTTTGGTCATGCTTGTCTTCTCATGCAGTATGGCTAGCAGTTTGCTTTTTACTTAGCAGAGCTGGTGTTCAGCATGGATTTCTCACTTGGGGATCTGTCTCCTGGTTGATGTCGATGCCCGGACCGCATCTTTTCTACGAGGGCTCAGACACAGATCCAGCTCTTATGCTTACCATGACTGGTTACCAGCGAGGGACTTTGGCTATGTTACCACAGATTGCTTGGCAAGGGGATCCTTAGACACGTGATGAAATCTTCTCAGTCATCACTAGCATTGCACTCTGGAATGTTTGGAGAGCTCGTTGTCTTCATATTCTCAGTGCTGCTCCCCCGCTCCTTCCAGATACCCTCACTGCCATTTGGCTGGACATCATTCACACCCTCATTTGGCAGTGGGATTCTTCCTCAGGTACATCTAGAGCAGCCGAGGCTCGTCGATTTGACTTCCTTCGACGTTGGGCCCGCTCTCCACTCTTCTTCACACTTACAGGTGGACAGATTACATGGCATTATGCACCTCCTCAGTGGTTTCTCCTCCACTCATCATACAGACCACCATGAGATTGTTCTAGTCGAGCTGTCACTATAGTGGCTCTCAACCTTACATTCAGCTTGTACACCCCACGTGATAGGCAATGTTGGCATCCGCTGGGGATTATCTTGTACTCAGTAATATACAGCCTTGATTTTTTCCCCAAAAAAAAGAGAGAGAGAGAGAGAGAGAGAGAGAGAGAGAGAGAGAGAGAGAGAGAGAGAGAGAGAGAGAGAGAGAGAGAGAGAGTGGCGGAATTCCGCCCCAGAGAGTATTGGCTCCAAACCTTGGCGCCCCTTTCGATATTTCTTTATATTACTGCTGATTTGCAAAGTACAATAGCCGGGGAGCACCTGCTCTGCAATCTGCGCGCTAAAAAGTGCCAGAGAGGGCCCCCAAGGCTCATATTTAAAGGCCCAAAGCCTAAAAGCATCAAATATGAAAAGCTGACCCCAAAAAATCACTTTCCTAAAATTTTGGGATTCCCCTAAAAATCTGCCGCGAATTTCGGAACGTCCGTACAGGTGCCACATCATCATATTTTGATGTGCAAAGTCTTTTGAGCGTGTTTTGCTTTATTTTTAATGCCTTTATGTCACTTGGGGCCCCATCGGACGGGGTCACCATAAGTTGGTAGGACTTCTTCTTCTGTTACTTGTTCTTCTTAGGGTTTCTAGAATTAGGGTTTGCAGGTTTTAGGGTTAGGGTTTTCAGAATTAGGGTTTCAGCAGTTAGGGTTTTTGCAGAAGTTAGGATTAGGGTTTCTACTCTCTAGCAGCCACGTCATCTGTAAGTTGGCTCCTTTCTTTAGGCTTTGACACGTCAGCAATTTGTTACATCTCTCCTTCTTGAAAGAGAGTAATCGTCCGCGATTACAACATTTCTGCAAAACAACTCAAGTTAGCTCAAAAATTTCCGAGGGACATTCCGAGGGACAATCAATTTGCTCTTTTTATTAAGGAGTTAGCTTCTCCTTTCTGCTCTTTTGATCAAGGAGTTAGCTTCTCCTTTCGGCTGTTTTGATCAAGGAGTTAGCTTCTTCTTTTTGATCTTTTGATCAAGGAGTTAGCTTCTCCTTTGGTCCAGATTGGAACTCTTGATATTCCGGTGTAGTAAAATTAGCCATCACACCCAGACCGTACCGATCTTCCACGAGTGTCTTGATGCACTAAAATTACATACCCAAGCAATCTCATCCAATTAGGAATATTCAGTAGTTGGCACATCACAATGCAACACAAGTGCTTACATATGCATCTTACAAGACATAGAAACATAAAGCTGCCGATGAACACTCTCCCCGCAAATAACCATCCAGGTCCGGGCCATGAGATATAGAGGCCTTTTACAACCAAACGTCCCCCAGACCGCAGCCTGCGTTGTTTGGAGGTGCTGAGAGTAACCACTGCTTAGACTTCTTAATACTCCTCCCGCATAACCATCCAGGTCCGGGCCATGAGTAACAACAACAATACTCCCCCCGTAAATAACCACAAGGGTCCGGGCCATGAGACAATACTTCCCTCGTAAATAACCACAAGGGTCCGAGCCACGAGTTAAAAAAAAAACAACACTTTTCAATCATTCAATACTCCCCCCGCAAATAACCACAAGGGTCGGCCATGAGTAAAACCAACACTTTTCAATCATTCAATACTCCCCCCGCAAATAACCACAAGGGTTCGGGCCATGAGTATAAACAAGCATTCTCAAAGATCATTTCTCACTTCTCCATGCGGGAGTAAAATCACCAATCATTGAAACCAGTATCAAACCAGAGTCAAACAATTCAAATCGGCACCAAAACAGGTTCAAAACAGATACCATTCATTTCAAACAAATTCCAAACAGGATCACCAAACAAGATCAAACAGAACTCAAACTTAAAAAGCAATCTCGACATCAGTCGAGCTCGAAAAGTCGACTAACTTTCCATCTTGAAACCTGCACCAAAAATTAGGGTTAGGTTTCTTCCATGAGGTTGTAGCCGAGCACAGCATGGTCCGTCAGCTCTTGGACAAACAATGTTGCTTTGGCGGCGATGGTAGTCCCAAGATAGCAATCACACTAAATCTCCAAGGTCATCTGCTCGTGAAGAGACATCTACTGAGAGATGTCGAGAAATTTCAAGATAGAATCTGCTAGGGTTTCCATGGCAAGCATTTAAGGATACCCCACTCTGCCGGAAGTTGCACTCCGAAGGAAGATGTCAGAAACCATATAACTTCGGGCAATTTTTTTTTTTTCTTTGAAAGCTTGCCAAGTACTTGGAGTATGCTGCTTGGTAGCTGTAGACATGAACATCTGCATGGCTCTGCTTCTGAGAAAAATAGTGACTTCAAACAAATCTGGATCCTTCTCTTGCAAGTGATCTTAATTGGCTTATGCCCTGTAAGACATGAGCGGTGAAGACGGGAGCAAGTCCGATGCGCGATGAAGTAAGGGTGGGAGTGGCTAATAAGTCCGGGGTCGTAGCACGGACCTAAAATTTCCAATGAACTTTTGAAAGTGCAATATTGCTCTATCTGCTCCTTGGTAGGACCGATATGCTTTCAGAAAAGCACACGCGTGATGCTCTGATACCACTGTCACAAGGTGGGCACCACGTGCCAATAGAAAAGAACAGACTGAACAGACTTTCAGCACTTCAATAACAACTGAAAAGAAAGAAGTGGTGAATCTGATACTATGTCTGAGTACGGAAATTACCAGGTTACAAAGTTACCAAGTTACAAAGAACTAACACTAAAACACCAAGGCACTAAGGAGAAAGGGAATAAAAAGGGGGGGGGGGGAGGGGGGGTTTGTGGGTTCAGATGAAATCGCTCATCGGTCGATGTCGGATCTCATCGACTTCCTCCATGGTCAGAACTCTGGTTGGGCGTCTTGCATGTCGAGCTAGAGTGATCTGTATCTTCTGTTGCAACCTTCGTCGGTAGTGGGAGACCCCCCGAGGTCGTGGACGTCTGGATCTGCCAAGCTCAGTGGCTCTGTCAAGCAGTGTACCTCTAGTATGAGTAGGCTGTAATGATTGCTCCATTTGCTCTCCTCTGTCTGGTGTAAAGAACTCTGTGATTCGTCTCTGAGACTGTCTTTCCCCTGATGTCCTCAGCAAGCTCTCCCTAAGTCTGCGCAGCTCTAACAGGAACAATCCGAGACACTTCTGATCCTTGTATCTCATGACTCTAGAAAAAGGTCCGAATCCTTCTCTAAACAAGCAGTGGAAGCGTCCGCGTATCTCATAGTATGCCGGGCAGTGGCATGTGTAGTGCAGTTCTGTCTCTGGTTCTAAGTTACATAGGTGACATATCCTGGCTCTTGCCAGCACCCCTCGGAATCGGCCAGTCTCGATCTGGAGCTGATGTGAGGATGTGCGTATCTGTCCAATAGCGCATCTTATTCCATGAGATAAGTGTGTATCCATGTATGGTGGCCTAGTCACAAATCCGTCCTCCGTGAGTTGGAGAAGATGCTCTCTGTAGAAGGCCATCTTCGTGCCCAACTCCTGTGTCGGTTGTATCCATGTGCTCTTGGTATTTAGTTGAATCAGATCCTGACGTATGAGCCTGGTGATCTGTGTCCGTGTGAGAGACAAGGAGGGTGCATCCAAGGAGTATTGAAGCGGAGGTAATCTATCCAAATTGAGACCATGCGACTGGAACCATGATGCCATCTGTCCATACCAACATGCTGTATCGCCTTGTAGAGCTAGTTGTCGAGATGACTCCAAGGCAAGCCGAGCGTATCTGTCTCTGGGGAGATCCCATAAACCGTGCATAAAGGACACCGATCTCGTAAGTGCCTCCACCACGGGGGGGGGGGGGGGGGGGGCGGCTAGCTTTGCACGGATAATCTCATGTGGTACTGAGGCCTTAGCCCGAATCATCCGAGCGATCATAGAGACCAGAGGCCTCTCCATACATCACCATCCATCTGTATTACCAGATCTCCCATGGTGGTCTACCGAGGGTCCCCATACCTGAACTCCATAGAGCATAGCTGGAGTCACTAGAGTGTCAAAGAGCCATAGCTTTGTTCGCGGTTCCTGAAACTGAACCTGCGAACACATCCTCTCCAGTCCTCCCAAAGCTGCATATGCTCTCGTCAGTCTAGTCTCTGATGCTCTCCTTAGTGAAAACACCGGTCCACTGAATACTACCCCAAGATAGGTATATGCATCTGTGTACTCCACAGTCTCCTGGCCATACATAAATGTGGGTGCCGACCTCCTGACCCACTGTGGTGTGGTGTTGAACACCATAACCTTGGTTTTTCCCAGATTGACCGACAATCCACTGACACGAGCAAATGTATGCAGAGCATCCAAATGACGCTGCATCCCCTCTGGGGAGTCTGAAATCAGCACAATATCATCAACATATAGTAACAGTGGAATCCATGTCCCTGCTAGCTGAGCCCCCCTGTCTCCTTGCCGCTCTATACAGTCTGAAAACTCATCCACATACATCCCAAAAAGAGTCGGGGACAGTGGGCATCCCTGCTTTACTCCGATAGTGGAGTGGACCATGTCAGACATTCCCTCAGTGGTGCGTACCCGTCCCATCACTGTCCTGTATAGAGCCAGAATACCCCATATCAGCTTTGTAGGCACACCCATGTCTTGTAGTCTGTGTATAAGTCTGGCTCTCGGCAGTGTGTCGAAAGCTTTGCGGAAATCCACAAAGCTACAATAGATTCTCTTGCCGTGGTGTCTACCCTCCTCAATAATAGCTCTGAGTGTCAGAATCTGGTCCAGAGTGGAGAAACCTGTCCTGAAACCTGCTTGCCCTGGTGCTCTTATTCCCTCTCGCTCTGCCCATCTACTCAGCTCCTGCTCAAGGACGGATGCATACAACCTAGCTAATGTGTGGCCAACCATGATGGTGCGATAATTTGCAGGAATCATGGGATCTCTTGACTTGAAAATAGGCACAATCGTAGTCATACTCCAGGTCTCCGGGAAGCCTTCATACATGGCTCGATTAAACATCATAGCCAGGAGCTCTGCAAGCATATCCTTGGCATGGATGAAATTCTCTGCTACAAGACCATCATGATCATGCGCTCTCCTTGTCTTCATCGTGTCAATGGATTTCCTTACCCTCTCCGCAGTAAAGAAAGAAACTGTCTCTAGACATGTCTCTAGTGGGTCCGACAGAGGTGGTTGCCCTGATGGTGTGTAGAGAGATGTGGCATATTCCCCCCATGTCTCAGTGGAGGTGACCGCGGGTGGTGGTGAATGCTCGTGGAATAGCCTCCATGCTTCGCCTGAGTCCTGACTTATAAATAGCTGATATAGATCCCGCTCTAGCTGAGATAGATAGGCCCTCTGTAGTTTGATCCTCGTCTCTTTGCACTCCTCATCATACCAATTGTTCTGGGGCATGTTCCCAGATCGTCTCCGTGTGGGCTGGCTGTGGGGGTATGCCTCTGATGCTGCATCATGGAGCGTCTCTGTCAAAATCTGAGTGAGTTCATCTAGTGGCCGTCCTGGCTCTTGGGTGCATAGCTGCCTTTATATCTCATCCATATACACAGAATCCGTCTCCCTCATGAAGGTATACCGAGTGTGTATGGGGACCCCACCTAATGGAGCTCTGCTGAACTGAAAGGTCAGGGTGAAAGACACGATAGCATGATCAACTGCTATTCCAACTGGCCTAGTGCCCACCATGAAATCCTGAAAGAATGGGATGAGACCTGGCTGGGCCATAACATAATCCACTGTGCTCGCACCATGTCGGTGTGGAAAGCAAGTAAAACCTCCAGCTGTCGAAAATCTTTGTAGGCCATTCACAATGGCCAATCTGTGTGCGGTTCCCATATCTATTAAGTATCTACCATACTCAGTGTATTCCTCATCTTGTGATAGTCTGGATAGACCCATCTCTGTGACGTCCAGCTCCCTGAGCATCTCTTCGGAAGTATCATAGAATATTGTCTGGTGGTGGGTAGTCCTAGCATTGAAATCCCCTAGTATAATAATGTCCCCATCCTTGGAAAACTCCCATATGTCATTATCCAAAATAGCAAAGGGGGATTGTCCTCTAGGTGATGCATATGCCGACATACTAGGAGGGAAGTAACAAATAGCAATGTAGAGGTATCTGCCCGTCTTTGCCCTGAGCCTCACCCACATGTACCTAGCCTGTTCATCCTTGCGTGCTATATATATCATTGGTTGCAGTTCCTCCCTGAATAGAACTGCCACTCCCCTTGAGCTCCGTCCTCGATGCTCCGATCTGGTCTCTTGTCTGCAGGCTGTCTCCCATCTATATCCGCTCACCTGTGGCATGGATTGTCCCGGTGCTTGATGCTCTCAGAGTAGAAAATGATGTCTCTCCCCCATAAAGCTATCCTCAAAGGCCCCTACATCAAGACGGAGTGACCCGTTACAATTCCAGGTTGCCATCTTTAGTGTGGTCCCATAGGTCTCACACCGTCATGCAGGGCGTCGCTCCAATATCACCACCTTTCCATCCCTGTAAAAGGCAATCTTCCCCTTTTCCCTTGCGGGTCTTATTTCCGGCATTACTTCTTGCATATGAGCAATCTGGGAGAGGGTGAGGTCATCTCCAAGAAAGATGCCCGTCTTCTTTAGAGTCGCTCTCTTCTTCAAGAAATCTTTCTTCGCTTCCATGGAGGGGAAGCGGAGAATGAGTGCCCTTTCCTTCGAGGTTTCTCCGTTGCTCCCGCTTTTCTTAGTGCCCACTCTCCAAGCCCTTGTATGCGTTTGCTCGTTGACCCCCACCAAGGTCATGAGTTCTTTCACCTCTTTGTCTACATTATCTTGGTCTCTGAGGCCACATACCCTTGCGTGTAAGGCCCGCACACGTCTCCTTTGCTCCTCTTCGAGTGTCAGGTTGATGATGGTTGGTGGGAGTTATTTCCTTGCCTTTCCCTTTCTTGACAATCTCGATCCATTTTTCGGCCTTTTTTGCTTTCTGCTTTCTGCTTTCTGCTTTCTGCTGGGTCTTTGTGATGACATCTACCCATGAGGTCGTCATTTCTTTTTGTTGCTCCCCACCTTCTTTGATGGCCCGTACTTGTTCCTTGATCGTGTTAAGCTCTTCAATGACAGAGGGTTGAAGTTCTCCCTCTTCGAGGACATTCTGCGATCGCACCTCTGCAAGCTCTTTGTTGAGTAGTGTGATTTCCTCATCTTGGGCCTTCACGTGATCTTCGAGTGTACGTATCGTGATTTCTTGTGCTGCCACACGTGCGTCGAGGCCGTTAATAGTACCTAAGAGGTGGCAGTTGATCTTGCAGATGGACTCGCTCAGTTCTTCTTTGCATTTTTGGATGGCATCCTCGATCGAGTCATCCTTGCTATTCAGCTTTCTCATGGTTGAGAGGCCGCGTGCACCCACAGCGCTGCGATAGACAGATGGGGGGGAAAGGGGGCGCGCGATATACTGAAGAGGGAGGAGGAGGGGGCGCCGCGATAGACAAATGGGGGGGGGGGGAAAGGGGGGGCGCGCGATAGATTGAAGAGGGAGGAGGAGGGGGCGCCGCGATAGACAGAAGGGGGGGGGGGGGGGGGGGGCCGCGATAGACTATAGAGGGAGGAGGAGGGGGCGTCGCGATAGACAGAAGGGGGGGAAAAGGGGGGGGGGGGGGGGGTGAGAGAGACGACACGCGACACGGAGTGGCGGAATTCCACCCTAGAGAGTATTGGCCCCAAACCTTGGTGCCCCTTTCGGTATTTCTTTATATTACTGCTGATTCGCAAAGTACAACAGTCGGGGAGCACCTGCTCTGCAATCTGCGCGCTAAAAAGTGCCAGAGAGGGCCCCCGAGGCTCATATTTAAAGGCCCAAAGCCTAAAAGCATCAAATATGAAAAGCTAACCCCAAAAAATCACTTTCCTAAAATTCGGGATTTCCCTAAAAATCCGCCGCGAATTCCGGAACGTCCGTACAGGTGCCATATCATCATATTTTGATGTGCAAAGTCTTTTGAGCGTGTTCTGCTTTATTTTTAATGCCTTTATGTCACTTGGGGCCCCATCGGACGGGGTCACCATAAGTTGGTAGGAATTCTTCTTCTGTTACTTGTTCTTCTTAGGGTTTCTAGAATTAGGGTTTGCAGGTTTTAGGGTTAGGGTTTCCATAATTAGGGTTTGCAGGTTTTAGGGTTAGGGTTTTCAAAATTAGGGTTTCAACAGTTAGGGTTTCTGGCATAAGTTAGGGTTAGGGTTTTTGCTCTCGGGCAGCCACGTCATCTGTAAGTTGGCTCCATTCTTTAGGCTTTGACACGTCAGCAGTTTGTTACACTCTCTATCTATTTCTCTCTATATCCTTTGACTTCAGTATTAAGTGATAAATTCTATTTATCTGAGTATATTTTATATTGCTATGCGCTCTCGTTTGTGACAGCGCTTCTCCAGAATAACCACTCGTCCATCCCTCTAGAAGGCCACTTTTCCCTTCTCTTGAGCTATCATTATCTCAGGCATAACTTCTTTCATATGGCAAGTTGTGTGAGTGTGAGGTCATCTCCAAGGAATATGCCCATTGTCTTCAGTGTAGGAGGCTTCTTCAAGAAGTCCTTCTTTGCCTCCATGGATGGGAAGCGCATGATTAGAGCTCTTTCTTTTGAAGTCTCCCCATTTCCTCGTGTCTTCTTCTCTATCCTCCATGCCCTTGTAGCCTCACTACCCATCATGCGGGGAAGTTCTTTGACTTCCCCTTCCACCTCATCTCGGTCGTTTAGCCCGGTTATTCGTATGTGCAAAGCTCTAGTCTTCCTTCGTTGTTCTTCTTCTAAAGTCACGTTGATGATTGTAGGAGTGGGGATAGATGTGGTTTCTTTCCCTTTCCCTTTCTTAGCGACTTCTATCCATTTCTCGGCCTCATCCGCCTTCTTCAGTGTCTTCGTGATTACATCCACCCATGAAGACGTCTTTGCCCCATTCTGTTTCTCTTCCTCTTTGATCATTCGTACCTGTTCCTTGATGACCTTGATTTCCTCTATCACCGAGGGCTGGAATTCACCTTCCTCTAGTCCATTGCTTGCTCTATCAGCAAGCTCTCGCTTGAGGACTGAGACCTCTTCTTTGAGTGCTTGTGAATCCGCCTTAAATGCTTGTATCTTTATGTGCAGGTCCTCTTTCTCCTTTTCCATTGCGTAACTTCGTTAAGGAACATTTGAAGAAGGTTGGCCTTCTCCTTCCACCATCCTTCCATCTCTGCTTTCCATTCCTTCAACATCTCCCTTTCCACTTGTGTTATCCGCTTGTTTGTAAGCATGAAGGTCGCCTTCGTATGGGACTTGCAAACTGGTGAAGCGCTCATGACTTCGATCGTAACGGCCCCTGTTGTGCAGGCCCTCATTTCTGCTCGTGTTTAGTAACATTGCTGAGTACTGATGAGGTTATGCTGCTCCAACCCGCACTGGCTAAACGCGATGGCGACCTGTTGTGCAAACTGTCCCAGGTCTGCTGCAAATAGACCCACCTTGTCCCGACCTGCTGCGCAAACTGTCCTAGGTCTGTTGCAAAGCCCCGTACCCCACTGGCACTGTCTAGCGTGTGCTGCCTGCTTCGCTCAGCACATGCTGCTTGCTCTACCCCACATGCGCTACCTGAATGTCCTGAGGTTGAAACTGAAGCTTCTGCTGGCTGAATACTATTGAGGGTGGAGACTAGAATTCTGCTGGCTGAAAAGGCTTGAGTACTGCAAGTTGAATGGCCGAGTGCTGAATACTGAGAGAGAGAGAGAGAGAGAGAGAGAGAGAGAGAGTTTGGTCTCCAGATGAACTAGCCTCAAAGATTGGTGGCCCTTTCGGTATTTCTTTATTATTGCCTCACAAAGGTACAACTCCTTAGGGTCCAACTCTCTCTGAGAGGCTTTGAGTCTAGATGCTTGTTGAGAAGTGGCCCTTTGGGCACTTATAAACGTACAAGGGATGCCCAATAGCAGGGCCCCACAAGCACTTGGTCTAAAAGCACTCACACCCAAAACCATTTGCTCTCAAAAGCCCACGTTGAAAGCAACCAAATCTACCAGTGCAAAACGCAGAATTTGTGTAGCCTTCCATGTCATCATGTCAATGCACAACGCGAAAATCAGCAGAGATGTCAAGCTTTTGATATTTTTTATTTTAGGCCCCATGGTCAGTGCTTAGAATTTCTTCAAGTTGGGTAGGGTTAGGTTTTAAAAAGCCTAATCCTCTTTTTAGGCCCCTCGGCCACAACTTTCTATAGTTCTTCCGGGTTCAGTTGCTCTTGTCATCTTGGCCAATTCTTTCCTGTTGGGCACGCCATGTCATTACTTGTGACAAGATATGTATATGTAGAGATTTAGCATGATAGATGTTTAGAGATATGGATAACATGAAAGACTCAGAGAGACAGATAGTGAGACACATCACTGACCCGGAACAATCGAGCCTTTTCACAGGATTTTGTTTATTCATCCAGAAAATAAAAGTGTAAAGGGTGGAAATTCAGCATGGTGCGTTCTCCTTCATATGATCACTTTGGCAACCTCCTCCAATGTCTTCCTTCCTCGGATAAGCTTGAATGAGAGAGAGAGTAAGCATGTAGGGCTTATGGGAGAGAGAAGTAGAGCTCAAGGGAAGGAGAAGTAGCATGTAGAGCTTAAAGGAGAGAGAGGCAGCATGAGGGCAATGGTGATGGTATTGTAGATGCTTCTTGCGTTGAGATTTAGAGATTAAATTTCAGCAATGAGCCTAGGAGGTGATCCCAAAATGAGGGAAAAGGGATTGCTTTTATAAATGAACTTGCCTTTGGAAAAAGGAGGTTATGTGGTAGCATTTACACAGGTGTCTTGGCACAAGTATCTTGCCTTTTATAAAAAGTCTCTTGTCTTTGACAAGTGTCTTGATACTTGTCTGTCTTTTGGAATATTCCTTTTAGATTCTTCTCGCCCTTGACTAGAAGCTACTAGAACATTCTAGATTCAGCAAAAAACTGATAACAAAAACATCAGTATGGGAAGCAAACGAAAGCTCTTTTCGAGTAGAATACATAATGCTCAAGCATTTTCAAAACAACACTCAATTCAAGTCATCATGCATGTTTTACTGTGTGTGTGGGTGCCTAAGGTAGATTCCATCCGTTCCACACACTTGTACCCGTTTATATCTCTCGTTTGCAAAAAGGTAAAGAGGATATAGACCTTCATGCTTTTTTTCAAGCATGTCAATGGCCATTCATGCTTTCCCACTTAGGGATGGAAGTATGTATAATCAATCATAAAATAGGCTCGTTGTTTTAGAATACTTGAGAGAGAGAGAAATGGTTGACATTTGCTCTGCTTCCATTGTCTGCTTTACTGTATGAAGCATGCCATCTTGCTAAACCTATCGACAATGGTCCATATAGCATCATTTCCCTTCTGAGGTTTTGGCAAATCCTTTTGACATGTGATGCATTGTTGAACAAATGCATCGATGTCCTTCCGTAAGGTTGGCCAATAGAAGTATCTATCAACGATTTCAGTGGTTGGAAGAATATACCCGTGTCCTGCAAATGGAGGTGCATGACTTTCCTCCATAACTTGTTCCCTTAGTTGCTTCACAACACAAAGCTGATCCTTTATCATCAAAAAAACCTTCCCTTAGTAAGGCATCTTAATGTCTCCTTGCGGTATCATGCTCGAGCAGAGAGTCTTCATCTGTGCTTTATAAATCACAGCCATGTCAATGTGATATTCAATGGTGATGGCGCCAACTTGAGGCCTTATTGACAAAGCATCGGCCACCATGCTGTCTTTACCCTACAACAAGAGTGAAATAAAACATAGATAAGAAATCTGCCCATGGCCATTTGGAGAGCGTTTGCACTTTTGTCGAGCAGATCTTGTGTACGGTCTGGCTTTATCTCTTATAGTGCAGTATTTTGGCTCATGCATGTATTTTTAATTTCTCACCAGTTCTAACTTGTACACTTGTCTTTGTAAACAATTCAGTTTACACCTGTGTGTGTTTTTTTGGCTAGGGATCGATAATGGTGGTGATGTGAGAATACCTGCGGCTTACTGTGGTATTCTAGGGTTTCGCCCTTCTCATGGGATTGTTTCATGTGCTGGTGCTGTTCCTGTCTCACAAAGCCTTGATGCAGTTGGTGGGCACTTTTTGTTCTCATGATGCGTGTGCATGTATGCCATTGACCTCCAAATTGGTAATCTTGTGTCCATTCTTGCCCTCGGTTTTGCAGGATGGTTTGCTAGGGATCCACATGTTATGCGGAAGGTTGCTGATATCATACTGAAACCGTCACAATCTGAAGTCAAGCAGCCAAGGCGTGTTTTTATTGCTGATGACTGCTTCAATCTGGCTTCTTCGCCTGAAACAAGGAACAGGCAACTTTCAGCTGTTATAAACACCTTTGAGAAGGAATATGGAAGTATGTGTTTGATTGTGTACAGTTATCTTGACTATATTTGCTCAGTTTGAATGTTTAACGTGAATGTTGAAAAGCAGTCAAAGTAACGCGCATGAAGCTTGGTGAGCATTTCGCCTCAAAGATTCCTAGTTTGAAGATGTCCCTTGTATGTTTTCGAGTGGATGGTGAAAGTGGGAAAGCAGAACGAGGAGCTTCTGCTTTGAAATCCATGAGGGATGCATTTCAACTGCTGCAAGGGTGTGCATCTTTATCTACATTTTGCCATTGCACTTTTAAAGGATGTCAGTCTGTTTCTTGATCATGGTGTTCGGTATTCCAAAGGCATGAATTCAAGATGAATCATGATGAGTGGATTCAAAGTACGAAAATGGGCAGCGGGGTTCCTGAACATCTGAAGACAATTCTAGAGACAAACTCAGATCTTGTTTCAGAGTGCATGAAACTAAGAAACGAAGCTCGGATGGCCTTCAACGAGCTTTTAATGGTATCATCTGAAGACTTCATGAGATTTTTGAACTTTTTTGCTGAGATTGAGAGTGGGTTAAAAAAGCTTGAAATTCTGTCTATAGAAACCTTTTTAGGTGGTCTTTAGTGAGGCTTGTGGAAGTTTTGTGATAGTTTTTTGGGAAAAAATGGATGTGCAGGCTGATGGATTACTAGTGATACCTACTGTCCCGGGCCCACCTCCCATGTTGCACAGTAAGAATTCTGCACAGTTGGATCTTGATGATAAAGTCTCTATCCTTGCAAGCTTGGCCAGTATGTCAGGTTGCTGCCAGGTATGCCCAAATCTTCTAAAATTCTGGGTTCGTGCTTTCTCAGTTGCTGATGTGAAGACTTATCCCAGGTGAGCATACCTGTGGCGAAGTATGAAGGTTGTCCCAATGCAGTTTCATTAATCGCTAGACATGGGGCAGATCGTTTTCTTCTTGAAGTTACTTGCAAGCTTTTCTCAGCACTGCTAACTGAACCAGAGGCTCTGGCAAATGGCATAAACCATGTGGAGTTTAAGCCCTCCCGCAGGCCAGATGCTGCAGAAGCAGCGAAAGATAAGGTATAACATCTGGTAAACTTCACATTTCAAGTTTCTTCCTTTTTCTTCCATCTTGCGTGGTGTTCGCAATTTCTTGTTGTGTGCTCTAGGGAAATGCCGCTTTTAAGAAAAAAGATTACAAAGGGGCTCTTAGAAATTATTCAGAAGCCATCCGGTGGGATGAAGAGAATGCAACATACTACAGCAATCGAGCTGCAGCCTATCTAGCTTTGTACAAGTAGGCTTTAGTGTGTGTGGAACATTGATCATTTTATTGTGAACGTTCCATTTGAATTCATTAAGCTATTTGTGCAGTTTCCACCAAGCTGAGGCAGACTGCTGCAAAGCCCTGGACCTAGACAAGAAGGTAAAGAAAGATATTGAAAAGAGGACTTGGAGTTCAATGTTGAAGATGTTTGATTCTTATAGTTTTCATATATATTTTGGTATTGTAGAATGTTAAAGCTTTCTTGAGAAGGGCTACAGCTAGAGAGTTCCTTGGCTGTTACAAGGAGGCTGATGAAGGTATTTAACCCTACCTTACTTTTCATTCATGTGTCTGCCTTTGAGTCCTCTGTGGCCTCATCGACTACTGCAGATGATGCTCTTATTTAATTTTTAACTAAAGCTTGCTTCTTGAGTACTATTATGCAGGGGTGGAAAACTAGTAGTTTAGGAAATAACATTTATTATGTCAAATTTTCAAGTTTATTGCAAGCCATCTAGTAATGTGGCATTATGCTTGTTAGGGCTGTTCTAATAGTTGAAAAATCACTTGCAGACTTCAGGCAAGCGCTTCTTTATGAGCCAACGAACAAAACGGCCTCTGATGGAATCAGGAGATTGAAGAAACTGATTTTTGATTGAAGCAGCTGATTTTCACTGGTTATTTGATAAATCTTTTGAATGCTGGTGCTTGGCTGTTTGATTTGGACTACTGATCAGTTTGTTGATTTATGGTTTCTTATAATCCTTCGATTCATGAAATTGTACCAGAAGGTTAATATCCATTGTACTGAACAGCAAGAGCTTGGATGATTTAAAACGAAAATTGTTCGGATTGTTGTTGGTTGATGTTGTTTTTTGGGTTTTCTTCATGCTCAATTTTTTGATTTCTAGCCTTGCATGTCTGAATAATGGGGCAAGTAAATCAAATGTTTCTATAAATAGCTCCCCATAAAAGGGTGAATAGATCTCCTCCTGTTTGATGGCATGATGATTCCCAGCCCATTCCCTCAGTGTCTTTGGCGCTTGAATACTTCCTCAACTTTACTATTTGAAGCCTCCAGAAACAAGTGCTTATCAACCTCCCCACATTTAATCAAATGCGTGCCAGTGGAACCATCACTCAGTATAGCTTCTTTGCCCACCATACTGCAAGGATTGATGCCCCCTGCCTGGCTTTGCACTGTGGAGACCATGCCCAGGTGGGATGGGGGACCTAAGCCAAGTCTGAAGGAAGGACATGGGTCCTCTCTACGCTGCTGGTCCTGATTCTGTCTTCTATGCCCATCATGATGTTGTAGATCTGCTCTGATGTCTGGAAAAGCCTTGGCAATGAGGACATTGATTCGACTTTCTTGATTCAGGATGTGTCCCCAAGGAGGAGAATGCAGAGCCAAGCGAGGTGACGAAGAGGGATTCAAGCAATACGGTGAAGCTGGCTAGGCCTATCAGATGTGTGGACAATGTTTGGCCAAACTTAACCACCACTAGATTGAGCGACAGTCCAGCAAGCTTGACTGTGATTGGGTGAGTTTTATGCGGTAAGAGATGGTAGAACCTTGCTCCATGTGCTAAGGAGGGATGAGGAGGCTGCTTTGGCAGAACAGATATGAAGCAGTAGAGGGTTTGGTGGACATTAGCATTTGTGCAATTGCTGCATGCAAGTCCGTTGGACAATTGTAATTGCAATGAAAATGCTGGGAAATTAGCTCAGGAGAATCTCATGACAGCTTTGCCTGGCCATTTTCCTTCATTGCATTGGAGACCTTTTGGCCATGGTCTGGTAAGTGGCGTTCTTGGTTCTCTCTCTCTCTCTCTCTCTCTCTCTCTCTCTCTCTCTCTCTGTCTCTGCGCTGGAGCCCTGGCTCTTTAAGAAAGGGGGCATGTTTGCCGTTATGGTCTAAGTGCCAGCCCTTCCAGCCAGCCGATTGGAGGCATGCGTGTTTTGCTGCTTCTCCTATGTGCCAACACTCACACGGGGCTAAATGAGATTGCTATATCTAGTGCTCTAGCTCATTCACCAGCAGGTGCTCAACATGGCCGAGCTTTGCGGACTGCTCTCTCTCTCTCTCTCTCTCTCTCTCTCTCTCTCTCTGAGGGGCATAGCCTAGCGCTGGAGCCATTAGGTTCGCTGTTAGTCCATCCGCCGCTTCAAAAGATCTCTGTCTAGTATTGGCGAGGCTGAGTACCTTAAATCCACATAAATCATGTACTCTCTCTCTCCCTCTCTCTCTCTCTATATATATATATATATGTATGTATATATGTATATATATATGTGTGTGTGTGTGTGTGTGTGTGGATTTTTCTCCCCCGTGTTATGTTAATATGTTCGATGACTTCTTCTCGTCGTTTATTAGACCAGACCTTCCGCAAGTGTTTATAGAAGGCCTGCTTTACAGGAGAACTGATTATGAAACACTTGTTGTGCTTTGTGCGAGCATGAAAGGTCTGCTTTCTTGCAATTGCCAATACGTTCTCAATGTAGATGAGAGTGCCATACACTTACCCAACTCTTAAATCATCCATAAGGCATCTAAGCGACATGGAACCGTATCTATGAAAGCTACCATGTACTCAACCTCACAACTAGAGGTGGCCATGGTAAACGTCGACGAAAATGACCCCCCTCTTGGGATAAAGCAACTCAAGATATATAGTGCTACTCAAGTTGTGAAATATCATCTTAATTTCCTACCAATGCTTAGACCTTGGGCTACGCATCAATCTGCTCACTTGTGAGACTACAAACTCAACATTGTTCGGGGTCTACCACTCTGCACCACCCACTAGTGGAAAATCCCGTCTGCTTTGAAAGCCTACATTTGACATCCTCTCTGATGGCTCTCTCTCTAATCCAATAAATGAAGCCCTATCTACACACTATGTATCCAAGTATTGCCCCATCATTTGAGTCAAGTTTGTACTCACCATTTGCATTTAGTTTGATTAATTTGCTTTATGTTTTTCTCTAGGTGCATTAATACTAATCTCTCCCTAATCTTTCGTAATTAATATACTAACTATAACGTGAACGACTCACTATCGTTTTCGCCACAGCCAATTCCTTTCATGTGGTACCAGAGCCAATGGTTTACACTTACGCCTATAAATCCCTTTTCTTTGATTATCATTACCAAATTAATCGATTCTATTTTACTCCTTATTTCATTAGCATTTTAGATTTATAATAATTTTACTCTCTAACAACCACTTGGGTATGAGCATGCTCCAGTATCCTTTGGTGGTCAAGTGAGGAGAATGTTAGACCTTAGTTTCCTTGCTTCCTAGGAGCATTTTTTTCTCAATTGTCTTTTCTTCATTAAATGCCTTTCCTTATTTTGTGTGAGCTTAAAAGTGTGCAACCCTTAGTTACAGCTTTTCGAAGACTCTAATCTCGGCAAGTGAACTTGATTACGAAACCTTAATGCCTTGCTAAAAATCGGGTGTGTATATGTGTGTGTAACCTTGCAAAAGTCAACATATACTATCTTATTTTGAAGGTTGTCCATAGTCCATAGACAAGGGATATGGGTGGTGTGGCTACCTCACCATCTTAAGGGTGTTGACCCTCAAATGTATCAAGTTCAAAAATCGTAGCAGTTATTTTGTGGAGATTCACGAGTGCATCCATCACTCACAGAAGGTCAAGCAGCAGCTCCGTTGACCACCTGTGCTGCTAAGCTACCTAGATAGGAGCCTTAACCATCATGCCAAACCTTTTGGTCTACCCAGAATCTCAACAAAAGCATCCTCTTTTACTCGACTACTACTTCTCTGACCAGCTATGCATGCTTCGACTAGCTGTCAACTCAATTGACCTTGCTCTCACAGGTCGCACGTGCTCTGATCAATTGTTGACTAGCATCAACAAAGAAGCCCAAAAATCCTCGGCCCCTAAGCAGAGTGCATTCCCATAGTCCACCTTCAAGCTCAAAAATCTTAAGCCCTATTTAGAGAAGCTTTCCATAAAGAGTAGAGCAGAAACTCATGGAGCAGAGTTTTCAAAATTTTTGAAGGGTTTCTAGCTTCAAAGGGGGAGTTTCTAGGGAGAAGATCTTGCTGAGAGTTTCTTTTTGAAAACAAAGATATGTATGTCGAATCACCCAAGATGATCAAGAACCAAGTAGCCCCGAACCATGCATTTGCACAAGGCTTTCCACATTT
The DNA here is from genome assembly GCF_014529385.1 of Adiantum capillus-veneris. Classification (NCBI taxonomy): domain Eukaryota; kingdom Viridiplantae; phylum Streptophyta; class Polypodiopsida; order Polypodiales; family Pteridaceae; genus Adiantum; species Adiantum capillus-veneris. Next base: position 43,885,053 of record NC_140956.1, on the reverse strand, counting down.
GTACAAATTTTTGCATTCATAGTTGCATGCATACAAAGCATAATACCATTTGGCTTTTGAAGATTATGATTGTAAAAGGATTAGACATTGCTTTACCATAGGTAAGACCATCCTTATTAGGACACATTATTTGAACAAAGTTTGATTCGTATGTCATGTTTCCATCGGCATCCATGATCACTTTGACGACAAATTTTGAGAGGAGAGAGTCATCACTCAAGATAGACAAAGATAGAACACAACAAACTTTGATAACAAAAACCACTTGGAACTTGACATCGACAACATTGATTTTTTTTTTGAAGATCCGAAGTAGACATCACATTGTTTTTTGGTACATCGGATGATTTGTTTTTTTTTTTTTTGCAAGCGCCACTTTGATTTTCACCTACCACCTAGTTTACTACTCTCTAAGGACGTGTTTTTGAGCATACAAACATTGATTGCCATACATTCTTCAAGGGGAAGCAACATTTTGGTCTACTCCTAATGTTAAATTCTCTAGGAGTGACATTTGCTAACTTCTCTAGGGGAGGATACTTTGTACTTTTGGGTGCTACTTTGACACACACGAGGAGGGTTTTTGGGGTGTTCCAATCTGCACCAACACCTATAGTGGAAACCACTTCTACTCTGGAAGCTTACATTTGCAATCATCACTTATGTCACTAGATGCTCTCTCTCTCTCTCTCTCTCTCTCTCTCTCTCTCTCTCTCTCTCTACTCCTATAAAAGAAGCCCTATCTACACACTTTGTATCCAAGCATTACCCCATCATTTGAGCCAAGTTTGTACTCACCATTTGCATTGAGTTTGATTAATTCACTTGATGTTTTGCTACTTGCACAAGTGTTAATCTCTCTCCCTAATCTCTCGTGATTTACTAACTACAACATGAACGGCTCAATATCGTTTCCACAATAGCCAATGCATTTCATGATGGCCTTGTAATGCATACATAAATGAGGAAACCAATAGCTATTTGGCAATGGGTAACATTTGCCGGATCTCTAATATTTTGTATAAACTTCAAACTTGTTTCCATAAGAGTGGCAATTGGTTTTCAATCATCAAGTTCACATCTACTTAGTAAACTTTGCACATACTTTGTTTATTATATTGCAATACCCTCATTATATTTCTTAAATTGAATGCCCAAATAATAATACAAAAGCCCTAATTGTGACATTTTAAAAGCCTTAAATAACAACTCCTTTGAAACAATGGTCAATTTCATTTCAAAATGGCCTGTATTAGAAAAAATGAGAACTAAAAAGACAGGAGTTTTGAAAATGAAAGGGGGGGTGTCAAGTTTTCCACTTTCAATAATAGCGGAAGAGGGTGAGTGGGCATTCCATAGTGTAGCGTTATTTTGTTGTAGGCTCATCCTCAATGAAAACATAGTGAAGAAGGTCCTTGAAGCCCTTGCATAAGCAACCATGAATCTTGCTCGAGAGACATGCTCATGATGAGGCACAAAAAAACTATATTGAGATATGATATGAGATGAGCGATTCTGTAGACTCACCTTAATGTGTGTGTGTGTGTGCGAAGAGAGAGAGAGAGATACAAAGAGGTGTTCTGTGTGGTTGAGAATCCAAAAGCAATAGTGATGGTTGAGATGTAATAAGTTGTGCATTTGTGTGTGATTGTGGGCTTGAGTGTGTGCAAACAAGTGTTTGGAATAAATTTTTGTTGTTTAGTGTTTTTTTTTAAAGAGTATTGGGGTGTCGTGATTCCATATGAGCTATAGAGGGGAGGGGGGGGGGGGGGGGGGGGGGGGGGGGGGGGGCTGTTGTCACATGTGTTTTCCTTTTCCCCCCTTCCAATGACTTCCTGCATAGAGACTCCTTAGTTGCATCATGCTTCCCTTCATTACCTTGGTTGCCGTTATGGCTAGCCTGCTACTACGAGAGTCAAATCAATGTAGGCTGAAGTGTCCTAGTTATGAGCTGATTAATGTGACTATTTTTGTCTATGACAATGAAGATAGGATTTCTTTGTCTCTATTGTTTCTCATATAGCATGTACGTCTATCCCAAGAAGCAATGCCAAGACTTGTGAAATGAAGACTAAGTGGACTGTGTGTGTTGTTGTATTAAAGAGAATAACATATGCACAAAAGAGCACATCAAAGACATCTGGCTTTAGATAACTGGACAATGATTTGTACAAAAATGACTAGTCTTAGATTCATTTTTGTACAATATAATAAGAAAATCTAGCATAATTGGGTGCAACATGTTTATTGTCTCAAAGGGTACAAGTCACAATTAACGTTATCAAGTGGTTCATCCTTCATAAAGGCTTGCAGGTTGGTTCTAAATGTAAATATGTATTGGGTCACTCATCTACATGTAGTCATTATGGGAAAAATGAGACTCTACAACATATCTTCATTTGTTGTAAGAAAAGCATGATGCTTCAGAGATTTTATTACCCAAACTCTCACTAACTATCATGGCAAGAAACTAAGATGGGCTAAGACTCTTCTTTGAGAGACTTTTGCAAAAATAAGATGGTCTTCATGTGTTCTTTCTTGTGGTCTACTTGGAGGAGTAGGTGTTATGAAGTAATGGTTGGGAACAATGTCAATCCTCATTTATGTATTGAAAGTTTAAGTACACAAATGCTATGCCAAAGTCCAATGAAAAGTGTAAATCCAAAGTTCAAGGTGCCTCTATTGATGACAAGATTACTTAGCTATAGTTCATGATTCTTATGAGTGGGACGAGGAAATTGTGGACCATGGACATACTTATACAACTACAGCAAATGAGGATGTTCTTATGCAAGCCACCTTTTGCAATAGAGGGGCTCAAAGATAGCAAGCAGGTGGCACATGTGGCATAGGTTACTCAAACTACTTAGGTGAACCGCACATTCTATTTTGAAAGTGTGTGTTTAACTTTGTGTGTGTGTGTGTGTGTGTGTGATAACATTGAAAACAATAGAATGAGGTGTTGATGCATTGTTTTTAGCTAGCAAGGATTAAAATAAAGCTCCATATATTTTAAGAGATGATTGGTGTGTTTGCAATGATCATATAGACGGAGAGCCTTACATACAAGGAAATTAATATTACATGGAAAATTGGCAATGTGAAAGGAGGGGGGGGGGGGGGGGGGGGGGGGGGGGGGGTCCACCTAGAGAATGCAACCCGTGAGCCTCGAACCCTCAACCTTGATTACCATGGTTGCTCCTTAAAGGGTGTAATGTACAAGAATGTACAGTTGTAAATACATGATATGTGTAAAGCTTCTCCATACTACCTTCACCGTGCTCAATGGTAAAAAGAAAGAGGGGTGGGTTGGGTTGTGTTTAACCTGATATGCTTGGAGATGAGGACCACGTATAAAAGTAAGCTTTCAAATTGTGTTTCATGCTGATGCACATGAAGACCACAAGGGATAGTACGATAGAAGCATGAGGGATCAAACGATAGGAATATGAGGGTGGGAAAAGATCACATGGGCAATAAGGACACACATCACACACTCCCTATTGGGGGGCTCACACACATCCTACACACACTGATACCTTTGCACAAGAGAAGAGAAGAGAAGAAGGGATGGGAGAGACAATTGTAGAGACGATGCAATCGAAGCTTGTTTCTTTCCCAAATGATTGGCTATGGTGGCGCATACACAAGAAGGCTCTCTTGGAGCTCTGTTTCCTTCTCTGTCTTGCCCGTAGCTTAAAAAATAGCAGGTTATGATGACTAAAATATCTTCCAAACGGTGCCGAATTAGCTTACGCGCGTAAGACGCAAAAACACCAGTAATGATATTTTTCCTTTGTCCTAGAGCGATTTGTTCCTAGGAAAAGTGAGTTTTATAAAAAAATTATAGAATAGGGATTTGTGACTGTCCTCATGCAAGAAAGTTGAGCCAGATATCCACTTTCCTTTTTTGCCCTTCACTTCCCCATTTGCTTTGCATGTCCTAAGAGACATTTCACATAAAAAATCTACTTTGAAGCATTGAATCTCCACCTTGATCCACATAGCCACATAAATCATACACATCACAAACTTTTTTGCCGACATTGGATCTTCACACATGCTCTGACATTCTGGCACACATCTGTAAGCACCCTTGATTTTCCTTTTCATGCTTTATAGCATCAACACTTTTTGGTTGCACCATCATAGCTATCTTGAGTATGAGACAACCACAAAGTCCTAACCAAAAGGCCTTTTTCAACAGTAAGGTCTCCAAATGTGGCCATGTATCTAATCTAGATCATTGTTTCCCAATCAAATCGGACGATGTAGGTGGTAGATTAATTTTCACTCGGCTTCTTGTCCCTAGTAATAGAAGGAGAATCAAACATGTCCAACAGAAACTTCAGCATGAGCCTAAGTGGAAAGGAGAGGAACAACACAGAAGCAATGGTGATCGTAGACATGACAACAGAAGTGAACACTACAATTGACATGATAGTAGAAGTTGTATAGAGATGATGATAAAGATCGCAACAAACATGATCAACACGATGATTGAGATCGTAGTAGACACAATCAACAAGAAAGAAGATATGAAAGACAAAGAGACCATGATAAAGAGGATGAATATAGAAGGGATCATAGCCACAAGGATGGTGATCAAAGGACTCCGAAAGACCCCTTTGTGGATGCTAAGTTGGGCCATGATTTGACGTTTAACAAAGAAAATGATGTTGAGGCGAGTCTGGTGACAATAAAATCCCACCTTTGTGAGTCACGACCATCGGCTTTGATAAAACCTCACTCCTTTGTGAGCTCCATTGTGTTTATTTAGTAACCATGGTCTCTTTGTGCTAGAGAAGACTTTATTCACATATATGACAAGCTTTGCAAATTGACAGCATGAGAGTCTATAAATGAACATTAAAAATACTGATTGTAAAGGTTCGTTATTTGTATCCAAATCTCCATGTCTATGAATTTGCTTGGACTACGCAAATCTATCTACACTACAATTCATTACAGGTTCATATAATGTTCCCGACAAATTTTTTGTATGGAATGTTGACTCTTGGATTGTGGGATATGTGGAACAAGGGTGGGACTATTAGTAGATGCAAAGTGAGAGCATCTCTTGGATGAAATCACCTATTCTTTGTTCTTGAAGGCTATACTTATGTCTTGATTGCATGTGACATTCTGCAAGACACTTACATGGGCGGATTTTTTTGATGAGATTCTTAATTAGGAGTTCTAAACAATGCTTTGCAATTCAAACATATAATTTTGGAAGGTTTTATGATAGCTTGTGGAGAAAACAGAAATGGAGAGAGTAGTACATGGCTAAGGCCAGTGAGACTACTCCATGTAGTCATTCAAGGAGTAATAGTCATTCAAGGATATGATAACAATGTACATTCTCAAGATACGAGAAAGCTTCAACATTTGTAATCTACTTCTAAATCTCCATGCCTATGCATTTGATTGGTTGACACTATGAGTCTACGAGGAAAATCATTGCTTTTGTTCATTATTTTTGGGGAGACACAATGCTGACTCTCCACCATACTTTTGTATGGCACTTTTGTTTGACTCTCACTATTTGATCTACAACGTTAAACTTTCTCTTTTGCTTATTTCATGATGCATAAGTTTAACTACTCATGTTTTTTTGTTGTAGCTCAACAATAATGGAGTCCTTTGCAACAGGCGATACCATTGCCTGTTATCCAAGCTTAATAGTATATAGGGATGAGGGCCAATAAGGATGCTCCATGTAGAAGTCAAGATGGGAATAGCCATTCAAAGATAGGATGGCAATGTATGTTTTAGAGATACATGCAAGCTTTAAGGTTTGTAATCTGCTTCTAAACCTCAATGCCTATTGGTTGAGACAACCAGTCTACCTGGTAGGGCATGGATTCCTTTACTTATTATTTTGGTGGGGAGACACAGTGACGACTCTCTACCATACTTTTGTATGGCACTTCTATGTGGCCTGCATTGTTCGATCTACATTTTTTCTCTTTTGTATATGGCACTTCTATGTGACGTGCACTATTTGATCTACAATGTTTCTCCTTTTTGCATAACACTTAAGTTTAACTACTCATGTTATTCTGTTGTAACTCAACAATAGTGGAGTCCTCTCTGTTTCAAAGTCAAATGATACCACCACTCGTTATCCAAGTCAATAGTACATTTCAATCTTTGTAGTTTGCCATTGCTTGTTATTCACTAGTTTACAATCTATTATGGCTTATTATTGTACTTTCTTTTAGTCACATCTTAACATCGCTTCCAAAAACCCTTGCCAAGGCCTAAACTAGCCATAAATCAATAACAAGAATGAATCCAACAAGTAAAAGTGATATTGTTGCAAATAGGCCAATGCAACCAATCGGTTTTTTTGTTGCTAATGGACAACAATTGAAAGAAATTGCATGGTAACAATAGCCTATATATGGTGACAATACAAGGGTAAGGTGCAATGAGAGAGTGGGGACTAGCACATGCAACTCTCCACCCAACCATGCCTAATATAGACCCTTGGCCTACTAAATATGGGTACACTTGTACCGCAAGTGTGTCTTGGCCCTTGGCCCTGGCTCGCGTCTTACCCTAGGCTCGACATTACTCCGCCTTGGAGAAGCATTTTCTTCCTCAAAAAAAAAAGTGGTGATATCTTCATAATAACACTAATGTTTTCCAAAGTGGCATCCTTCATGGACCCAACTATCCATTTGATCAAAACACGATTCAATAGGAGATTCAATGAAATCAAGAAGAACATCTTGATTTTCCATATTGTTGTTCCTTTGCAACCATTTTGTGTAACCCGTATATATCCAACATAGTGTGTAAACTCTATTTATAACTCATTACAGTATGCTAAATGAGTTACCACAACTAAGAGGTGTCTAAAAAGTATCTCCTCACTTTCCATGAAATTACCATGCTGACGTACCTCATCAACAAAGATTAAGTCCTTGACTTGTTATCATTCTTCATCAATAAAAAGATATATCATAATTGATAATCAAGATCGAGAACCCAACTTAAACATGTTGCAACTAAACCTAGTTACAACATGCTTTATGTCAGGTAAGCAAACTCAAACTGAAGAGATAACCTTTCCAATTGGATTGCTTGGTGCTAATATACATGCTTAGCATATCCTTTAGCACAACATTAACACTTGTAATCTACCTATCCTCTTTGGATGGCTAGCAATATTGAGGTGTTTCTCCCCATCGTTAATAGACAGTCCTCCAAAATGACTCGTAAACTGGGATCACAACTTCTTGCAACACTACTGAGTAATCAATAATGTTATGAAAAACCAACTTGGTTAACTTTAGAGATTGAAGAAGGGAGCTGGATAAACTTTACAAATTTTAGGCAGCTTATCTACAATCACCCACACCAAGCCATAACCTCTAATGGTGATTGGTAGACCCATAATTAATCTCTTAGAGATACTGCACAGAAAGTGCAGAATGCTTCATAAGCTATTACTTCCATGAATTTGCATGCTGTTCCAAACTAGCCTTTGCTAAACATTAGGGCCCATAACACCTAGTGTGCATGCATTTAGCAAAAAACTGATCCAAACCTTCATTTTCATGATGCAAATATGTGAAAGCCATGCTAACTTAATTGGACAATAATGGAATGTGCAAATCTAGGTGCCAACACTAAAACAATTCATGAGAACACGGCTTTGCCACATGTAATTAACCAGCCATTAAAGTTGTTCAACAACACTTATAACCTTCACAAGTCTTACTTACTAGTTATCTGATAATTTTTGGCCATTGAAATTGTTGTTGATACGATGCGCTTAAAACGGTCTAATAACTTATATTCTCCATGTGGAGTACGTCTCATATAAGGATGTCTAGAAAATGACATCCTTCAAGTACGAAATATACTTGTGTATGGAGGTAACTGTGAGCACTCAGTGACATGAGTGAGAGAGACCCTCTTAAACTTTGCTTTACACTATCTAAACCAAACTCCATGAGTTCCTAGACCATGTTGTTTTCCTTGTGACAACATGTGCCAAACAAAACCCTAACATGTAGATCCATAACTTAAGGGTGCAAAAATGCATCTGGTACACTACTGTCCCAAAATATTTTGCTCCTACATGACCTTGTCATGTGTCCAAAGAGCAAATTGGATGAGATCATTCTAGCTTCTATATATCCTACTTGGAAAAGTCTATGAAAGCATCTATAGAAATGAAATGAAACCAAATCATAAGTATACCTGAAGGTTGAAAATAGCGTCCACCTACCCGGGATCAAGTGTGTTGAGATGTCGAGCTCTACATCTTGAGCTGTCATCCACTACGGGTCTTGGCCGCTTACGGCATTTACTCACTGGCGCGTTAGGTGACCGACACGGAGGATCTTTGCCAGTGATTCTATAGCTGGACTACACTTATAGTGCTAGCCTAGTATGCTTCTAGCGTGTTCACACTTAGTGACCGCATGTACATATGTGCTACTTTTCAGCTTTAGCACTTAGTCATTTTGTACTCTCTTTTCTGTGCGAAGAAGAAGAAGCTTTCCATCTCTGTGTGCTTTGTGCTTGTCTTGTGTATCTCTCTTGCATCCTCTTTCTTTACATGGTATCAGAGCCTGGTGCAGGCAAGAGAGGCTAAGAGAGCAAGAGAATCACAATCTCTTCGTTCGCAATCCAAATTTTTTTTGGGGGTTTTTCGTACAAGTTTCTGAACAGGTCTCCAAAGTGCAGTACACAGAGATTTACTGTACAAGTATAGTGGTTGTATGTACGCTTGATTGTGGACACTCGTTGAGTATAGAAAGAGTTACAGGTACCACGATAGCAGGTTCAACAGATTTGCAGGTTTTTGCAGATTGCAGCTATTTTGTCTTAGTGCTTCAAGATGTCTGACGGTTTCAGTCAGATTGTTACTGAGAAGCTTGAGAAAAATAAGTACCCTGCATGGAAGTTTAGAATAACAAATTTCCTAAGAGGAAAAGGTTATCGGGACTATGTAGAAGGAGACAATGAAAAGGAACCAGAGATTCCCGAGGTAAATGCTACAACAGAACAAAGAAAAGCTTTGAGGGACTGGCAACAAGGCCAGAGCAAAGTGATGTATTGGCTTTCTATGAGCATCACAGATGCCATGATGGGCTATCTACAGGATGCTGAAACCCCCGCCATTGCATGGAAAAACTTAGGCAAAGTGTTCGAGGTGAACACCAAGGCCAGGAAGCTTCAACTAAAGTCGGAGCTAAATCAGGTTAAGAGGAACAACCTCTGCATCAATGATTATGCCTTGAAGATCAAGAGTATCATTGAGGCTCTTGGATCTATTAAAGTCTCAGTGGAAGACGATGACATTGTCCGTGCATGCTTGGATGGTCTAGGAGATGAGTATGTACATTTCAGGTCTTCCATGAATACAAGAGACGACATCCCCGTGTTCCAAGATTTGATTTCTATGCTTATTCTTGAGGAGAAGAACCTTGGTCTTGACACATCTTCTTCTCGTGGCAGAAATAGGTTTGAACAGGCCTTCCATTCTAACTCCAACAGAGGTAGAGGTAGAGGTCGTGGTCGAGGCCCAAGTGGTTGTAGGGGCCAATTTCAAGAAGGTCAATCAAATCAAAACAATATAGGTGGTAGGGGGAGTCAAAGAGGTCATGGTGCAGGATCAAGCAGGCATCAACATACTGCAGATAACAAAGAATGTTGGACTTGTGGTGAAAGAGGTCACGTCACGTGACTGTCCAAAGGGAAAAGCAAGTGGAAAGAGAGAACATGGCAACTATGCATCTACTAGCAGAGATGCAGATGACAACAAAAACGAGCGCATGTTTGTTATGCAGCATGTAATGAATACAATGACTGCAGAGAATTCCACCCAAGATGATGTTTGGTATGTGGATTCAGGTGCCTCTAACCACATGACGTCTCGTGGAGAGTGGTTTAGAGATATGCGCAAACCAGATGTGTCAGGCTATGTGCAGACAGGAGATGACAGAGCTCACCCCATTACTCATGTAGGGGACATACCTCTAAATACAAAGAGTGGCAAATCAAAGTACTTAGCAGATGTACTTCATGTCCCAAACATTACAAAGAATCTTGTTTCTGTTGGACAAATGGTTGAGCAGGGTTTGCAGGTTCGCTTCAATCCAAATGGCTGTTATGTAGAAGATCTCCAGAATGGCTGTAAGCTGATCACAGAGGGCAAATGGGTAAGGAGAATGTTTACGCTGAATGTAGACATGCCTGAGGTAAAAGCTGCATTATTTGCACAGGGCACATGTGTTGTGGCTGATGTTGACATTTGGCACAAACGCATTGGACATGTCAATGAGCAGAGATTGCGCAACATGCAATCAAAACAGATTGTAAAAGGTTTGCCCAAATTCAAGGTGGATGGTATGCATAAAGTGTGTGCAGCATGCCAGTTTGGAAAACAGTCAAAGGGCTCCTTTCCACATGAGCGCAATGTATGTAAAAAGCCACTTGAGGTGGTGCACACAGATGTTTGGGGTCCAACCGATACTGCAAGTATACATGGTTGCATGTATTATGTCTCTTTCATTGATGACCATACAAGGAAAGTATGGGTCTACTTCATGCGTAACAAAAGTGAAGTGTTTGGTCACTTTCAGGACTTCAAAGTCATGATTGAGAAGGAGACAGATATGCAAATCAAGACATTGAGGTCAGATGGAGGGGGAGAGTACTTCTCCAATGATTTTTCAGATTTTCTGCGAATGCATGGTATGGTATACGCAGACAGTTTACGTGCAGATATACTCCACAACAGAATGGGGTTGCAGAAAGGAAAAAGAGGCACATTGCAGAGGTTGCACGTGCATTGATGAATGAGAAGAACATGCCTCATCATTTCTGGGCTGAAGCTGTAAATACAGCTGTGTACATTATGAACAGGACACCTACAACTGCGGTGCATGATGTAACACTTGAGGAAAAGTTTACAGGTACAAAGCCTGATTTGGCGCACTTGAAAGTGTTTGGCTGCATAGCTTACGTGCATGTACCAGATGAGTTGCATAGGAAATTGGATCCTAAAGTAGAGAAATGTATTCTTGTGGGATATTCCCTTGAACAAAAGGGGTACAGGTGCTACAATCCTACTACACGAGAATTACGAGTGAGCAGAGATGTAGTCTTTGATGAGATGAGCAGCTGGTACAGTAATGCACATTGCACTATTGGGGCTGATGTAAAAGATGATGTGGTTGTACAAAATGTGAGGCCACAGTCACAGGTTTTGAGTGGACCACAAGAGTCCTCTTCTCGTGGCTCTGTTGAGAAACCATGGAATGGTAGAATACGTACGCAGGTTACTCCACCAGCAGGTACAGGGAATGTATCACGAAAAGGAAAGGAAAAGGTTGATGAACCTCCCTTTATGGCTGATGCATCATCAGGGTTTTCACATGTAGACATGGATTCAGATGGTTCTGAACAAAGTCTTGATGAGGAATTTGGAATTCCGGCTGTCAGGACACCTGGTGTAAGGAAAGTACAAGAAGATGCTAGAGGGCAAAGGAGTGACTCAGGACCGCGCAGATCTAACAGAGTCAGAAATCCAGTTCAGAAATTGACTTATGATGGGTATCTAGCGCATCACCAAGCCTACATGGCTAAGGTGATACAGGATGTGGAGCCCACATGTTTTGAGGATGTAGTTGGAATTTGCATTGGGATGATGCAATGAATGAAGAGATGGATGCATTGGAAGCAAACGACACATGGGAGTTGGTGCCATTGCCAAGTGGCAAGAAAGCTATTGGCTGTAAATGGGTATATAAAACCAAGCATAAGGTTGATGGTAACATTGAGCGTTAGAAGGCAAGGCTGGTCGCAAAGGGTTATGCACAGACGTATGGCATAGACTATGAGGAGACCTTTGCTCCAGTGGCAAAGATGACGACTCTGAGAGCTGTCATAGCAGTGGCTGCATCTAGAGGATGGATTATGCATCAAATGGATGTAAAGAATGCCTTCTTGAATGGTGAGTTGCAAGAGGAAGTGTATATGGATCAACCAGATTACCCAGGTTATGTATGCAGACTTCTCAAAGCTTTGTATGGTTTGAAGCAGGACTCTAGAGCATGGTATGAAAGGATTGCCACATATCTTATTAGTATTGGTTTTAGGAGAGCTCATGCTGATCATTCACTCTATGTACGAGAGAGTGATATGGGGATTGTGGTCATTACCATATATGTAGATGACCTTATTATTGTGGGTGACAATGCTATGGAAATTGACCATGTGAAGGGTCTTCTCAAACAGGAGTTTGAAATGAAAGATTTGGGCGAGTTGCGCTACTTTCTTGGCATTGAGGTGATCAGGACTCCAGAGGGTGTATGGCTGTCACAGAGACAGCATGCTTTGGACATGTTGTCAAAGTATGGTATGGCTGATTGTAAGCCAATTTCTATTCCCTTGGATGTGAATGCAAAGCTGAGTGCAGAGAAGGGTGATGTTGTTGAGGATGTCAAGATGTTCAGGAAGATTGTGGGTAGTATAATCTACTTGACTATCACGAGGCCAGACTTGAGCTACACAGTAGGATTGGAGAATCAGTTCATGCAGCTTCCGAGGAAGCCACATTTGGATGGAGTACGACGCACACTTCAGTATGTGCAAGGGAATCTTGACTACACATTGTTCTATGCAGTAGATGTGCCATTAGCATTGTATGGGTATACATATGCGATTGGGCAGGTAGCATTGTTGATAGGAGATCTACGAGTGGCTTCATGTTCTCTTTTGGGAGTGCTGTTGTTACTTGGAGCACCAAAAAGCAGCCTACGATTGCTTTATCGAGCACAGAGGCCGAGTACAGAGGTGCAATAGTTGCGGCGTGCGAGGTAGCTTGGCTACGCACATTACTTGAGGACTTGGGAGTGCAGGTGGACCAGCAGATTGTCATCCATTGTGACAACCTCAGTAGCATGCAGTTGGCTAGGAGCCCAATGTTCCATGCCAGGACCAAGCACATAGAGGTCCATTAACACTACGTTCGAGAGCGAGTGTTGGTGGGCGACATCGACTTGGTCTACGTCAGCACAGAGGAGCAGATAGCGGATATCTTTACCAAGGCCCTCGGAGCTGAGAAGCTTCGATGTTTCTGGACTATGCTTGGACTCTACGACATGCAGAGCTCGAGGGGGAGTGTTGAGATATCGAGCTCTACATCTTGAGCTGTCATCCACTACGGGTCTTGGCCGCTTACGGCATTTACTCACTGGCGCGTTAGGTGACCGACACGGAGGATCTCTGCAAGTGATTCTACAGCTGGACTACACTTATAGTGCCAGCCTAGTACGCTTCTAGCGTGTTCACACTTAGTGACCGCATGTACATATGTGCTACTTTTCAGCTTTAGCACTTAGTCATTTTGTACTCTCTTTTTTGTGCGAAGAAGAAGAAGCTTTCCATCTCTGTGTGCTTTGTGCTTGTCTTGTGTAGCTCTCTTGCATCCTCTTTCTTTACAAAGTGCACTATCTAAACTTGAAATATACAACTTAAAAAGTACATTACAAAAAAAAATCCAGCCTCAAAAGGCCCAGTTTGTCTTTGACCTATTAAACACTAAATCGGACATTAGTGAAAACCAAGTAATATTGAACTAGTAACCCTGGGTGTTGCCTTGGCAAATCAAACCCCTTGATTAGATTTTAAATTCTAAACCGCTTGGTTAGATTCTACATAAAAATTGCTTAAACTAGCAGTTAACGGTGACCAAGATAGTCTACAACGTCCAATAATGGTTGTAATCAACTTGTAAGTTGAGTTATCCACTACCCCTCTTGGGAGTTTTGAAGCTTTTCTTTCTTTTCCTACTCATTGGATTTTTAAAAATTATTTCTTTAGTACTATTTTTATTTTTTTAATCTTTCCTTTCTTTTTTTACTCATTGCAAAATTTTTTAAAATTTCTTTAGTCTTTTCTTTTCTTTCACTATTGGAAATTTAGCTTACACTTTATCTATTAACTACTCATTTTTTAGAGCACATGTCATTTTTCAAAGATTCTTGAATAAGCCTAACTCTCTTTCATGTGTGTGGATTATGATAGGGATGATTCCCTCCAAATGGCCCAAACATGAGCGATGATTCAAGGACAAACGACCTTGTCCTTGTGCCAAGTGCAAAAGGGAATTCCCTTGCTTGAGGCGCATTGCCTTAGAGCATGTGGAGAATGAGGGGCTTTGGATCCCTCAAAAAAGGCTCGAGTAGATGGGAGTTCCATCCCCCCTTGCTTGAGTATGCCTCCCATTGTTCTATGTTTGATAGTGTAGTGCATGCAAAGCTGAAAGACAAGGGAAAGAGCTACAGAAGGAAGGCATGACACGTGGTGATTGTGGTACTATCTCAACTTAGACAACTCCTCCACACACATCTCGAGGACACTTTGAGTTTGAGGATGAGCACAGATTTGGCATGGTTGATGAGTTGCTGGCATATGTAGCTAACATGTGCGAGAAGGATTGTAGACCATCCACTCAACGGGCACAAGCAATGGAGGACAGGTTGTTATTGAGTGCCCAAACACCTCTTTAAACAATGGTACATAGTACTCGATGTTTTGAGAATTGTTTGGAAATCCTCAACTTGAAATCAAAACTTTGTTGGAGCAATGCAAGTGTAGATGCACTACTCGAGTAAGTTCTGTCTGTGATTTTTTGTAAATTGCACTCTCTTCTTCACCCCCCCTTGCATATGTATTAATTCTCTATTTTGTTGTAGTTTGATGGGCAAAATGATTTCTACAAATCACCACATGCCTTTGGATCATCAATGGTAAGGTCGTATGTCACTACACTTGACATGAAGTATGAGAGCATCCATGCATGCGTCAACAATTTCATACTATATCGTAATGAACATGCACATGCTACCTCCTGTCTTCTATGTGGAGAAGCACACTACAAGGTTGGTGTAAGCGAGGCTCACCTACCCTACAAGGTATTGAGACATTTTCCACTTATCTCTTGAATTCAACACATGTTTGAAAGCAGGTCTATAGAAGAGCTTCTCACATGTCATGCCAACCACACTGCTCAAATGATCAAATGATGCGTGCCCGTATCAATTCACATGCATGGAGGTCACATCAAGAATCATTGGTGCAAGTTTTTAGTGAGAGTCTTGACACTTGAGGCTTGGGTTGTCAAGCACTGGTATCAATCCCTTTGGCATCAAGTCTACATCATGGTGCACTTGGCTTGTGGTGATCATCAACTACAATATTCCACCATGGGAGACTACCAAGAAGGGCAATATACTTCTTTCTTTGATTGTACTAGGGAAGTACAAAGTGACAAACATTGATGTCTACCTCAAGCACCTCATCAAGGATTTGGAGAAGTTGTGACAGGGCTTCCCCGTTGTCAATGTTTCACTTCCAAAGGAGAGGAGAGAGTCCATTATGAGGGGTATCCTTATGTGGAATATGCACGACTATCATGGCCTTGGAGAGATTTTTGGTATTTTATGTTCATTCTTCTCTCTCTTTACCATTTGATGTTTGAACCTTTTCTCTAAGTATATCATATGAATGTAAGGTTGTCCACATTGGGTCACAATGCCTATCCTACTTGTGGGCCATCAATGGTGATAGAGAATCTATTTTCCTTGCACAAGGTAATCTAGAGGGCACCCCCGGTTCATCGACACCTTGCATGTTTCCCAAAACTTATTAGTGCCAAGTGGATCCATGAGAGAATGACCAACGTAAAGGCATGTAGAGAGGACATCACCAACAAAAAATGGGAGTATGAACAAGATTGCATGCCAAAGGTAGAGTATTCATATGCTTAAACCATACTGTATATTTTTTCTTGATTTTATCTTTGTATCTAATTGTATCATTTTTTCAATTTTATAGCACCTTTCCTTTAATTCTATGTGGTAAAAGGGTCAAGACTTTCTTACATGCCACATTGATGAGCGTCAAACCACCATGGATTGTGGCATCATGGGCAACTTTGACAAAAATGGAGATGAAGCCAGGGACTGTGGGACTATTGAAAGGATACTAAAGCTTGATTTTTACACCTTCATCTTTGAGTGAAAGTGGTTTGGAAATGTCTCTAGATGGCAGGAGAATGGGGTCTACATGGTGGACTCTAGTGTGCATCACACCAGAGGTATGATAACTTAGTTTTTACATGCAATTGTGAGTAGGTGATTGATTATCTTCTTTACCCTTATTTGCTTGCAACCTAATACCAATGTCACTCACTTTGAAATTCTCTTCTATAGGTCATCTATATCCCATCAATCCATCAACCAAAACTTTGGTTCGTAGTCCCCATAACACCTCAGGAGAGAACCATTTTTGCCACCAATGAAGTAGAGACCATCTTCCACCCTCTCCCACCTACTACTTTGGATGAGGGGGAGACAAAGGAGAGAGATCGATGATTCAAGTCTCACTTCCACAAATCTTAGCAAGGATAATTTCCATGATGAAGATGATGAGATGGAAGATGGCGAATGCAAAGATGATGAAACCACACTTTGAAAAATGACAATTCAATTTCTCTTTTTATTGATTTAGGAGCCATGAGTTTTGATTTAGATGAAGCTATTTGTAGAGATCTTTTGGAAGATGATACATAAAATTTTTGTATATTCTATTCTATGAAAAGTTTTTGTCGTGTCATCTATCCATCTCTCTCTCTCTCTCTCTCTCTCTCTCTCTCTCTCTCTCTCTCTCTCTCTCTCTCTCTCTCTCCTAATTTTGTCAAGCATGCTAATTTATGTTAATCAAGTGGGTACGATTAATTTAATGATAATATATTTATCAAATTTTTTGGGACAATTATTCACAAAAAATAACAGACGATTTGTAATCTTTTTAAGCAAATAGAAATAAGTACTCAGACTTTCATAATTTGGATCCAAATCATTGCTAGAGGCAATAATGGCGGTTAACACCTTGACACATTTTCTTCCATTGTTGTTCAAGAAAGTTATAGGTGCAAGTGGAGCCAGCGTTTTGTGTTGTGCACAGTGTGAGAGTGCTTTTGCTACTTAAGCTCAATTTGAAGAAGTGCTCCTTTATTGTGCTCCTTGCTCAACACTCTTCATGACAAGAGAGTTCACCACCACCACTATGTAAAGCCTTTCAAAATTGCAACAAAATGCATGGATGCAATCGCTAGGGTGAAATACGTGCGGTGTTCAGGGGAAGAGTGCGAGCCTCTTTTTGTGTTGTGCATGATACGTGTCTTACTTAAATGCCAACATCAGTGACAAAGAGGTCCCATGCCTTGCACAACCTAATTTATTCAAATAAACATTGTCTCATGTCCCAATACTATGTTTTTGGTCCATTTTTCTCAAAATAAAAATCATGTTCTTTAAATTTTTTTCACAAGAAAACTATAAAGAACTATCCAAATCTGAATATTTTAGTGCCAAGTGGAGTTTGGTAATAAAAGTGGAAATAATCACGATAATACAAGTGATAATAGTCGTGGTAATACTCGTGGTGATATTAATAGTGCAAAAATTTTCCCGCCCGCCCCCCTCCTTCTTCTTTGGCTAGCCCATTTTGGACTCTCTCTCTACAAAACATGGTGAAGGGCCGCAATAAATGTTTTCAAAGTTTCATAGTGGGGTTCCTTTGTAGAATAGCACAGCAGAACACACACGCCTCTATAGATTTACCTCTCCCTTCTCATGACCCCTAAGGGCCACTGCCATAGTGTACCAAAACACACACACCTCTACGACTCCACCTCTTTTTTCTCATGACTGAGGGCCATCGCTAACTTTCATGGGTGAACTCTTTATTAAAATGACATGTGGCCTTCTTGGCCCTTGTCCATGCTCTAAGAGGCAGTTCCCATGATACATGACCCTAGCCATAGTGTGCGCATGCCCTAACTATATGATACTTCACATTCCTTCCCCATTAAGAAAAATTTGAGTCCTCAAAAATTTGATCGGAAAGAAAAAACCTAAAGTTAAGAAACCTTCTCTGAATAGTTCTTACTCACTCCCATGTTGAACTCTCCTTAGCACAATCTTTCCACTTAACTAAACACTCTTTATAAATTCCCTTTTTCTCTAGTGTCTAGTATTTTTTCTGGCTTAAGTGGAAGAGATTGAGTGTCTATGAGTTCCACTATCCAATCATCTTGAATAAGATTATTAGATGGACCCAACTTCTTTTTGAGTTTGCTAATGTGGAATACTAGATGTATGCTCCTTGTCTCTAGTAATTGGATTTTGTAAGCCTGAATGAACATATGCATTCAGGCTTACAAAATTGGATCTAGTAATTGCAGCATGAACATATGCATTTTCCTGATTTCCTTCGCCTCTAGCCCCTTGAGCTCCGTTAATTTGAGGTTTTTCT
The DNA here is from genome assembly GCF_014529385.1 of Adiantum capillus-veneris. NCBI lineage: Eukaryota > Viridiplantae > Streptophyta > Polypodiopsida > Polypodiales > Pteridaceae > Adiantum > Adiantum capillus-veneris. The sequence goes on along the minus strand of NC_140956.1, from coordinate 43,866,699 downwards.
AAAGGCCTTTGATTTCCTCCTCCTCCTGGACGAGGTTGACGGTTAACATTTCCATTGTTGTTATTATTGGCAGGTGGTCCATTCCAGACAAAAGGTGGATTGCCTGGTCTAAAGTTCCCTTGGTTCTAAGGTTGTCTCTGAATTTTTGTACAGTTTTGACCATACAAGATTGTTCATGGATTGATGAGGATCATACCTGTGAAACCTGGTGTGGCCGGAATCGCAAGGTGGTTGTAGCAGGTAGAAATGTAGCAAGGGGCTTTAGGTCACAATAGCTCTCTCTCTCAAAGTGCAAGCTGTGATGAAGTCAAATTTGCCCATTTTGCCTATATGTGTCCGACTTACCCCTAGTGCAATTTTCATACTTACCTTAGTTGGACATATTTTCCATGATAAACCACCTGCGACTCAGACGGCTTGTTGTTTGGACTTTTGGTAGTCATTTGCTCTCAATTTTGCAATTTTGGTCAATTTGAAGTTCACCCAAAATTTGATTTGTCTCAAATCACTCCATATTTGTCATACTTGAAGCTTTTGCTTTGTAGTAGTTTGGCATTTGCGTTCAAAACTTGATTTCAAATTTCTTGGTTTTGATTATTAATTTTTTTATCATCATTAGGTTAAAAAGCAACAAAAATTATTAAAATTAGTATTAGTTATTATTAGTAGTTTGGCATTTGCGTTCAAAACTTGATTCCAAATTTCTTGGTTTTGATCATTAATTTTTTTATCGTTATTAGGTTAAAAAGCAACAAAAATTATTAAAATTAGTCTTAGTTGGCCAATAGTTTTGCCAAAATTATCCCTTACACTCATATATACATAATCTCATTCATAGTATCCCCTTCGTCAAAATTTGTTGATATGGATCAATACTTTGCCAAATAAGAGTAGAAATTTGCTAAAAAAATGGTGTTTTTTTTTAATTCATCAAACACACTTTATACACTATACACATAATCTCTTAATTGTCTTGTAGTTTGTCAACTATTGTCTTGTTGTTACTCCCCCCTTCCCATTATGAGCCACCCTGGACAAATTTTGTGGGAGGTGCATGTGTAAAACATCATGTCTATGCATGGCCATCTAATGTGGCTCTATCATGCTAAGAGAAGAGAAGCAGTGGGTAACACATTGCGGTGCAAGAGGTGAGTCTTGAACTAAGTGTTCAGTGGTTTTTGTTGGCAAGGTTTCCTCCTATGCACATTTTTTATATAAAAGATTCTGAAGCATGGATGCCCTCTCTTTGATGGTTGGTTTTGTAATTGCCATTGTGTGGCCACGAGATGACTAGTTTGTATTTTAGGGATCCATTTAAGGGTTTGTTCCAAAGGTTGTGTCACAAGCAAGTTGTTTGTTGGTTTTTGTTGCCATTCCCATTGTTGTAGTGTGTTTCTGTGGTAATCCCACTTTGGATTTGGACATCCATTTGCATTTGGTGAATCCGAATGAAGCTTGAATTGGTCAATATAAGTTTCAATGTCGGTTTGGTTTGGCTTTGTTGGTTTAGGAACTTAAAAATTTGCTAAGCGGTGAGGTCAAGGATCGAGTCACAAGCATTGTCTTTGGAATCCATAGCTGACTTGGTTTTGATGCCATGATGGATTTCTTGATCCAGAGACTTGGGTAATTTTGTTTACCAAATATTTCTTGATCCAGAGACTTGGGTAATTTTGTTTACCAAATATTACTGGCTGGTAGTGCATGTATAGAACCAAGCATTTCTTCTTTTGTTTCACCCCACTTGAATATCTTTGTTCATCCTAGATGTGATTTGTCTGCGTGAATGGAATAACATAAGATTGATCTTGTAGACAATAATGAAGTGCGTCATACTTTCAATCTAGACATCTTTATAAGTTTGCATCTATGAAACTCTCAAGATGATGCACTCATTGAGATCTATATCAACCATAATATGGAACCGATGTGGGCACTGCTTCCCATTAATGTTAATCAAATATTGGCTTGTCCCAAACTAACCATAGTCTCCTTATTTTCTACTTTGAGGTCAATTGAATCATTGATTTTGATAATTTTAGGTAGGTGGAAAACTGCATAGGATTGACATGTGCTCCGGTATCCACAAGTTCTCTTTTAATTGTTGTGCCATCAACTAGCCGGACATTGATCCAAACATCCGTTCCACCAAGCCAAGTTTGTTCAATTTAAAATGCTAAGATAGAAGGCAATGGTTACTGTTTATTCTTTCTCTTCAAACTCCGTGATTTGGCTTCCACATGTGCTTTATCTTTAACTACTTGAACTTTCTTATGTCGCTCCTTAGCTAAATGTATCTCTTTCAGCATGTCCGCTGTGAGAGATTGGTGATACATTCTTAATCTGTAACCATTTATCCAGTTAGACATGACCTCTCCCTCTAGTGTTGTGAGTTGGACAGCTCCACTTGGAAAAATGTCGTGGTTCACAAAGGGCCGGTACCCCACTTTTTAATTTTTTTGGAATGTTGCTTAAGGGTATAGACTAACACATGTCACCATTTTGAAATTCCTTGTTTTTCATTATGGTTGTGGAATTGTTTCATTTGTCGTTTTTTGCACATACATTGCTAGAACCACCTGGAAATTAGTTTCATCTAACTGTGAGTTGTTCCACTCTGTCAGACAACTCATGTCCAATCCATTCCAAGCTATGAACTATACGTAGTGTAGGAATCAAGAACTCTGCTGACAATATAGCATTTATTCCAAAGACTAAGTTGAAAGGAGTCATATTTTGTGGTGTTTTATATGATAACTGATATGCCAAAATGGTTGAATGTAGCTTCAATTCCCAATCCGAGTTAGATGCACTGATCTCTTTGCTAGCAAAGTGCACAAAACTTTGTTGGTACTCTCAACCTGTCCATTTTCTTGAGGATGATATGGGGCTGAATTTGAATGAATGATCATAATTCATGTAACAGGAATTCAATCATGTTATTGAGGAAGTGTATGCCTCAATCACTCACAATTTTTATCAGAAGGCCATAGCGCGTGAAAATTTTCTCGTATAAGAATTATGTTGTTGTTTGAGCACCAATTTTTTTATGTTTCCTTCACCTCAACCCACTTGGTTAAGTAGTCTAATGCCACTATAATTTATTGAGCATGTTTCCTATATGCGGTAGTAAGATAGGCCCTACAAAGTCTATTCCCCATTTAGCAAAAATGTGTGCTCCCATTATTGGTCTTAGCGGCATGTCATCTTGTTGAGCTAGTATTATAGTACGTTGGCATGCATTGCATTGTTTCATATAATATTCAACATCCATGAATAAGGTAGGCCATCAAATCCCAACTAGGAGTATCGCTTTTGTGGTTTTTCTTGTCAAAAAGTGTCCTCCTACTGGACCAGCATGAGCTTGCTTGAGTATGGACAAGTACTTGCTTTCTATAGCACAAATTCTTAAGTTGTCATCCATTCCTCTCCAATACAGTTGGTTTACAATAATAGCATGTTTTTTGGCTTTGTGTTGTATCAATTTTACTATGTCTTTGCTCAAGTTCTCTGGTAGAACTCCTTGTTCTAAGTACTCCACAACGTACTTTGTCCACTTGGGTGTTATTTCTATTTTGAACAATGTTTCATGCTTGATTGGATTTTTAATTGCACAAACATTACATGAACGAACAAAGTTGTGCACACTTTTTTGCTTGTGAGGCTAGTATACCCCAAGTAGCATCGGTCTCTGATATGTTTGTGTGTTGGCATTGTGTATGCCCGTGATTTGTACATGAGCTTGTTGGAGATACATCTCTTTTTTGCATGGCTCGATGCATAACATGAGTATGACATTGCATCCTCTTTGATATAACCTCCCTGCAATTAGCACTAAGTTGCGAGATTGTTCAATGATTGATGGTTGTCTCTTGATTTGTAGTGAACCTATGGTGAGCAAGGGTATGATCTGTTTGCTCCACCTTGGTACCATCTGGATGTTGACGAGATAAGAGTTTGGAAAGTCATCTTCAACCCCTATAAGAGCTTCCCCATGTAGCATTTGTGACAAATGGTTTGCTCTCTGATGTGTAGTTCCTTTTTTGATCACTACCGTGAAATAAAACTCAAGCAATATTAAGAACCATCGAACAATGCGGCCTGTGTTGCATGGTTTCTTCACTAGCTATAACTCTTGATGATCTACAAAGAACATGAATTTGTTTGCGAGCAGGTAATTTATAAACCTTTTTACAGAGTACATCATTCCCAAACCCTCTCTCTCTTTGTGGTCGTATAATTTCATTATGTGATATTAAGTTGTCTATATACTAAAGTAACAGATCAAAAAATCCATGGTGTCTTCTTCAGGTTGAGCCAAGATACAAGCAATAGCATAAGCGAATGCATCTACATGGACATAAAAAATCTTGTCCCAATCAAGAGCTCTCAAAATTGGAGCAAAAATGAGTTTTTACTTCAATTGTTGAAAAGATTTTTCACATTCGTTGTTCCATTCAAATTTTGATTTGAGTGCATAGAGAGGTTTGGCAATGATCGCGTACATGTAAATGAACCTGTAAAAATATCCACGATGGTCCATGAAGACTATACCTCTCTAAATTTTATTGGTCTTGAGAAGAGCAAAAATCACTTACATGCTTATTTCTATGGAGGGAATGCACTTTCTTAGGCACCACGAAAATTGGTGACACACATTCCATATGTTTGATTTCATGAACGAATTATGCCTCTTTCAATTTGTCTATCTCTTCCTTAATTTTCTTTGCAAAGGTTTCATTGTAAGTGTATGGACATTCTTGACATGGTTTTGCATCGCTTTTTAGAGGTATCATGTGTTGGAAAATGCTAGGATCTACCCCCTTCAGATCTTTGTAAGACCAAGCAAACACATCGTTATATTATTTGAGGGTAGATATCAATAGTTGTTCCTCCTCCTCAGCGAGATTTGTGGCTATGTATGCGGTCTTGGTTCTTCCCTTGGTTCTGCCAAATCAATATTCTTTGCGATTTCAGGCCTATCATACGATGTTCCCGGTCCTTCTAGCTCTCTCATTGGTTGTTCCACCAGAATACATCGATCTTGAATTGTATATTTCTTGTAATGAGAGGGTGCGTCAAATTTTTTTGAGTTAGAGTCCCCCTCAGTTTTCATTTTTGTAGTCCAAACCTCCTTCAATGTTTGTTTTAATTTTTGGTATTCACTCTTGCGTTCCATTTTGGACCTATTTAATGACTTTTTGGTTTTGTGTTTTGGCATTTTTTTTTACTTTGCCTGAAAACTTGTCAAATTCAATGATTTTCACGTTTTTTGTCTTGGACACAATCATCTACTCCCATGAGCCTAAGATATTGCCTTTTGGTCATCATCTTTGGTATTTTTATCTCAATTTTATTTTGTTGTTTCTTCGTTTGTTTTCTCTGATATCTCTCTTGTCTCCGCATTTTTTGGTTTGGAAACTCGTAGAAAGTTGGCTCATCATCTCTTTTTGTTATTTCCTGTTCAGAATAACCCAAGATTTTGTCTTCTACACCATTTTCTAATTCCTCGCTCCTTGAATTGTGGTATTCGTCTTCATTATCATATGAAAGGTCATGTATAGAAACCTCATCCACTATCCGTTTAAAATCGCTTACCAGTTCTATTCCAATAGCTTTTGAAAGGTTTTCAGTATCGACCATCAAAACCATTACAAAGGGTCTTATATCATAGCCATCTTTGTCACAAAATGTGGTGTTGGTCACCTCATTTATACATAGATCAAGAGTCATCAATATTTGATCCCATCCAAAGGGTTCAAACAACTCCTCTGGAAATGGTTCCTTCATATAGTAGTCGTCTTCTACTGCACGCTCTAGGATGCAGTCATCCTTCTTAAGACTCCCGCACTCTGATGCTTTGCACATCCAAATGTGAGTATCCTTCACTAGCTAAGGAGGTAATTGCATTCCATTTTTCGTAGTTACAAAAAAATCTTCTATTGGAGTTTGGTTGACATCCATGTAACTATGATCCTTGGTGTTAATCTTGGTTACGACCCCCTTGTGTCGTAAATAGAGATGGTCACAGGCCCAATCTTGAATCATTTTGAGATGATGCATAAAAGGTTGCCCCAAAATAACTTCAAAGTTGTTGCCTTTTCCAAAATCTACCACTACAAAGGTATATTTGTATGCTATCCCGTATGAGAATATGATCATTTGTTCCAACATTCTCAAGGATCTCTCCACATACCCGTGAGCTAATTGCAATTTCCTGTGCGTTTTTCTAAGAGCTGGTCTTTCCCATTTCTCCTAGATTCCTTTTGTAGCAATGGCTATTCCAACCCCACTTTTGAGTATCACAACAATGGTCACTTCTTTATATTCCAGAGGTAAGGTGGTATTTTCGTAATCACCTACCTTATTTACTAGAACAAGTCCCCATTTTGATTTCTCAGGATGGTTTGTTTTCTTGGTTTTTTCCACGAGTTCATCTACTGGCTAGACTTTTATCCCCATCTTCTCCAAGTTTTTGTTCATTTGTATCCACAAGTGTGGTTTGATCTTTAGCAACTCTACGAGGGTCACTTGTGCACCTTATAGGAGAAGACAATAAATCATGCAAGCTCTTTGTGTCCATCACTTGTGGAATGGGATTCCAATTTGATGGCACAATTCTTACTTCAAATTTTGTCTCATATTTGCCTACAAAGGATGATTCTTATGGTTGCAAGTTTTCTCTCTAATTATGTGCCTCCATCTCCATACAATGATGAATATTTTTGGGATAGATTGCATGGTCCAAGTTGATTTCATAAATTAGTACTGACAATAATATCGCACTTTTGCCTTTCCTGGTTTCCCATAATGATTGTGCCCACGATTCATCTACTTCTAGAATGGCTACATCTCTAAAGATTTTTCTTCATTTTTTGTGTTTGCTGCCACCTTCATGATTATAGCTTCTTCCTTGGTTGTTTTCTCGGGTTTGATGTTATTGTCTGGATTCTGTGAACAATTCATACACATGATCTCCTCCACATCCGTCACAGAATCCTTGAAACACATGCTTTTCACTCGTGTTTATTTCTTTTCATGTTTCTGTGTTCTCTTCTTCAACCACATGTTTTACATGCTAAAAAATATTTTGGACCTTCACGCTGCATCAGGGCTTGAGCAATTTCTACAAGTCTTTTGTACACCCCTAGTCTTTTGGTTTCATCTTCTAGCTACAGATAGGTCAGAAGTCTTTGTTCTAAAGTCTAGTTGTTATCGAGCCTTGCTGCATAGGCTTGTAGCATTGCGTATAGTGGCTCATTTACCTTTTCCACCAAGATTTAACTGCGTGAGTCAGTCTTTGATTCCTTCGATCCCTTTGTACTTTTCTTGCTTTCTTGATGGTGTTTAAGCTATTCTTTTGTTAGGTGCTAGAACACAGAAGGTGCATGAATCTATCTAGGTAATAGTGGATAGATTAACCAAAATGGCTAGGTTTATTTTAACCAAATATAATGTTAAAACTCTTGAATTGGCTAGATTATTTGTAGAAAATCTCTATCAATTATATGGATTACCAGCAGAGATTGTGTCTCATAGAGATATTGTTTGTCAATGTAATCATCGAATAAACCTGAGAAAACATCAAGCTCAATAAGATCCATTTTGTTCAATTTTTCAAAATGTGTGTCATCCAATTTTTTGAGGAAATTTAATAGCCATTTTGGGAGAGCTTTTTTTAAGAGGGTGGAGACTAAACTAAGCATGAGCATAGATGAGCATCCTCAACTGGATGGTTAAACAGAAGGTTTTGGAAACTAAACTAAGCATGAGCACAGCTAAGCATCGTCAACAAAAAGGGTTCATTAAATCCTAGAAGATATGCTATGAGCATATGTAAGTAAATGGAAATTAATTAGGAAGAGTACTTACCTATCGTAGAGTTTTCATATAATAGTGCCAAGCACTCTTCCACTGGATATAGTCCATTTATGTTAATGTATGGGTTTTAGCCTAGAGCTCCTTATGCAGTAGGACTGCAAAAGGAGAAATTTTGGGTATCTAAAGACTTTCTAGAAGATATGAATGCTTAAACTTGTTATAGATAGTATTAAAAGAGCTAAAGATAGAGGAAAAACATATACTAATTTGCATAGAAGGCCTCTTACCTTTAAGGAAGAGGAGCAAGTATCTTTGAAAGTGCTTGAAAATTTTGAAACCATAAAGACGGGACCATGTCCAAGATTATCACCAAGGTATTGTGAACCTTACGTAATACTAAAGAAAGTTAGAGAGTTTGGTATCTTGTTTGACCAAAAGAATGATAAAAAGTGCTTGAGAATGGACTCCAACTTGCCAAAAAGCTAAGGGGTCCAAACAAACTCCAGATCAGATACAACTCATCAAGCAACTAGGATTGGGCTACAACTTCAATTCCAAATCATCAACTAAGTCAAATGTTAGACAGATTGATCATCATCACGGATCTAAAGTGCCATCCAAAACCACTTATGGCAAGTCAGATCAAATCAGATCATAAGTTGGGAAATTGGGAAACTAGAGATAAACTTGTCCAAATTTGAAAAGAACTTCACCAGTGTGTTAGGATAGACTATAGGAACAAGCCCAACATGGATTGTGATCCATGACACCATGAAGGGTGTACAAAGACCATATCAGCTGAACCCAAACATCAAGAATAACCTAACCCTAGTGTCAAGTCATTTAGATTCCAAAATCCTTACCAAAATGCCAAAAATCTCCAAGTTTGAGAAAAAATTCCAAAATTTGGCATGAAATCCCAACCAATGATCCAAATCCAAAAAAACGTGAACCATAGCATCCCCAATTCATGCTCAATCACATGGTATCACTAGAATTCTAAAATATTGCTGAATATGGATTGTGATCCATGACCCCCTAAGCCAGATCCGACATATAGTAGCTTGACCTAGTTCCTGTAGGTAGCCTAGATGCAATCGTCAAATTTAGATCAATTTGGGCTTGTTTTGATCAAGTTATACTCATTTTAGTTTATGGTCAAAGTTTGTGTTTTTTGACTTGTCTTGATAACTTGTTGACCTATTTTTGAATCTAATTTCTAAAATATCTGATCACAGAATGCCCTGCAGACGACCAAGGAAGCAGTGGGAAGCCCCACCCTACTAGGTCATAGAGATTGCATCAAACGAGAATGCCCATGTGTCACATGAGGAGTTGGCACAAATCCCAAAAAATATCTTTATTGAAAGATTTGAAGCTATTGATGGGACAAAAGTAAAGACAATCATATTCTCAAAAGAGCTTTGGAATCTACACCGACAGTAAGAAGTTCTCAAAGGAACAAGATGCCTCTAGATGGACACATTTTCTTGATTACAGCCATGGGGAATGGACTTCCAGCGGGCACATGAGTTGATGTCCTCAATCCAAGACAATGGTGAGGAAACACTTACAGACAAAGATGGAGCCAAGGTCAAAGTCATAATCACATTGGATATGATCAATCAAGCATTACACTTGCCACCCAAAAAACCACAAGTCTCTCTTAAAGACAAAGGATGCAGACAACGATAAAGCTTTTGTAAAGCAGCAAGGTCACAAGTTTACCTACAAGCATCTGGTGTGCTCAGAAATGGAATTGCCACTCTGACTCACTGCACAACACCTCAAGGGCTAGAAGCCACCAAGGTATACTGAACCAAATCTCCACATTGGGGTGGTAATGGCCATTGGACTATTTGAACAAACAACAATAAAGTGTGATCTTGGCACATACATTCTGGAAAATTTAGTGGAGGCAAATTTGAAGAACAATGACCGCAACAAGACTGACATGAATGGGGCCGGATCGTTGTTGATAAGGATTGCAAATCAAGCACTGGGCATGATAGATAAAATACCACCGGTGGAGAATCAAATAGATCTAATTCACAAATCCAAATGCATAGTTAAGCTAGTGGTAGGAACCTCCTCATCAAAACCCCAAAGAAGAAAGTAGCTGGACAGAGCTAAAGAAGAAAAAAATCTGACAGCAAAGAGAGACAAAATTAGATCTACAACTCAGTGGGGAGATGAAGCCAAAAAACAGGGATACTCCTTTTGAGTATCAATCCTCAGATGACAATGAAGAGGATGAGGAAGAAGAGGAAGAGTATAAACTCCACCAAGTACGCCCAATTGAATGATTGGCTCTCAGATCTTGTGAACCAATGACAGCTTTGTAATGATTCTATAGAAATTTTCTGGCTAAACCTTCAACTTCTTTAGGCCAAGTTGCACTCCAATGCAAGGTCTTTCTGTCAATCCAAATCTAGGAGATATTTTTTTTGATCTGAGGTTCAAAACCTATGCCCAACATGCTATTCGCTTTATCAAGGACTCCTTTGTTGACTCCTTTGTTCCTACATCAAGGTGATCAAAGTCGCATTTTCCACTCTTAGCTTTTGTGTGCTTTGTAAATCATTATACTGCTTCTACTACATGACTTAATTAAAGCTTGACAAACCCCATTTAATTCCCCAAGTTAGTAACTTGCATCAAAAGGGCTTTATCTGACATCGTTCTTGATAGATTACCATTTATGAGCTATCATGGCCCACTTGTCCCCAAAGCTCATATACATGATGTACATGGTATGTAGATGTCTATCATGGCTTCAAATTTGAAAACATTGCACCTCCTGGATAGGGGTTATAAATTTTTTTTTGAACCCTTAGCTTGTATTCTCTATTCATAGCCTCCCAACAAAGTTTAGCTTGATTTGTACTTGCATTTAGCTTTACAAGCTAACCTTTTGGATTTCACTCTCGAGAACAACTGATGAGCATTTATGGCACCTTCTGACTACCAACACACGTAGAACCAATGATGATGATCAAAATTGGAATTGATCCCTAGTTTCTCTTGCAGACATCTATCACAAAAGATGATTGAGATGTCATTTCTGCCCCTTTTGTTCTTGTCAGTATTGTTAGTCCCTTTTGTTTGTTAGGCTTCATTAAGTCATATACAAGATAGAAGATTTACAATATAAAGATCTCCTTCCTGTATACGGCCTTGTAGTCACATGAAATGTTTGATAGGCAACTTTACACTTGATTGTTGCTTTCATTTAGTCACATCACCAGCTTTTTTTGTTCTTATAGGCCGCCTTAGAGTTTGATGACCATTCTCAATCAATTTTGACCGCATATTGTTGTCGAAGGCTAATGAACATTCTTTCCTTACCTTTCACATTACCCATTATGCATATGGATTTTGAGGCATACCTCGTGAAGTTTTGTCATTTTCTTGTACCTTATGTAGTTTGTTCATCACCTGGATTAAGGATTTTTTCTTGTTTTTCTCAAGAAAATCTCAACAAACAACTAAATAAAACAAAAAATTGACTCAACAAAAAGAAAAATCATTCGAATAGAATTGTAAACACTATGTACGCTATACACATGTCCCTAGGGGCTCATATATGGTTTTTATCTCCGTACTTCTTTTGTAATGCTAATTTGAGGGCATATACTCTAAATTTTGTCAAAAAATATCACAATCAAATGCAAAAATTCAAAAACATGTTCCTCTAATATTCATAGTCCTCCTTGGCAACAGTGTATCACCAAGGGTACGTGTTGTGCTTGGGCAATCAAAAAATGTGCCTATGCAGGCCTTGTATTAATGTAGCCTTATTATGCATACATAGTCAATGCATGGAAAAATTTATGCTGTGTAAGATGTGGGTATAAGCAATTTGCTGGTGAGGCTTCCTATTCTAAGAAATGTTATGATTTTTGAAGCTCATATGCCATTTTTCTTGATTGAAGGTTGTAGAGATTTTTTGAAGGCTTACTTATCTGTTTGATGCTTCTTTGAAATCCATTTTAGCCTTGTGGTTGTTTGTCATATTTGGCATTGTTCTGCAATGGGTTCTCTTCTAACTGTACTATAATCGTAGGAGGAATTGAAAGAATCAAGCGGTGGTGCAGTAACATTAGTTTTATTGATTTCCTTTGGGACCCACTTATTTGTGATTACTGGCTGTTTTGTTGATACTACTCGTTTGAGAACCCATACTTGTCCCTCCTTCATTTTTGTTTGAAGAGATGTCTTTGGGATCCACCTTGTCTTTGTGTGAGGCTTTCATGGTCTTTGCTTTAGTCCTCGTACGCTTGGTTGAGGATGGGATTCAAAATTTGGGAGTTGATACTCTAGGATTTGATAATTTAACCGTTTTGGAATCCACATAAACTCCTGACCTCTCTGTGCTTGAATAAATTCTTTGAGACCCAAATGTGAGTTGCAAAAGCTTGCGACTTTGTGATTTTCTTATATGTTGTTGCAGGCTTCGACTATTTTCCTTTTGGTGTTGGATCTTGTGATTTTTGATCCATACCTGCTTTTGGTCAATCTGGCTCTTTGGTATCCAGATTTGTCGCACTTTTTGGTTCAGACTCATTGTTCTTTGCTTTTGGCATTCCTTGGTTGTCACGGAAGAAGCTAGTGATGGTGATGACCTGAGTACCTGGTAGGGGATGTCAAAAGAATCATCATAGTCGCTACTATCCTCAGCAAGGTTGCATTCTAGCACTTTCCCTTCGTAGTTTGGTTGGTTATGGAAAGTTGATGTCTGTTTGCTCTTGGATTGTTGTTTCTGGGAGGGATTCTATCCACTTGATTAGAGCATTGGTAGCTTGTTGACATGGCCTTCTTCTTCTTGGCCGAGTCTTTTCTTCATGGCCGAGTCTTTTCTTCATGTATAGGAGCCACATGTGAGGATGCTTTTTACAATTGCATTTTTATCGAGGATTTTGGAATCCACTTTTGATGCACTTTATTCTTATAGCCGTGACATTGGTTCCTTGGTTTTTGATCTGGACAATCATAAGACCGTGAATTAGTTAAATTTTCATTCTTGTCACCTCCACTGGGTCATTCGGATTTCCATTGTTTGCATCTTCTTGAAGCTCCAAGTGTTCTATGTAGTCATAGAACTTGTCTTCTTCTTTGTCTTTGTTTTCTTGGATCACACTCACTGCAAAGTAAGGAATGACATAATAGCCATCTTCATCACAAAACTTTGCTGTTGGATTGTCTTGATAACACACACATCCAAAGTAGCCAAGATGTGTTCCCATTCAAGTGGATCTAATGCTTTCTCAGGAAAGGGTTTTGGGATATAATAATTATTTTCAATCACCCTTTTTAGGATGCATTCCTCTCGCTTTAAGCTTCTGCAGTGCGAAGTTCCACACATCCACATTTCTTTAGGCTTACCCAACCATGCTATAAGTTCTGATCCTGCTATAGTAGCGAAATCAAACTCCTCCATAGGTGTTCTTGTCACATCCTTGTAGCTATGGTCCTTCAAATTTATCCTTGTCGTGGTTTCGATATGTATTAGGTAGATATGGTCATAACCCCAATCCTGGACCATTTTTAGTTGTCGCATGAATGGTCTTCCTAGAATGATGTCATAGTTGTTCTTCTTGCCAAAGTCAACGATAGCAAAGGTTTGCTCATATTCAATGCCACAAGAAATAACAATTTCTTTTTCTAGTAGTCCTATGAGCCTTTTCGTATGTCCGTCTGCAAGTTGCAATTTCATCCTGGTAGCCCTCACTATTGGTTTTTCCCATTTTTTGTAGACCTCTTTTGTTGCGATGGCAACACCAGCTCCACTGTCAAGGATTTCCATGGTTTTTACACCTTGAGATTCCACAGAAAGAGTGGTGTTCCCATCTTCTCCCTCATAGTACTCACCTACCTTGTTTAGTGGCACTGGCCGAGTGTTTAGATGAGGCATTTCAAGCTCTTTGATCCCTTCCTCGATTTGAGTCATTGGTTTTTTTACACCAAATTTCTCTAGGTATTTTCCCATAGTAGCCCACATGTTTGGTCGTATTGTCAACAACTCAACTAACATTATTGTACAGGTGACTGGGGTAGATAGAATATCTATCAGCCGTTTTGAATCAATGACCTTGCTGGGAGACAGTCTCTGTGATGGGACTGCAATAGCATCTGACTTGCCTCGTACTATCCCGTATAGGATGATAATGTTCTTAGCAAATGGGGTTGACTGTCCATAGACTGTACAGATCCTTTGTCTCCCCAGTACAATTCCACTTCTAGATTCATTGGAGATCCAACCTCAAATTCCTCTATTGGTGGAAGAGGCACTCCTCTTCCATCACCCGTCTGCTTTACTCGTCTACTTAGCTCACTCGATTGATTGGACTCTTTGATTTGTTTTCCCAACTCATCAAGACCATCTATTTCTTAACAATTGTCAGATATAGATATGTGAAATCCTTTCAAAGAGTTCGTGGTTTTCAACACTATTTTTGGTTCTAATGTTGGGTCCTTGAGATTTGGCCTGTGCTCGTGACTGGAATCTATCTCTTTTTGTTCTTATTTTGGTGGAATAACTAGTGTAGGTGGGACAAGGATCACACCCTCAGGTTTTCCAAATGGTGGTTCTAGTTAAGCTTGGGCTGTTTGAATCATTTTTTGGCACATTTCAAGCATGTCCTTTTCTAGTTCCCCATATGGATATGTCATCCACCTCTGTTCTTGGGTTTGGTTATTTTTGAGCCGTGTTTCATAGGCTTTTAGGAGGGCTTGTAATGGCTCATTAACCTTCTCGACCAATATTGATCGTCCCAAATTGGCACTTCTCAATTTCTCTTTTGTGGATGGTTCTTCTGGAGGTTGAGTCGCCTCCATAAGAGAACGTGCACCACTCTCCTCATGTTGTCTTATCTTCTCTTTAGCTTGGGTAAGCTCCTCAACTAGGGATTTTTGCTGTCATTTTGTACATGCTTTCATCCTAGCCTTTCTAGCTTTCAAGCTATTCCGTTTGCTCTTGGTTTTTTTACTAGGTGCATTGGTCTTTGGTTCACGCATCTCTGGACTCGTGTCAATTTTTGTTTTCTTTGTCTCTTGCTTCTCCTTAGCTTCCTTTTGAGCTTGCACTCTCGTAACTACTTGAAGTGGTACGATGTTTTCATTTTCTAAGCTACTGAGTAGCTAAACGATTCTTGAGACATTTGTTGTGATCTCTTTGACTCGGTTTGGTTTTTTTGGACAATCGAGGATCAAGTGAATGACACCACATTCAAGACAATAGGCATTCACTTGAATGATCTCTGTATGAGGACATTGTTTGAACAACTGGTTGTTGTCAGGGCCTTTGTGACAATCTATCTCAAGTTAAGGAGCTTTTTCTTGCAATTCCTCTTGGTTGTAAACAAGCTCTAACCTATCTAAGCCTCTATTCACAGTGAACCGCAATTTCCTTTCATCCATCTCATACCTTCTTTCTTCAGGTCAAAATGTAGGAGGTGGAGGTTGTAATGACCTCACCACTCCATGTGTTTCTCTCATCTTCTGTCGCTTCAAAGGGCAATACCCACTTTGGTTGTTATACCACATTATTATAGCTGTTTTACTAGTGCTTGTTTGTTAGATTCTTCCATCATCTACGTGTATCTCATGTTTATAGGAAATCTAGCACCTAAGAGCGGAGGTTGTTGCTCTAAGACAATCTGTGGTTTTGCAACTCCTACTGGACCTGGCGCATTCCCCATAGTTTTTCTAGGTTGACAAGGTGCTACTGGATTAGGTTGTACATACCTCTCCCTAGCATATTCCATGCCATATTAGCACTCTTCTCTCATATGGTTTATCTAGTTTCTCTCAATCTCACACTACTTAAGCTCCCTTGGATCAAGATTTACAAGAGGAGCTAACCTCTTGACCATTTTGTTGATAAACTTTTCTTGATCGATAGGTGCCGCTGGTTTTGCTATGGGCTCACTCATCTGTGAATCACTGTGATCAGAGGATGTGTCCTCCTCTTGACTCTTACAATCATTTTCTTTATAACTGAGCATACAAACACCATACCAATATCTCCAGCTCAAAGATCTATGGAGGAGGCTCAAGCCCAAAGGGAGGAGCTCCACAAAAGGAGAGTGAAAGAAAAAAGAAACCTCGGAATCGGATGATGAAGGAGATGAGGATGAGAACAAGTTGCTGAAATAGCACAAACCTGAAGCATTGGAAAAAATTAAACAATACAAAAGAAGAGCAGATGAGGAGAATCTAGACATTGCCGTCAACATGTGGCAAGGAATTCAGAATGAGATGAAAAGAAAAGCTGCTCAAAGAGAACAAGAGGATGCTAAGAGACAAAAGACACATGGCCTAGAGTCATGTGATGATTTGAAGCAACCAGAGAAAGAAGAAACCAAACATGAGCAAACCCAACAAGAGAACCAAGAAGGAGATGAAGAAAAGAAAAGCAAGGAAGACGAGCAAACTGGAGAGGAGGGTGGCATGGAATCTTTTGAATTCCATACAAAAAATGCTCCATTGAGCACAAATCCACCAACCACTCCCCCTCCTACTCAAGATTCAATGGTCCCTACAACAACCCAAGAGAAGGATGGGCTAACAATGGATGTACCAAAAGAAACAAAAGAGCAAGTACCAGCAACACAACCCACATATCAAGCAATGGGTGAGTCTGAAAACACGGAAGGAAAAGGCCAATCTATATTGACATCTCCAGTACAAGAAAGAAAAGGACAAAAGAGAGAAAGAAACAAGCAAAGAGGAAGCTAGTACCTCAAGACAACCGCATGAGACAAAGAAAATGACTACAAGCAGTAATAGAAGAAGGTAAGCAGTTGGTGAGCGCCTACGAGCATTTGGAACAGAAAAAAATTGAATCCTAGTGTCAAAGAGCACTCCAAAACATAAGAGGAATAGAGTTAAAGGACACCAAGCAGAAGCCACAAGAGTAGTTGAGGCAAGTCGTCAATTCAAAACCAGGATTAAAGAATTACAAAGAAAAAAAAATCAAACTCCAGACATAATTGCAACAAGAGCAAGCAAATGCTGCTCATTACTACCAAGAAGCTCAAGCCTTGAATGAAGCAAATAAAAATCTATAGGTTGAACACCAACATTGAAGGACAAGCCAAAAAAAGAGCGGCAAAAGAACACAAAGCTAGGGGAGTCTTATGGTGTGGTGAGCAAAACACTCACACAACTCCAGGCAATGCAAGACTTTCCAACCGCCACTTCTACTTCAACAACACCTGCCTTGGCTATGCAAGAGTTGAAAGATCTCAAGGTGGCTCTAGCTCAGAGAAATATGACATGCAATTCATAACAACAAGGCATAAGGCCATTCAAAAGAAAAAAGAGAATGCGATTGCACTGCTACAAGAACAACTGGCAAAAGCAAAAGAAGAGCTAACTGCTCAAAGTGCCACACATGCCGTGGCTTTACAACAAAAAGATCTGGCCATTAGTGCCCTGAAAGCCCAGCCAACAACAATTAAATTTCCTCAGACAACCAAGCAGGAGCAGGTGAGCATGAAACTTCCTCCTATAGAACTTCCTAGCACTTATATAGAAGTAGGATTACATGTATTTGAAGATATAGATAATAAATAATATTCTAGAGAAGATATTCAAAGGTGGATCTCAGAAGTGCGTGACCTTTCACACAAGGCATACATGTAGTATGAGTTCAAATTATTGGAATCAACCGCACTTTTGATAATCACACCCAATGAGGTTTCCAAGAACCACGGACACAAGATGATATCCTTGCCATTGATGGGACAAGAGGCTCTACTATGGAAAAACAAGATGCTACCCAGTCTAGAGCCAAACCACAAGGGGGATTACAGGTATGTCCCGATAATTGCAAATCAAGTACAGAAAATCCTCAACAACCAAATACCCCTTTGGAGAAAGAAGTGGTTGGAGAAGCACCCAACAAGTGAAACATATTATAGAAATGCACCACAACATCTGAGGATCGACCCAATCTATTGTCCTATCAATAGAAGGAAATCTTGGGATAGCTTCTATTCATGGCAATGCAAGAGACCCGGAATGCTGAATTACCAGGTGCTCACAAAGCTAGCTAGAAATTTACCTCCATCAAAGAAGAATACGGTAAACACGCTCAAAGGGGTCATGAATCAAATGAAAGATGTTCTAGATCTCACATGCAAATGCTGGTGAAGATTGCCAAGATACGAATCACATGCATCATTAAATTTGAGGATATTGAAGCAAGGGACCACCCCTGGTAGGTCTTCTTAGAAGGAACTGAAGGTTTGTGACAGAATCTATGTCAGAGATTCCTAACAGAAATGTGATCATGGGTTGTATGCTTGCATCATGTTTTTTTCGTCTCACTACATGCAAAATTTTGAGAAAATGTCATAGAGGAATTCATGAATGGATATTCAAAGTTGATTCATCCATCTTCAACCCCATAATGAAGAACCTACTTGCCAAACATATTGCCTATCAAAGCACATTAAGTAACAACCCTTTCAAAGAGTTGGTACAAAGGTGGAAATTGAAGCTAGCAAAAAAGTTCAAGCAGATCACTCGTACATTTGAGAAACGGCACTGGACTACTAAAGCGAGCACATCAATTCAATCCAAAGATGACAAAGCAAGTAGTCCCATTGACAAGCTGACAAGGAAAGTTTGCATGAGGAAGTGCAAAGAATAGGAAGGGGGAATGTTGGCGGTCAAGCCAAACGGGTGCCCTTCAAGTTGACCCCTGCTTCCATGAGCCTTAAATTTCCAAATCTCTTCATTTATTTTCCGAAAAGCCTTGTAATTATTTGTAATCCTTGATTAGAAATGGGCAAGCTCTGAGATGTAAAATTGTGGAAAAGTCTGTAAAAGGTCCGAGTTTTGTCAAGTCGGCCATTGTCCAAGAGAGCCCTATGTATAAAGCCTATGTTGTAAAGTGTGACCTTTATCTCTATTAAGTTTTGAAGTACTGAGCGTACGACTAAGAGTGTCAACTCTTTGGAAACTTTTAATCATCATATCTTGAGCTCTGGTAATGACACTTCAGTTTTGAAACTTGCATTGTGTTTCTTGTTCGATTCTCTTTCATTCGAGTACTTTTATTTTGTCAATTTTGCTATGATTTGTGACTATGCATTAGTAGGATAAATTTGTTGTTTTGAGAACAATAATGATTGGTTTTCGAAATTTCAACCATAGGAGAGTGTTGCTAGACCCTAGGGCAACCTTTTTGGCATGTTCTGTTGTAGTTTCTAGGACCTTGATCACGATGAATCATGATTTTGGTACCTCCTTGAAATGCGACCAGACTATGTTTGCCCTAAGTGTCTTGGACATCATCCTAAAGTTTTGTGACATTTGGATTCCATTTGAGTGCCAAAATAGGTTGATGATCAAGCGCAGTGATGTAGAACATATGAAGATTGCCAGATCTGAGAGCGATAGATTTGCACGTGCTAGAGATAGTATTATTTTGTAGGTTCACTTATTGAGGGCGACACCCTCAAAGAGTCTCCGTGCTTCATCCAAGTCGCTTCCCCGAGTATTGACATTGTGTTAGTTCCAGAAAGCTATGCTATAGACGTCCGTTGTAGTGATCTGCTATCATCTATGGCAAAATTCTTTCACTTGAATCCTTTTAAAGCACCACCATCAATGCTTCATTCTCATTGGAAAACTCTTATTTTGGATCCCCTTTATTGATGTTTTCCCATATTTTGGAATATGTAGGATCAACCTAAAATTTCCCTCTCAATGATACAAGTAGATCACTATTGAATTGAGTAAAACTCAATTCTTTTATGATAGGCATCCTGCTAAGGGAATTTGTTACCACATTATATTTCCCTTTGCGGTACCTAAGCTCATAATTAAACTCTTGTAAGAGTTTAACCCATTTGGCCTTATGACCTTTCAATTCTGTTTGATTAGAGAAAGTAGCTTAATGCTTTCTTGATCAAACACTATCATAACCTTATCACCATATAAATAGTCCTTTAATTTCTTCAATGCATGTGAAATAGCATACAAATCTCTCTCCTATACTGATTAATTTTGCTGTGCATTGTCCAAATTTTTACTTTCAAATGCTTTGGTTGAACCTCGAGTTGGAACTACACCTACAAAAACATTATTAGCATCTATTTCAACCACAAAAGGTTCACACTATATATAAAATTGGACTTGTAGCTATTGCTATCTTTAGTTTTTGCATACTTTTCTTTTGGTTTTTGGCCACTCAAATGTTTTTCCCTTCCCTTTGAGTTGGTCAATCATGGGGACTACTATCTTGGCATAATCCTTTATGAATCTATGATAAACTCCAGAAATTCCTAAGGAGATATGCACCTCTTTTAGATTCTTAGGTTCAAGCCATTGCAAAATAGCTTGAACCTTTTTTGGATCCATCCCGATTGTATCTCCCAATCCTCCCAATTTCTTTCTTGTTCATTTTGAGGATTTAACTACATACATTGGGTCACTGTGATTGTAAACCAACAAAACACATTAGATAAATAAATAACCCAAATTAACTAACAATACAATGACCGTTGTCTACTCTTACCGCTTGTGGAATTTTGATTGTTTGCTGAGTTGAATTGCTCGTGAGAGATATGATAGTTTTCCAATAACCACCACCAAATATTAAACTTTGTGTGTCTCTCTTGATACTTGATAATCTCTCTAGTAGGACGGCTCAAAGTGATATTTTCCTAAGTTAACACTAGGTTGGTAATGGGACACTTTTATGTCCTAGGACACTTTTATGTCCTGTTAAGTGACCATTTTCCTTGAATTATGTCAAGAGTTTCAAAATGGATTTTGAGGTGCTATCTTTCTGGAAAGTTGTCTCATGAGCTGAAAAAAAGTTGACATTTTTTTGGAATATCAATTCCATCTTTAACCTTGTCCTTGCACAACATTTCACAACCTAAATTGTGTGAAAAAACGGGTCCTGTTTTTGGCTTTTCCCAACTTTTTGCAACTATACCACTCTAGAATTCATGTTTGTGAGGTCTATAATGCTAGAGAACTATCTTTAGTAGTCCTCAACATGTCCTGATGCTTCTAGGGAGAAATAAATGTTAAAGTTGTAAGTTATGACCAAATTACAAAAATTGTCAAATCCTATTTTTAGCCAATTTTAGCTCTTCTATGATTTGTTTGGTGGCTTTCATGATATCCAAATGCAGTTTTGATTTTCTATGTCGCATATTGTAACATAAAGCTAATATTCCTTGAGTTTTGGGGCACCTAATACCCTATTTTGCATAGCAGACAACGATGGTTGATTTTTTCAATTATAGAAGAAAACGAAACATTCTAGTATATCAAGTATAGTTTTTTCAATATTGTTAGTTTCTTGTGACAACTACATGCATTTTGTAGGTAGTAACCATATCTAGTCATAAGGATCAAATTTGGCTAGATATTGAATAATTTCTATGGGATTCTACAACAATTACTCATAATGTTGAACCCAGTTTCTTCATGTTTGCTGTATTTAGCACTTCATCTTTGTCCCCAAGATTCCCCTAGGTAAGAGATGTATTATTCTTTTGACATGCTCCATGGCTCCTTATGAACCTAAGGGACAATAGGGAACTAAGAAAACATGCATGTATTATTTGTATTGAGCGTGGCTATAGAAACTTTGATGATAGGTTTGTAGAATGGTAAAAATTCAACTTTTTTGTACCTATTTCTTTCGGCAAAACAAAAAATAGTGAGTGAGAAGCAATCATATGTTCTGATCACCAACCCATTGAAGTTAACTAGGGAATTTATCTCAAGTCCTACAAAAATCCCTAATCTTATTTTTATGCAACAAAACGTAAGAAATGACTGTTTTGATGAAAATGTAGTGGTCCATCAACTTTGGAGGCTTGGTGTGACCAAATGATGAGAAATTTTACAAGTTTCTTATTTTCTGCATGTGTAGTAGGCCTTGAACTATAACCTCATGAAAGGATTTTACAAAATGAGTGGATCTACTATGGTTTTGGAGGTTTTTTTCAAAACCCTGAAAGGACACTTTTATGTCCTGTTAGGTTACCAACCTAGTGTTAACAATAACCAAAAAAGTTTTTCATTAGCTAAAACACCTTCTTATCCAAATTGCACAGTTAAAAATAACTTGCATATTTATCTTCCAAGTTGCTTTGCCTAAACCATAGTGCACGGGAGTTTGCCTCACCCGAGCTTCATGCTATTGACAATGGGATGAGCATGTTGCAAATTTCTTGCTCTTTTCTTGCATTGCCCACTCCCACTCTGCATTTTCCATGTTGCCACCACAATAGCTCCCGTCTAGATTTGAGACCTTGTTGGCCTCTATGGACCGTACACTTGATTTCTTATTTTTTACATTTTTTGTGATATACCCCTCCAACCACTGTGTCAAGAAATGCTGATTAAGGTCATTCAAAAATCAAGCATGAAATGCTTCCTTGATGTAATGCACATGATTCAGCCACTTGGTCTTTGAATTTTTGGCAAAAGATGTGGCTCCACAAAGATGGCGGTTTAGACGATTGCCAACTCCTCCCAAGAGGAAAAGATCAACAAATTGTACTTCTCCTTGTCATTCCAAAAGGGAAGAGAGGAGACAAAGGAAGAAATGGGAAAGAAAGATGTCACCCTCTTCTCCTTCTTCTTCACCTCCCTCCTCTTTCGATGAAAGCTATGGCTATTCTCCTAGAGAATACATGAGGGGAGGACATCGTAAATCATACCATGCATGGTGAAGGTTGCAAAAGCTAAAGAAGTTCAAAGAGGGAGGAAAGAGTATCTCTTTTCTCACCTATGATGGCACCTTTGGTGCCACCAACAAAGTATTGGCCTTCATCCAGCAATTTGATGTGGCCTTTGGAGATGAGGGCTTTACAGAATCCTGCTACACCAAGTAGCTATGCTCTTCCAAAAATCATCTCGTCAGTGGTGGGCTAGCCTTAGTGGAAACGGCGAAGCCCTAAAGACATGGAAAGCTCTACGAGTTTCCATCATGAAGGAAATCCAAGCGATGCAAAGGACAAAGTGCTTACCGAATGGTGCAGTTTGAAGCTTCTCTCTCATGAATCTATCCACAAGTATGTAGACAAGTTTTGGGATTTACATCTCAAGGCTACTGTCTTTCAAAAAGATAGACTTTGCCGAGAAAAAGCAACATTTTTGTGCAGGGTTAGCTAAAGAGATGACCGAGTATGTCAACTCTCAATGTCTTGGTTCTATCACTGAAGTAATCCACCACACCATGGTTGCTTCGTGCATCAATTTCCAACAAGGGGCTAGACGGGATGTCAAGCCCATGGAAAATAAAGACAAAGGTGATGCCAAGGGGAAAACCAATGCTCAAAATTCTTCCCAAGGCACTTTCAACAACAACAAAAACAACAATTGATCCAAGGAGAACAGAGTTTACAAAGGCAAAAACAAACTCTCTCTTGAAGAGCTTGAAGCTTTTTGCAAGGACCATAAGTGTTTTAAGTGTGGGGAGCAGGACATGGTTATTGTTCTTGTCAGGTCTCTGACCCCGATCAAAATGAGCACCCTTGTACCATGAAATGAATATAATGGAATAAGTTACTATTTTTAGAAGTTTTTCAGATTCTGTCAGTGCCATCATGTTTAGAATGTTTTTAAGCTTCAAAATGTGAATTAAAATAATTTTTGTGAAAAAATTCCAAAAATAGTAAGTTTTTGGTCACTCGACCCGTCCAGTTTTGACCGTCTCGAAAATCTGCACCCGTACCCCGAATTTGAAAAAAATGCATTTTCGGACCCCAGGGACTGCTATATATGGCAGGTACTCAGACCCGTATGTCTTAGTTAGAGCTTAGTATAGCAATTTACGGCATCAAAATCCGACTCGTATGGCCCGTTTTAGCCTAAAACCAATTTTTCACAAAATTGTCCGGGAGGCAACGGGGGCCCGAGGCTATGTGGGAACAGGTCCCAGCCCACTCCAGACCTGCTTTAGCAGCTAGGGGGCGCCCTCTTGCTTTGTGGGAGTCTTGGGGAAGCTGCCAAGCCTGCAACTCAGTGTGAGAGTCAGTTTACTGAGCCAACTGGACACTTGGTGGGTAGGCAACTGGACTTGCCATGCAAGGACTGAGTGCTCATCCAGATGCAATTAGTAGCACAAATCGATTTTCAGCCTATAGGAGCCTATTTAAAGGCCTACACACACACACACACACACACACAGACATATATGCTCACACACACACATTGCATACTCACACACCTACACACTGGGAAGGTGCTGCCGACACACACACAGCTTTTGAAGGAGAAGCAAGGAGGGAGGTGCTGCCGAAATTCCCATCTTGAGGATTCATTGCATCAGAAATTTAGGAGGATTCTCAGCCCCTAATCACGGTAATTAAGGTTTAATTACTGCTCTTCTTAATCTCATCATTACCCACTCATAATTCTTGTCTACTATGCCTACTTTTAGCCATAATTCTCTATAGCTGCTCTTTAAGTTTTCATAGCTATACTTCAGTACATAATTATCATTCATTTAGTTAATTTATTCAGCCATTCATCATCCTTAATCAAGGATTAATGCATGATTAGGAAAGATTCTCTCTCTAGGAGGTATAGTCAATAAATTGTCAGCTAGTAATAGTGTAGATTGTCAGAATTCAATCTTTCACTACTCAATAGAGTTGTAATTAAATTATACTTAATCTTCTCCCACATTTAGATGTGATTAAGGCTGAAAATTAATCCGTCATTAGTCCAATAAGAAGAAGGTTTTTCCATCACACATGCCTGCGGTCACTCTGCACCTTCATATTGCTCTAGGAAAATGAATGAGCTTGCTTACTTCATATCTTCATGAATCAATTAGAAAGACTCTGAATTTCTTAATCATCTAAGCCAAGTAATTAACCTTAGAGTCGTTTCCCATAGGGCGGATACAGAATTACCCTTAAAATTGCTAGGGCAAAAAGGGAAAAATCTAACCTCGTGCATAAGGAGGAGTCTTTAATAAATCTAATCTGCCGATTGGTTTGTCATGTTACTCTCGGACCTTAGATCTTTTTTTTCAAGTCTATCATTTAAGTAGTGAGAAAAATGGCCCCGGTTAAGAGAAATCGCTTCGGTGGAGCCCACGACCGCGAGGCGGGAACAAGCAATGTCAACGGAAAAGGAAAGGCTCCCATGGACGAGCAAATACCGGTCATCTCACGGGCTATTGACGAAGAAATGGAAGAGGTAGGTCCCAATTTCTATTCAAGCTGTTTAATTAACATTGCATACGATTAGTTAGGAATGAACATATCCCCGAACATGTTGGAGAAATCCGACAGAAACCTCGGCATTGAATGCATAGTACATTTAAATATAAAGTAGGAAAGAAATGATTGATGGGTATGCTGTTTGTAAGAGGAAAGAATGTCTGCTAGGGGAAATTTAGCTCGACATGTTCATTTTATTTCCAATGTTGAATCAGTCCTGACCCCCCTACTGATCACAGGGGGCAGAGTTCCTCGTTAGGGCTCTTGAATCCACGACTTGCTTTTTATGCGGTGGATACCCACGACTTGCTTTCTATGCGGTGGGAACCCACGTCTTGCTTTCTATGCGGTGGGAGTGTCCATGACGTGCTTTCTATGCGGTGGACATACCTAGTTGTATGGGCAGCTAGGCGACAACGAGAGGAGTGAACTCTCGCTGGAGGGGGAATGTTGTACCTCCAGAACATTGGAACTTTTATGAATAATTGAGTAGAATGTTTATTAGAATTCTGTCTTGGTGTTGTTTGCAATACTGGTTGAAGGGTTGTTTTAACGAACCCTGTGATCCGGAACTAAACAAGGAATATCTATGTTGAACAACCTTTGTGGTAGTAATTAGGTCACACGAGAAAGTGTGAGTGTGGGGGTGGAAAGTGGGGGCTTGGCTCGGGTTGCCAATGCCTACGAGATGGGTGGTCCCGATTGGTCGGGAACTCTCTGTCCCCATAGTGCTTACTCGATATTAGTATTACTCATTGCCCCTGGAGCGGCGAATCCTCGAGAGTACGTGCCTCCGAAACATGGGGAAAAAGGCACTCGGGTTTTCTCTCCTCTTGGAAGGTGGGTCTTAGGATCGTTAGATAGTTCAAGTACGCTTTCCCAGCGAGGTGGAGCTAGATCTACCTACTAGTAGGCCCGGACTCGACTCACTTTGTGATGAGAGATCGTCCGCTAGTCGAACCTTGAACCATTTTGTTTGCTTCCGCAATAGATCTAGTGGCCACTAGGTTCACCATCACATCCGCTGAATTGATACGGCGGGGTGGGGACCTCACACCTGGTATCAGAGCCTAGGTTAGGCTGGGAAATAAAGTCGTATTGTTTTAACAAAAAAAAAAAAAGAACTGAAAGTATATGGGTAGCTGATCCAAATTCCTTGCATTGGTGTTGCAGGAAGACCCCGTGCTAGAATACCGGAAGTTCCAAGTGTTTGAGCTTATTTATGAGCAAGCTCGAAGATCCCCTGTTTACCAGTTCATGCGAGATGTCATGGAGATACTGTTGAAGGCTTATACGCCACACTCCACTCGCATTGACAAAGGATGGGAACTTGATTGGACATTTCCAGGAGGGGTTTACTACATCAATGCTCGGAAGCTAGGATGCCTGGCTACCGACTTGAAGAAGATACGTTGGGGAGAAGAGTTGAGAGTAATAGAGATATTCTACTTGGTGCCCACACGATTGGACCATACAGTTTCAGGCAACTCCAACCAAACCATCAACGACTGGCTCTTGGAGAAGGTCACCAATGTGATTCCAGCAAACCGAGTCAAAACCTTTGGATTACTGAAAGCGGAACTCCGGCCCGATATCTTAGTTTATTATCCACTCAAGAATGTGTATAAGAACTATTACACGAATGAAGTAGTGCATCATGTCAATACCATTTCCTAGGCATATGTTATACGCAATCCATAAAGCCATGTAATAAGCGGTCATCAGTCATTCTAAACCTTGAGGAGTTTCGATTGTAATAAATTTCCATCAATAAAGTGCTTTTTGTCTCTGAATCTCTGTCTCTTGATAAAGTGGAATTTTGAATTTTATTAAAGTCTCGTGTCTATCTTGAAATTCAAGTAATGGTATCAAGAATTTCGTATAACCCATGTAGGTACCGCCTGTTGCTCTGTACTCGGCAGCGCAAGAGAAGAAGCTTCTCCTCAAACAAGCCCAACTTCCGATCTTTAAGGGCGAGGGGGCAAATGTGGAGAGAGATGCGGAAGTATGGATGGAAGCCATGGACGATTACTTTGAAGCTGCGGGAACCCAACCCGTAAATCAGACCATGCTTGCGATGTTCCGCTTGACTGGCGATGCCAAGATATGGTGGAAGCAACATTGCAGAGACCTGGACATTAAAGGATCTTCCCAATCTTGGGAAGACATCAAAGCTGCGATAATGGGGCGTTATTTACCACCTGCCTATAGGACCTTGAGAATGAATGAATTCTTTTCACTTCGGCAACTGAATTCAGCTGTCGAAGAATACTATACAAAGTTTGTCACTCTTCGGAGATATGCTCCTACGATGACCTTGGAACAACAGGTGGCAAGGTTCTGTCAAGGACTAATCGATCCCTTGAACACTCGGCTGGAGGCTCTCAGACCATCAACACTACAGGATGCCTTGTTGAGGGCTAAACCTCTAGATCTCGAAGTACAAAAGGCTAATCAGAATAGGAGGAATCATTGGGCAAAGAGGGCAAGGAACACTGCTTGGGACAACAGACCAGCCAACCAAGCCTATAACCAGCGCCCTATTGTGGCTACAACCACAACCATGGAGTTCCCTGATGTTCGATGCTATGGTTGCGACGAGCATGGACACTACAGATCCAATTGCCCCAGGAACATTCATGCAACCAACGCCAATTCCATACCCTTGAATACTCGTGGGCGTGGCCAAGCTAATGGAAGAGGAGGACGCGGAAGAATGAACAGAGGGCGAGGGCGTGGAGTTATCGCCAGAGTGAATGCCGCAGTGGTACAACCAACTGTGGGTGATGAAGCAGTGGAGAGAGCAACCCTACATGCTGTAATTGACAATCCCAATGGTTGCGAGCAATATACAGTCATTCATACGCCAGGATCTCTCAGAGGTGAACAAGTTAACTTCCTTATAGATTGTGGCAGTACTCTTTCATTTCTTTCACCCAGATGTATGAGAAAGCTTAAGCTAGATAAGTATCCATCAAGCAAGCTAGTTGTCAAGTTAGCAAACGGCAAGGAGGTAGTATCTCAACACTCTGCAGGCAAAATTGACTTTGATTTAGGGGGACACCCGACTTCTGCCCAATTTCGAACCTTACCCTTAGGATTCTTTGATGGGATACTAGGGATGGACTGGTTAAAGCAAAATAAGGCCCATATCCATTGTGCACAAGGAAACTTTACATTTACAGATAACTTGGGTAATGAAGCCTTAATTCAGGGGGAAAATGGGAGACCTAGGGCTATTCTAGTTAAGGCCAGTAGACTCTTGAAGGGACTAAGGAAGGGTCAGCAAATATATGCAGTTAAACTCAATAAGGTGGACCAATCAGATACCTCACTTCGACCAGACTGGCTGAGGGAGTATGATGACGTATTCCCCGAAGACCTTACGAATCTTCCACCACACAGAGAGGTAGATCATGAGATTGAGACTATCCCTGGGTGTGAACCTATCTCAAAAAGACCTTATAAAATGTCACTTCCGGAGGCCATCGAACTCAAAGAACAACTTAGGCAAATCATTGAGCAAGGATTCATTCGACCCAGTACTTCTCCTTGGGGTGCTCCAGTTCTTTTTCAGAAGAAGAAGGATGGGACCTTAAGGCTATGCATAGACTACCGTGGGCTGAATCAGGTAACTGTCAAAACCAAGTATCCAATTCCAAGGATCGACGAACTCTTGGACAGGCTCCACGGCGCCAAAATATTTACAAAGATTGATCTAAGGTCAGGATATTACCAAATCAGGATCAAGGAATTAGATATTCCAAAGACGGCTTTCAACACTAGGTATGGACACTACGAATTCACAGTAATGTCTTTTGGTCTAACAAATGCTCCTGCAAGCTTCAATCGACTTATGCAGGATATTTTTAGACCTTACCTGGATGATTTTGTCTTGGTTTTCTTTGATGACATTCTAGTCTATTTTAAGAATGAAGCAGATCACAAGGAACATGTTCGCAAAGTACTTGATCTCCTCCGAGAACACCAGCTTTACGCTAAAGAGAGCAAGTGCACTTTTGCTCACCAAAGGTCAACTATCTTGGATTTGTCATTTCGGCTGAAGGGATTTCAGTGGACCCAGACAAAGTCAAGGACATCGTTGACTGGCCTCAACCATCCACTGTCAGCGAAGTAAAGGGATTTCTTGGAATAACGGGATGGTACAGGATTTTTGTCAAGGATTATGCACGTATTGCTGCACCTTTGACGGAACTCCTGAAGAAAGGAATGAGGATCGATTGGAAGACTGAGCACGAGTCTAGTTTTGCTAAGCTAAAAGAATTCTTGGTCTTAGCTCCTATTTTAAAGCTTCCATACTTCAGTAAAGAATTTGAAGTAGCGACAGATGCTAGTAAGTTTGCTCTAGGCGGAGTTCTTACTCAAGAAGGAAGACCGGTGGCGTATACTTCGCGAAAGCTGAGGAATCATGAGAAGAATTATCCCACCCATGATATGGAACTTTTAGCAGTTATACATGCACTGAAGTTATGGAGACATTATCTTCTTGGACGCAAGTTTCAGTTGGTTACAGACCACAAGAGTTTAAAGTGGATTTTTACTCAACCCATTCTCGATATGCGACAACGGCGATGGATAGAGATATTACAGGAATATGACCTTGACATAAAGTATAGACCAGGGAAGGAAAACACAGTTGCAGATGGTCTTAGCCGAAAATCGTTTCTCGGAGCTATCTCTATTCCAAATAACCCTATTTGGGATAGAATCAAAGAAGCATCCTTCGAAGATCCAGAGTACCAACGTATGGCTTCATTAGTCCAGCAGAATAAGATGCCTGAAGCTAAAGATTACTCTCTTATGGGAGGATGTCTTTACTACAGACATAGACTCTGTGTACCCAGAGACCCAGCTTTAAAGAAGGCCATTCTATATGAAGCACACGATAGCCCTACATCCGGACACCCAGGCTATGCTAAAACTCTTCACGCCGTCAGAAGGAGTTATTTCTAGTCTGGAATGAAAGGAGACATACTTCGCTATGTGAGGCAATGTCTTTCTTGTCAACGGATAAAGGTCGAAAGGATCAAATTACCAGGGCAAATTCAACCTCTTGACATACCCTAGATGAAGTGGGAATACATCAGTATGGATTTTGTTACAGGGTTACCTTCTACAGGAGGTTATGATTCTGTTTTCGTGGTTGTTGACATGCTCACAAAAGTGGCTCATCTAATACCCGTAAAGACAACCTTTACTGCTTCAGATATTAGTCGGGTATTCATCAAGGAGATTTTCAGGCTACATGGTCTACCCAAGCGTATTGTCAATGATAGAGATGCCAAGTTTACATCAAAATTTTGGACTTCTCTTTTCCAATCTATTGGGTCACAATTAGCTTTCAGTACAGCATACCATCCACAAAGAGATGGGCAAACTGAAAAAGTTAATCAAGTCATTGAGGACATTCTCAGAGCCTATTGCTCGCAAGAACCAAAGAAGTGGTTACAATATCTACCTTTGGTAGAATATGCTTATAACTCTTCCGAACACAGAAGCATTGGAATGTCACCTTTCAAAGCTCTTTATGGACAGGACTGTTTAGCACCACTGAACTTTTTAGACCCAACCATTAGAGTAGAAGCCTCTAGAAAGATGTTAGAAGATATGGAAGCACAGACTAGAGCCATTCGCCAGGACATTCAGGCAACTCAAGATAGGCAGAAGCACTATGCAGATAAGAACCGCACAGATAGAACTTTCAAGGAAGGAGATAAGGTTTTTCTCCGAGTGCGACCTAAGAAAAGAAATTTATCGCTAGGCAGATACAAGAAGCTAAGCCCAAGGTATTGTGGACCATTTGAGATCGTTAAGGTTGTAAGTGACCAAGCCTACAAGCTAAAGTTACCTGCAAACTTGAAGGTTCATGATGTATTCCATGTCAGCTTACTCAAACCCTATATTCCCAATCCTGATCAATTCTTGGACTCAGATCAGATAGTCATGCCAGCACAAGGAGTTCTCAAGCTCCAACCTGACTATGTACTTGAAACAAGGGAAAGGAAGTTGCGCAACAGAACTATCACGGAGCATCTAGTAAAATGGAAGGATTACCCTGAAGAAGATGCAACTTGGGAGGACGAACCAACACTCATAAAAGATTACCCAAACACATTCTTGAGATGAGGACATCTCAAAATTTTCACGTTGGGGAGGTTGTAAGGTCTCTGACCCCGATCAAAATGAGCACCCTTGTACCATGAAATGAATATAATGGAATAAGTTACTATTTTTAGAAGTTTTTCAGATTCTGTCAGTGCCATCATGTTTAGAATGTTTTTAAGCTTCAAAATGTGAATTAAAATAATTTTTGTGAAAAAATTCCAAAAATAGTAAGTTTTTGGTCACTCGACCCGTCCAGTTTTGACCGTCTCGAAAATCTGCACCCGTACCCCGAATTTGAAAAAAATGCATTTTCGGACCCCAGGGACTGCTATATATGGCAGGTACTCAGACCCGTATGTCTTAGTTAGAGCTTAGTATAGCAATTTACGGCATCAAAATCCGACTCGTATGGCCCGTTTTAGCCTAAAACCAATTTTTCACAAAATTGTCCGGGAGGCAACGGGGGCCCGAGGCTGTGTGGGAACAGGTCCCAGCCCACTCCAGACCTGCTTTAGCAGCTAGGGGGCGACCTCTTGCTTTGTGGGAGTCTTGGGGAAGCTGCCAAGCCTGCAACTCAGTGTGAGAGTCAGTTTACTGAGCCAACTGGACACTTGGTGGGTAGGCAACTGGACTTGCCATGCAAGGACTGAGTGCTCATCCAGATGCAATTAGCAGCACAAATCGATTTTCAGCCTATACGATCCTATTTAGAGGCCTACACACACACACACACACACACAGACATATATGCTCACACACACACATTGCATACTCACACACCTACACACTGGGAAGGTGCTGCCGACACACACACAGCTTTTGAAGGAGAAGCAAGGAGGGAGGTGCTGCCGAAATTCCCATCTTGAGGATTCATTGCATCAGAAATTTAAGAGGATTCTCAGCCCCTAATCACGGTAATTAAGGTTTAATTACTGCTCTTCTTAATCTCATCATTACCCACTCATAATTCTTGTCTACTATGCCTACTTTTAGCCATAATTCTCTATAGCTGCTCTTTAAGTTTTCATAGCTATACTTCAGTACATAATTATCATTCATTTAGTTATTTTATTCAGCCATTCATCATCCTTAATCAAGGATTAATGCATGATTAGGAAAGATTCTCTCTCTAGGAGGTATAGTCAATAAATTGTCAGCTAGTAATAGTGTAGATTGTCAGAATTCAATCTTTCACTACTCAATAGAGTTGTAATTAAATTATACTTAATCTTCTCCCACATTTAGATGTGATTAAGGCTGAAAATTAATCCGCCATTAGTCCAATAAGAAGAAGGTTTTTCCATCACACATGCCTGCGGTCACTCTGCACCTTCATATTGCTCTAGGAAAATGAATGAGCTTGCTTACTTCATATCTTCGTAAATCAATTAGAAAGACTCTGAATTTCTTAATCATCTAAGCCAAGTAATTAACCTTAGAGTCGTTTCCCATAGGGTGGATACAGAATTACCCTTAAAATTGCTAGGGCAAAAAGGGAAAAATCTAACCTCGTGCATAAGGAGGAGTCTTTAATAAATCTAATCTGCCGATTGGTTTGTCATGTTACTCTCGGACCTTAGCTCTTTTTTTTCAAGTCTATCATTTAAGTAGTGAGAAAAATGGCCCCGGTTAAGAGAACTCGCTTCGGTGGAGCCCACGACCGCGAGGCGGGAACAAGCAATGTCAACGGAAAAGGAAAGGCTCCCATGGACGAGCAAATACCGGCCATCTCACGGGCTATTGACGAAGAAATGGAAGAGGTAGGTCCCAATTTCTATTCAAGTTGTTTAATTAACATTGCATACGATTAGTTAGGAATGAACATATCCCCGAACATGTTGGAGAAATCCGACAGAAACCTCGGCATTGAATGCATAGTACATTTAAATATAAAGTAGGAAAGAAATGATTGATGGGTATGCTGTTTGCAAGAGGAAAGAATGTCTACTAGGGAAAATTTAGCTCGACATGTTCATTTTATTTCCAATGTTGAATCAGTCCTGACCCCCCTACTGATCACAGGGGGCAGAGTTCCTCGTTAGGGCTCTTGAATCCACGACTTGCTTTTTATGCGGTGGATACCCATGACTTGCTTTCTATGCAGTGGGAACCCACGTCTTGCTTTCTATGCGGTGGGAGTGTCCATGACGTGCTTTCTATGCGGTGGACATACCTAGTTGTATGGGCAGCTAGGCGACAACGAGAGGAGTGAACTCTCGTTGGAGGGGGAATGTTGTACCTCCAGAACATTGGAACTTTTATGAATAAGTTTGAGTAGAATTTTTACTAGAATTCTGTCTTGGTGTTGTTTGCAATACTGGTTGAAGGGTTGTTTTAACGAACCATGTGATTCGGAACTAAACAAGGAATATCTATGTTGAACAACCTTTGTGGTAGTAATTAGGTCACACGAGGAAGTGTGAGTGTGGGGGTGGAAAGTGGGGGCTTGGCTCGGGTTGCCAATGCCTACGAGATAGGTGGTTCCGATTGGTCGGGAACTCTCTGTCCCCATAGTGC
Organism: Adiantum capillus-veneris; assembly: GCF_014529385.1. Taxonomy (NCBI): domain Eukaryota; kingdom Viridiplantae; phylum Streptophyta; class Polypodiopsida; order Polypodiales; family Pteridaceae; genus Adiantum; species Adiantum capillus-veneris. The sequence goes on along the minus strand of NC_140956.1, from coordinate 43,833,019 downwards.
TTACTCGATATTAGTATTACTCATTGCCCCTGGAGCGGCGAATCCTCGAGAGTACGTGCCTCTTAAACATGGGGAAAAAGGCACTCGGGTTTTCTCTCCTCTTGGAAGGTGGATCTTAGGATCGTTAGATAGTTCAAGTACGCTTCCCCTGTGAGGTGGAGCTAGATCTACCTACTAGTAGGCACGGACTCGACTCACTTTGTGATGAGAGATCGTTTGCTAGTCGAACCCTAAACCATTTTGTTTGCTTCCGCAATAGATCTACTGGCCACAAGGTTCACCATCACATCCGCTGAATTGATACGGCGGGGTGGGGACCTCAGAGTTCTTGCCCCAAGAAGAATGTTCGCAATGAGACTCCTAGAGCTTCCACCATCAAAGCTCCAAAAGAGGATGCTCATTGCAAAGGTGAACCTCTCTCCCATGATTGGGGAAAGGTAAGAGAGCATGATGCATTCACCTTGTTTGACCTTGGCTCTACTCACAACTTCATATCAGCGGAGTTGGCCACCAAGTTGGGCATTCAAGCTTTTGAGATGGGAGATGCTGTAATGGCCGTCAGTGCTTTTAAGGGATAGCGAGCCTCCGTTACTCCCTTGATTGGAAAGATGAGGCTCCATGTCCAAAGCTATTTTGACAACGAAGAATTTTTTAATCTCTCCTCTCCAACATGAGGATGCCATCCTAGGGGCTCCATGGTTGATCGCATGGCTGCCAACCCGAGTTCCCTGAAAGTAGAATCTACTTCTCCTATAGGGGAAAGAACATGTATATGAGTTCTAGTGAGTGTGGTCGTACTATACCACTTGTAAATCCTCTGCTTTTGTTAAATCAATGAAAAGCTCAGTTTCTGTGTACATGATTTTGTCAAACAGTCTCAAAAAGATCCTAATGTTTCATCAAATGTAAATGGTAGGAATCAAGAAGACTTAGACTCGTCTAATTTTCTAAAAGGATTCCAAGATGTATTTATCGATGATATCCCTATGGACTTACCTCCAAAACGAGGGGATGATGGCCATCACACTGAGCTCCTTCCAAGAAGCTCACCGCCTAACAAGCCTCCCTATTGAGTTTCTCAAGCTCAACAAGAGGAGATCATGAGGCAAGTACAAGAATTGGTTGACAAAGGGATGGTGAGACCTAGTACCTCTCCCTTCTGTTCTCTAGTCCTTTTACTGCAAAATAAAGATGGTACATACTGTATGTGTGTGGACTATCGAGCACTAAATCATATCACTATCAAAAACAAATTTCCTGTGCTTCGGGTAGAAGATCTATTTGATAAGCTACAAGGCTATACCTACTTCAGTAGGATTGACCTTAAAAGTGGCTATCATCAAATAAGGATAGTGGATAAAGATATCCTAAAGACCGCGTTTCGCACAACGTATGGTCTTTATGAATATCTAGTCATGCCTTTTGGCTTGACTAATGCACCAGCCACGTTCAATCTTCTAATGGAGAAATTTTTTAGACCCTATCGCAAATTCAATGGAGTGTTCTTTGATGATCATCATCTACTCCAAGTATTGAACATAAGCAACATCTCCAAGTGATTTTTCAAGCAGTGAGGGAGAACAAGCTTTTTCTCAACCAAAAGAAAAGAGAATTTTTTCTTCAAGAGATTCAATACCTAGGTCATATTATCTCTCAAGATGGTATCCGTATGGATGCATCAAAGTTAGAGGTAATAAAAGCATAGCCTACCCCAAGGAATCTCCATGAGCTAAGAAGCTTTATTGGTATGTGCGCATACTATAGATGCTTCATAGCAAAATTCTCTCAAGTTGCAGGACCAGTACATGAATTAACTAAGAAGAACGTTAAGTATGTATGGCCTGCTAAGGAGAAAAATGCTTTTGATAAGCTCAAAGAGAAGCTTATTTCCCAACCAGCCCTCATGCTTCCGAATCTCTCAAAGCCATTTCAGGTCCAATGTGATGCTTGTGGTGATTGCCTTGGAGAAATTTTGCTTCAACAAGGGCATGGCATAGAATATGAGAGCCAAAGGCTCAATATGGATGAACGAGTCATGGGAATTTATGAGAAAGATGGTTTAGCCATTCTACATGTCCTAGATACATGGAAGTACTACTTATTGGGGACTCCATTTATTCTACAAACCGACCACCAAAGTCTCAAGTAGACACAAACCAAGCTTTCTGACAAACAAATGAGGTGGACATTTTTTTTTGTAATTTAATTTCCATATTGTTCACATTATTGGTAAGCACAATCAAGTGGCAAATGCACTTTCACAATGACCAAAAGTTAATGCGGTGTCTATAGCTACTCACAATGATCTATCTTATATGATAGATGAGTATGCTACTGACCCTGACTTTAGAGAAATAATGTCAGCCCTTGATTTGGGGAAGAAAGAGGAACCATTCACCTTGTAGGATGGTTATCTTCTCCATGGCAATAGGCTATGTGTTACCCATTCCCTTCGTGAGAAAGTTATGTATGAATCCCATGCTCCTGCCTATGCAGGGCATAGAGGCATTCAACCTACTCTCCAAGGAGTAGAGAGTATGTTTCAAAATGTATAGTATGCCAAAAGATCAAGTATGATAGAGGGAAGCAACCTAGATTACTCCAACCATTGCTTATCCCAAATTCACCATGGGAGAGTACATCCATGGATTTCATCTTTGGATTACGCAAGTCTATCCATGGAAATACGAGAATATGGACAATAATCGACAGGTTTAGCAAGCAAGCACACTTTATTCCTGTCAAAAAGACTATTAAGGCACACCAAATGGCAACTCTCTTCATATCACAGAGTTTCAAACACCATGGATTACAAACATCCATCGTGTTAGATAGAGATCCTAGAATGACCAGTAATTTTTGGAAAGGTCTCTTTGAAAATCTAGGAACAAGATTGAATTTCTCTTTGGACTATCACCCACAAACGGATGGCCAAAGTGAGATAGACAATCTTACAATACTCGATCTACTAAAGACTTATGTTACAGAAGTAGATCAACACTCAAAATGGGAAAATTACTTACATCTTGTAGAGTATGCCTACAATAATACTGTACATACTTCTATGGAAAAAGCACCTTTTGAGATCATAGAGGGAAGACCTAAAAGTCCCTTGCTACTTAAACTACATGGGAAGATCTTTGCTGCCGATGAGTATAGCAGTGACCTACAATAATCTTTTCAAAAGGTTAAGGAGGCCATATCCATTTCTCAACAATGGCAAAAAGCTGCTGCTGACAAGCACAGAAGTGGTTTAACATTCAAAGAAAATGATTGGGTTTACTTAAGTTTCCTAAGGCTCGATTAAGGCAAACAATGGGCAAAAATCCTACGGGCCATCAAAAGTATTATGCTAAGCTAGCAAAAAGATACTATGGTCCTTTCCAAATCATGAAGCCTATCAATGAGTCGGCTTACCAACTCAAGTTGCCCAACCATTGGCTCATACACAATGCTTTTCATGTGAGCCTACTCAAGCCCTACAAAGGAGAGCCACCAAGTGAACCAATTATTGAAAACCCTAGCAAAGTTGAAGACCAAGAAGAGGTGCTACAACCCGAAGCTATTCTTCGGCACGAAGACAAGGTACTACGCCATGGTAAGATGATCGGAGGGTATCTTATTAAGTTCAAAAATTATACTTTTGAAGATGCTAGATGGATGCAAGGAATACAACTCAAGGATAGTATGAACTTTGTCAATGCTTACAATGCTACGTTAGAGTAAGCACATGTACAAATTCCTTTTAAATGACCAATGTTTTTGTCTTATAAGACTAGTTCTCTTTATATTGTGCACAAATTTAAATAGTATACATACTTAGAACTATGTTTGTGATGACGACGTCTCTCACACACCAAGTATCATTTGTCACTCTACTTGGGAGAATGAAATGGACTAAAGAGTAGACATTCTTGGGGCAGCTATATCTCCCAAGCACCAAATGGATTAGTCATCCATCTTGGAAAGATGTTGTAGGGTAAAAAGGGATCCTCTACTCGCTAAGTAAGATTGACTAATGACTCGGGATTTATCTCTTCCACCTCATCCATCGAGGACGACTATGATTTCAAGAGAGAAGTAATGTCATAAAATCTAATTTCTAACCAAGCCAAATTATTTTCTTATATTAAATTGATCATTTAATGTGGGAGAATAAATGGGAACAAGGGTTAGGATATAGACATGTGCTTATAGATCTATCTCATTATGGGGCCAATGGTGAAGGGTCCCAAATGAGAGATGGTCCATCAAAGAGCAAGGCTAACCAATGGAGCATAAAGACCTTAGGGTTAGCTTCATTGAATACCTCCAATAGTTTGTGTTAAAAGTCCTTTGACCTTAGGTAAGCTAGGGCTGTGCTTGAGGTGGGAACCCGGCCCAAGCTTAAGGTGCTTGACATGCCTGACGACCGAGATGCTTGAGATGCTTGAAGTGCTTGATGATTAAGATGCTTGAGGTGCTTGTAATGCTTGAGATGCTAGGGCTGTACTTGAGGTGAGAACCCAACCCAAGCTTGAGGGGCTTAAGGGCCAAGCTTGTGGTTAGAACTAGGCCCTAGGTTGAGGGGCTTGAGGTGGCACAAAGGTCAAAAGTGATTCCCTACAAGGAGGGGGCAAGCCATGCAAGAAGGGGGGGTGGTTGCTTGACCACTCTCTCTTCCAAAGGGCACCCCTTGCCCAAGGGGCAAGTAGGACACATGTCAAGCCCCTAGCTAGGTTACCCTCATGGTGTGCCTAAAGCCTATTGGTTGGCCTTCCAAGGGTCCAATGATAATTTAGTGGATTTAATTAATTATTTTAGCATTTATCAAGACCTCTCTCTCAAAGGGACAAGGGGGACACTTGTCGCAAGGCTACCCTTGTTGCATGGTATGACTCTTGCTTGTGATTGGCTAGGCCTGGAGGGATCCAATGAGCTTCAAGAATGAGCTACAAGGGAGGGTCAACCAAAGCAAGTACGGGGCCTGCTTGGGGGGTATACTCTCCCACAGACACTCTCCCACACTTTCACACACTCTCATTGTGTGAAGTGCAAAGTGCAAGAGCTCCCTCTCCTTCTCCAAGCAAGTAGAGAGGTTAAGAGCCTACACCAACACTCTTGGCTATGGAATGCAAATCCAACCAAGAGCCATGCTTCAATGCTTAAGCTTGCCATCGTCTCCATCTTCATTACTATGCTATTATATATGCTAGTGAGAAGAGTGATGATAAGTGGGGAACTAATTCTTTCTCTTATGAAATGTTTCTTCTTCCTCTTCCCTACCCTCATTTCCCTACTAGCTCTCTCCACCTTTGAAGGTGTTTGAGGTCTTGGGATTGACGCTTGGGATAGTTAATGCTTTCCACAAAGTTAATGTTAAGCTTGTGATGCATGAAGATTTCCATCTTCATTGCATCACCTAGGTCACAAGGAACACAAAGATTGTATTGTAACTAGTCTCTCTTGATGGGAGAAACCATAATACAAATGCCTATTGGAGGGGGGACCGTCTCCACATAAATATGATCCTCAACTGTTGTCATGTTCTCAAAACTCTCTCTCTTGCAAAAGTATTGTTCATGCCAACTTAACTAAATGATGTGATTATGTTGCTACCATCGATTAAGTTCACCCGCTATGCTCACAAAGTAATTTCATTAAAGTACTTCTCTAATTTCCGCTACTCTCAAAGTTAATAGGCCACAAAAAACATTTCTAATTGGAAATCAACTTTATCAAAGAGGGATAGATGACAACTTAAGAATTTGTGCTACAAAAAATGAGTACTTGTCCATACTTGTGCAAGCTCACACTGGTTTGGCAGGAGGCCACTTTTTGGAAAACAAAATCATGAAAACTATACTCCTAACAAGGATTTGGTGTCCTAATCTATTTATTGATGCATAACATTACGTGGAACACTATGACGCTTGCCAACATACTAAAGTACTGGCGTGACAAGATGATATTTTGGTAGGACCAATGATGTAGCATGCACTTTTTCCAAGTGGGGATTAAACTTTGTTGGACCTATCTCTCAATGAGTCTATAGAACACATGCTCAATACATTATAGTGGCAACAAACTATCTAACAGTGTGGATTGAAGCTAAGGCAACCCAAAGAAATGATGCTTGCACCACAACACAATTCTTATATGAGAACATTTTCACATGTTATGACCTTCCTATTGAAATTATGAGTGATTAAGGCACACATTTTTTCAATGACATGATTGAATTCTTGTTGCATGATTCATGATCATTTATTCTAAATCAACTCCACATCATCCTCATGGACAGGATGAGAGCACCAAAAAAGTGATGGGCACAGTTCTAACAAAAATTATTAACGAATCTAGAACAAGCCGGAAATTGAAGCTACATTTAGCCATTTGGGCATATTGGGTAGCATATAAAACACCACAAAATACAATTATTTTTAACTTAATGTTTGAAATAAATGTTATATTGATAGTAGAATTCTTAATTTCTACACATTCCAAAAACAATGCTGGTTAAAGAATCTTTTAATTCAACGCACAACACATTCCACGCTGATAGAACCAGTAAAGATTCAAATTACCAACGAGATCACTTCAATAAATCAAAAGTTTACAAGTGGCTTCCAAAAGACAACACCCATAAACCAAAACAACCAAATAATGTTACATGGATATGGAGACCAAAACCACCCAAGAAACAAACCATGTTGCAGACTCCAAACCACAAACTCAAGTGGATTCAAAAACTCCGATCTAATAAAACAATGAGCATGCCCATTAAAACACAACCAAACCAACCAACTATTCTGGAATGGAAGGCTCATCTTCGATTACTATTATTCGAACGGCGTACAAATCAAGAAGCCTCAACAAGAAAAGCCACACAACAACTGGTTCAAAACCCACATCTTGCACAACATGGTGTTACCCAATGCATCTCTACTTTAAGCATCATAGGGCCAAGTTACATGGCCATGCATAGACATGATGTTTTCACCCATGCACATTGCAACAAACCTTCATTTGGGATGACTCAAAATGGGAAGGGGGGAGTAAAAACAGTTAGTTACAGTAGCCGATGCATCACATTGCAAGATAATAGGCTGCAAGATGATGAGAGATTGTGTGTACATTGTATAAAGTGTGTTTGATGCTTTAAACTTTTGTTTCTTGATAGTTTTTAGCAAAATTCTACTCTTATTTGGCACAATATTGAGCCATATCGACAAATTTTGATAGACCATATACATAGAGTAAAAACATGTACATATGAGTGTGAGGAATAATTTTGGCCAAAATTTTGGTCAATTAATAATAAATTTTAATATTAATCCTTGCTTTTTAACCTAGTAATGATAAAAAATAAATAAACGGATCCAAGAAATTCGGATTCAAATTTTGAAAGAAAACGCCTAACCTACAAAACAAAAGCTTTGAGCATGAGGAATACAGAGTGATTTGATGCAAATCAAATTTTGGGCTAGCTTCAAACCGGTCAAAATTGCAAAATCAAGGGTAAATGATGACCAGAAGTCCAAGCTAGGGTTTGTCTGAGTCATAAGTGGTATGGCATGAAAAATATAGCCAACTAAGGTAAGTATGAAAATTGCATTTGGGGGTAAGTCGGACACATATAGGAAAAATGGGCAAATTTGAGCTCATTACAATTTGAGACTTTGAGAGAAAGAAAAAGAGAGAGAGCTATTGTGACCTAGAGATTTTTGCTACATTTTTGCCTGCTATAGTCACCTCGAGACTTCAGGCCACACCAGATTTCCCAGGTATGATCATTCTCAGTGCATGAGCAAGCTTGTATGGTCAAAACTGTACAAAAAGGCCACAAAAAACTATATAATTCAAATCCAAAGCGGGATTTTCACAAACTGTCAGAGGTTCTTTGGGGGGTCTAACCAAAGCCAAATCCAAAAAGAAGTACATCACAATGACCCTCTCACTATGCTGAATCAAGCCATGAAACCACAATATGCAAAGTGGGTGGAACATGGATCGTGATCCATGACCCCCAAACCCCATTGAAAAAAGAAGTTGGGCAAAAGTTTACTATGATAAAATTGCCAGTGCACTCCTACGATCACATATAAAAAATATTGCAAAACATGGACCGCAACCCATGACCCCCAACATGGCCAAACTAGGATTTATCAACACAGAAAATTTTAAGCTGCATTAGGGAATGTGTCATTCAAGTTTGGCCTAAAATGAACAATGCAATCAATAGAAACCAAGGAACAGGGATTTCAATCTGCAAATGATCCTTTTCACCCATGATAGGAAAACTTTGATCCAAATCTAATTGAAAGTGCACCAATAGCTTGGGAAAGTTGCCTCAAAGTAAACCTGCAAGTTTAGTATAAATTGGTGTCAGAACATGGATCTCAATCCATGACCGATTGGAACAATTTGGCCAAAAATCCAGTGCAGAAGGGTTGCATTAAATCAAAGTATTAAAATGTGTCAGTTTTGTGTTTTTTTCTCGTCTTAAAGGGATTCATGGGCCAAGAAGAGTAAAGTCAGTGGTGGACAGAGTACAAAGTCGGTGATTTTGAACAAGTGAAACACTAAAGTAGAGTCTAGTAACCTATTTGATCAAAGAAATGCTAAAAAATGCTTAAGAATGGTCTCTATCTTGCCAGAGTGTCTAGAGTGTCCAAACAAGCTCCAAATGAGATACAACTCATTAGGCAGCTGAGACTAGGATACAGACTCAACTCCAAGTCATCAACAAAGTCAATTATCAGACAAATTGACCACAATCAGGGATCTAAAGTGTCATCCAAAAACACTTATGGCAAAGTCGGACCAAATCATACCATAACTTGGGAAACTGGGAAAACAAGAGAAAAACTTGTTCAAATTTGAAAAGAACTTCACTAGTATGTTGGGATAGACTAGAGGAACAAGTACCCAAAGTTTCATCCAAATAGGCTGTCCAATATGGATCGCAATCCATGACCCCCTTAAGGTTGACCAAGCAAAAACCACATCACCTGATCCCCTACATCAAGTTTAACATAACCCTAGAATTTCAAGTCATTTGGAATTCAAAATCCTTGCCGAAATGCCAAAAATCTCTAAGTCTGAGAAAAATTCCAAAATCTGGAAAAGAAATGAACCGTAGCATCCCTAACTCATGCTCAATCAGATGGTATCACTAGAAGTCCAAAATGTTGCTGAACATGGATCACGATCCATGACCCCCCTAAGCTAGATCTGACATGTAGCAGCTTGTCCTAGTGCTTGTAGCTAGCCTAAATGCACTAGTGAAGTTTGGATCAATTTGGGCTTGTTTTGATCAAGTTATACTCATTTTTCAACTTATGGTCAAAATTTGCATTTTTTGACTTTTTTTGACAACTTATTGGTCGACTTCGAGAACTTATTTCTGGAATGTTTGATCATTGAATACCTAGTAGATGACCCAAGAAGTAGTGTGAAGCCCCACTCTACCAGGTCATAAGATAAAATCAAATGAGAAAGCACATGTGTCTGATGAGGAGTTGGTGCAAATCCCAACAAATATTTTCATTAGAAAGTTTGAAGCGGCTGATGTTACTAAGGTAAAGACCACCATATTTCCAAAGGGACTCTAGAGTTTTTATTGATAGCAGGTAGTGATTGAAAGGATCAAGGTGCCTTCAAATGGATATATTCTTCAGACTACACCCATGATCGACGGAGTTCCAGCGGGCCATGAGCTGATGTCCTCCATCAAATACAATGGAGAAGCAATCTTGATTGATAAATATGGAGCAAAATTCAATGTCAGAATCACTTTGGACATGATCAATCAAGCATTCCACTTACCACTTGGAAACCATAACTTGATCCTGAAGATAAAGGCCGTTGATACTGATGATAAAGCATTTGTGAAGCAACAAGGTCACAAATTCACCTACAAAGATCTAGTATCCTCAAAGACTGATTTACCCCTTCAACTAATTTCCCAACACCTAAAGGTTCAAAATCCACCAAGATACACATAATCAAACCATAAAGTGTGATCTAGGCACCTACCTATTAGAAAACCTAGTGGAGGCAAACCTGAAAAACAACGACCACAACAAAACATACATGAACGGTGGACCAGTGTTGACAAGGATAGCCTACCAAGCACTCAGAATGATAGACGAGCTACCACCTATAGACATGAAACTTGAGTTGATGCACAAATCCAAATGCGCAGCCAACCTAGTGGTGGGACCCTTTGCAATACGGCCTCCAAAAAATAAAGTGACTTGGTAGAGCTCAAGAAGAAAGAAGTATGATAGGATGTAAAGTTGAGTGAGGATACTCCGTCTAAATACAAATCCTCAGATGACAAGGAGAAAGAGAAGGAAGAGGATGAGGAGGAAGAAGAAGAATAACCACTCCACCAAAGCACCTTAAGGAGACAATAAGGTGAGCATAGAGACCAGATCCCTATATCTCAAGCACGCAGATCAATGAAAGAATCCCAACAACTGTGAGGTCCCTGCCCCTAGTCGAGAGGAGCGGAGTACCTTTGATAGGTATCCAATCCTGAGAAGGAAAAACCAACGGATATTGCCTTAGCTACTACGTAGCCACGGGCATGAACCGTTAGTGAAGGATTGGTCCTATCTCGCTATGGCGGAGCGTGACCACCATAACCCTATCTAAAAACTATCTATAATCAATTATACCTAAAAGTATAAATCTTAGAGTGACCAACCTGTGTGCTTTTTTCCCCATGTTTCAGAAGCACAGCCGCCAAGGTTTGTCTCTTTTAAGATTTATGACTAAAAAAAAAAATTCTAGCGTTGGAAAGTTACCCGACTCATCGGGTCCACCCGTCCATAGAATGATACCGTCGGGGTATCATTCTCCCACTTTCCACACCACACTCACCCTTCTTTTGTTATCTAATTACTACCACACTGTTTAAACATACATGTTCCTTTACTTTATTTATGATACTGGTTCGTTAAACCAGCCCTTCAAACAGTATTACAAACAATTGTCAAACAAGAAGTCATCCAATTTTAAACCAACAACCCTTGGATTAGATTCACTCAAGAATCTCTACTGGCGCTATTATGTCCGATCGGTATATACATTATTTATAAAAACCCTTGTCCTCATGAGCGTCCCATACCGCTCGACAAGTACTCGTTGTGCTAATCTGGACGTACTCCCGTCACAGCAGCAACGGTGCCAATCTGGGCGTCATCCTCACGCCACGGCAAAACAAAACCGCAGTATCCAGCTGGGCTAATCTGGGTGTACTCCCACCACAGCATCAGCGGTGCCATCCTGGGCTTCATCTCACGCCTCAGCAACTGCCACATAATACCAGCGCTAATAAGTAGAGATACTTGAGAAAAACCATACCGAAGGTTTTGGACAAACATTCTTTCCTATAGCAACCAGTTTAACCAGACAATCTTTCCTACTTGTCAAACATATGACGCGTTTCTTGGGGTTAAGCCCCGTGGTTTCGGTCCGTGTTTTCTTTTCATAAGGTAAACAATATATTCCTATGGTCTCGCATATGCAATGATGCATAACTTGAAACTGCAATACTAACCTGTACCATAGCTCCGATTGGTCCGATTGGTGGAGACATAGCATTTTCCGCAGGGATTCCACCGTTACTTGTACCAGCTTCATGATCATTAGTGCCTTGTGTTCGAGCACGCTTTGGAGCCATTTTTTTTGTACTACACTTATGTTATACACTTAGAACTTTAAATTAGTCAATTTTCCTAGTAATCTCCTTGTTTTCAAAGAGAGTCTGTAATTTGAATCCTCGCCAACTCGGATTCACACTTAGTGTTGTTGTTCTATATCTAATTTCTATACACCAAATATTTGCTAATCTTAATTAATAAATTAAGTGTGTAAATTATGAGTGAAAGTTTAGGAATGCATTACTTTTATGCATGACATTTCTAATCCAATTCTAACTTCAATTCTATACTTCAACTAAATCAATTTTTAGTATTATTCAAAATTCTATTTAACCTAATTGACAATAACATTGGTGAATGAGAATTTCATCATGTATGATAAGAATACGATGAGTTCTCTTATGTATTAACTTTCAATTAATAATATATAAGTTAATAGTGAAGATGTACTAACTAGAGAGAATAGGTATACTTAGAGAGATTAGAGTAAGAGAAAACATACACACACATCTTTTCTAAAGTTAATTGAATCTCCCCAATCTATTAGAGAGATTAGAATAAAAGATAACATACACACACACACATATCCTTCTTAAAGCTAATTGAATCTTACTAATCTATTAGAAGATTAGAGTAATAATAGATAGCACACACACACATAACTAATTGAATCTTACAATCTATTAGAGAGATTAGAGTAAGAGATAGCACATACACACACACATGGCTAATTGAATCTTACTAATCTATTAGAGAGATTAAAGTAAGAGATATCACACATACACACATATCCTTCTTAAAACTAATTGAATGCTCAATTAATACACACCTTATTAGTCCACTAGAGTTTTTGCTCTCTTAGTGGTTTGTGGACGCCTTCTCTCTAAGAGAAGTGGCAGCACTTCGTGAGCGCTATAGAGGCAATCTCTATGTCTAAAGTGTGAGCATGGATGCTCTATTTATAGCAAAAATAAAAACGTCCAACTTTTTTTTTTCAAAAAAAATATATTTTTTTAATAAAAAAATATTTTTTTAATTTTTTTTTTCAAAAATCATATCCACGTTTTTGGTACCCTTGTGGTACCCATGAGCTTGACCACTTTGTCATTATCATCAAAAAATAAGGCCACTCCTTTCCATGTGATAGTGTGTCCCACTTTGTCCCCTCCTATGTGATCCATGTGCCTTCATTTGTCATCCCTATGTATTCTTTTGTCTTTATAATTATTTTATTTATTTCCTTAATGATAATTTACTTTACATTTTTAAGTTAAACTTTACAGTCTTATATTAACTTTACAGTAGTAAAAGAAAATTCTACAATCAGTAAATAAGTCTTGCAATAAGTTAGTTAGTGATTCATATAGCTAAACATGTCAGAATTTTGTAGCGTAAATTTTAAATTCTAGGTTTTCTCAACCTACGATTCATAATTTGAACTTGAATATCTTAAATAATGAGTGATGGTTAAAAAAATTCAATTGCGTAATAGAACTTGTGTGAAATTTGAAAGTAGAGACCTTACAACAACTAAGAGAGGATCTCGACAGAAAGAGAACAAAAGAAAAGAGGGAGCTGGAAGATGATGCTGATGATGAAGGAGAAAGCAACCAAATAAGCCGCTAGAACAAACAAAAGCAGAGCGACTTTGAGCAAATTAAGAAATACAAGAGACACACTGCTAGAGCGGATTTAGAAGCTGTTGACAAAATGTAGCAAAGGATCAGAGAAGAGCGTAAGCGTAAGGCAGAACAGAGGAAACAACAAGAGTCCAAGTGACAACACGTCAATGATCCCAAATCATTTTACAAATCTACTAAGTCTCAGGAGGTGGACATGACTTGGTCCAAGAAGAAAGAGGCAGTAGAGGAGGGTGGTGTGAATCCTCTAGAAATCCATACTAAAAATATCCCTTCAACAATGAATCGACCAACCACTCCTCCTTCTACTCAAGAATCCACTGATCCAAAAGCAAAAAGAGACATATTTGAGAAGACTGCAAAGATGCGAGAGCCAACAACGGGGCAACTTTATCTGACACCACCAATAAGTCAAGATGATGACAAAGTAAAAGACAAAGAGAAAGAGCAAGCTCCACCAATATCACAAATACAAGGGGATAATGAAAGGAAAGAGACGGCCCAAAAAAAAAAAGAGGGCACCTCCAACCAACCTCAAAGGACACAATCAAATCCAAGGTCGCCCCGATCATAGGCCATCATCGAGAAAGGAAGACTATTGATAGACCCATTTGAAATTGACGACCATGTGGAACAAATCAAACTCAGTTCCAATGTCAAAGAGCCCTCCACAACCTATGAGGGATAGAGTTGAAGGACATGAAAGAAGAGGTAACTAAAGCGTATAAACTCAACCACGAGCTACAACAAAAGATTGCAGACTTGCAAGGTTGTCAAAGAGATCTTCAAGTTGAGTTACAAAGGAAGCAAAAAAATGTTGCACATTTCTACCAAGAAGCTCAAGCTTTTAATGAAGCTAACACAAACTTACAAGTGGAGCAGGAATGTCTAGAGGAAGAGCTAGAAAAGTGCGGAAAAAGAATGCAAATCTCAGGAAATCTTATGGGGTGGTCAGGAAAACACTTACACATGTTCTAGCAATGCAAGACACCCCAACCCCTACTTCTACTTTAGCAATGCCAATAAAAAACCATGCAGGAGTTGAAAGATCTCAAGGTGGCCCTAGCTCAAGAATAGTATGACATGCAAGTCGTGAAAGTTGAGAATAAAGCCATCCAAAAATAAAAAGAGGAAGAAATTGTAGAGCTACCAAAACATCTAGCCAAATCAAAAGAAGAGCTGGCTACTCAAAACACAGCTCATGTGTGAGGTACCCAACCCCGAGAAGATTGGGACAACTTGATATATGGCCTTCATTTATTCTCCAGATCCATTGACGACACCCTACTTCGTTTCCATGAAGCATAGATACAAGTAACAGAAGAGAGAAAGTCCTCTATCCATAGTGACCGTGGTTGTAAGGGTCATACGCCACAGGCCAAGCCAATAAATTAAGGATTCTAATGAAAGCCTAACATAGATATGAAATCCCATTGACATATTTTGAATCCATAAATGCCTTTTTCCCCACATTTAAGAGACACGGCCGCCATTCATAAAACCTAAGTATGATACAAGATATAGTTACTAGACTAATTAGTAACTCAATCACATGACTTAACCAGTCATGGCTTATTCAATCCACAAAAAATTCACTTACATGACTTAACCAGTCATACAAATTTTATGAAGAAAAAAACTCAATCTTTTTATTCATAATGAATTTCTTGATCATCTGGAAGCAACCAATTCGGCCCACCCCTTTTGGTCGACTCCTCAACATAATCCCAGGACAAACCTGTTAGTTATGGATTCTCATTTTGAACTCCAGTAACTTCTTTGGAGTGCACCTCTTCAGTGCGTGCTGGTGTACTAGAATCTAAATATCTTTGGATTCAGCTGGTTTTTCTGGCCTTCTAGTCAACTGAATCGGTCTTTCGCCAGTATTCTATTCAGTAAACTGATTTGGAAATCAATTTCTCTATTTTATAGGTTCATCCTTGTAGAATAATACTGCATTTAAGTCTATTTCAGTCAATGAAAAAATATTAATGGCTGCAAGCGTCCTTTCAATCTTTTTGACACCATACTTCTGGCAAAGCTCTTCTGGTCAAAGTGCCTTCTTCCAGCTTTTGGTGTTATTTGTCTGGACTTGGATTCTCCTATTGGCTCCCTGTATTGTTAGGGTTTGATTGGCATAATCATGAACAACCTGCACCGTCTGCAACCATGGCCGTCTCAGTAGCATACCATATGCTCCTTGAGCATCCAGTACCAGAAAGCTGGTTTTGAATTTTTTCTTTACCCACCCTAACCTGCATATTCTTGTTCATACCAGTTGCTTGAACAACTCTATGATCATCCATTAGAACCTTAAAGGGTGTGGGTTTCAAATCTGTGATACCCAGCCTTTGCTCAAGATGTACCCCGAGGATATTCACACCTCCCAGTATAGCATCGGATAGCGGCTCCCATTGTTTCTTGACCTTGTAGTCCACCTGGACTACTGGCACTTCATCATCTTTGATAGCCACCAAATCAATTGCTCTAGCATTGGGTTCAACTTTTCTCCACTGTCTGATGAATTTTGTGCCTCAGGCAAAGTCTTCATGATATCTTCTAATTCAACCGTTAGTTTTTGAATCTAGTCACAGATTTTGACATGGATTTCTTCTCTTTCTTGGTTAGAATTATAATCAGAACTCGAGGAATCAGGATTATCTTCACCAATCCTCTATTTTGGTGTCTGCTTCCCTAATTCAGGGTTTTCCATTGCAATCAAATCTAATTTGATGTGCCCTAGATCTTCCACCAGTCCTTGCACTACAACAAGCATAGTATCAGAGATTCCAGATCTTAGAAGATTGGGCTGGTATCTTTTGAATAACTCAAGCATCAAAACTCTCTCGCTGCTTTGGTAGCTTCTTAGCTAGATCTTCTATGATCTTAGCTACCAGTTCTTGCTGCTCTTGCCATTCATCGACTACCTTCTCCTTGCCCTTAGCCTTCCAGACTTCTCTTTGTTGTGTCCATTTTCTAGTTTCAGGACTGACTGGTTTCATAGGCTCATCTAGGATTTTTTTCAATAACCACCCCTTTACTGTGAGTGACTGCTCATACTGGAATTGGTTATGGGGCTTTTGCCTCAGTAGCCCTGTAGTACTGGGTACTTCTGGACACTAAGCTGCAAAGTGGCCATATTTTCCACAAGTATAGTAGTTAAGACTTTGGTTTTGGAAATTACCACACGCTCGGCCTCAAACAATATCCCTTGGTATCTGTCGCACCCAATACCAGTGCCACTGGTACCTGATTTTTCCTCTTGAGGTACACTGGTTGTCTCTATCTTGGTTGATTCAGCATTCGTAAATGCAACTAGAGATAGATCCTTACCCGTCTTGAAATGATGGATTTGAATTTCATATTTGTTCCACAGATGGCCATACGCTTTGCAGTATAGGCAATATGGGAATTCATTGGAAACATGATCTTTGGATTTACATTTGGAGCACCAGGTTTCCATCCTCCTGACTGGTTGTTTGGTCTTGCTGATTTTAGCAACCTGCTTGGCCATTTCATCAAGTTTCTTCGACTAAGACCCTTTCTTAGCCTTGTCCTTGCTCTTTTCTTCTGAACTGCTATCAGAGGTACTGGAAGTCTCACTAGAATTAAAATTCTTAGTAGAAGAGCTGCTACTGCTAGACCTCCACTTCTATGGCTTCTCTCCTTCTTGGCTTGCTGATTAAGCTTTAAAGCTCTCTGCACCAAGTCATTAAATTTCTTAGTAGGTGCAGGTACCTCTCGCTCTCTTAGCTTCTTGCTGTGAAACCCATTCAAAAACCATGAAGGTTGGAGAGCGGGAATGGGGGAACACGCCCGACACAAACACAAGGGCCTCTCTATAGCTCAGGGTATTCACAACACCCCTATCCTCTCAAAAAACACCTTCAAAAAAATACTTTACACTAGCAGACCACCGTCTGCTCAATTTCCACTGCTCACACAATCCACAAACCACCACACAGCGCACACCTGCTACCACTGCCTGTCTCTACCCTTACACATGCACACAACCACTCAATCTCACTCTCTCACTCAAAACACCGTCGGTTCGGGGGGGCACACACTTCCACACAGTCGGCCCCGAGGGGAAACATGAAAGCATGAGAAAGAGAAGGGGGGAAGGGGAAACAACATCCAGAGGGGGCAAAGGTGGCTTGATTGCACTTCAAAACCATGTACACTAGCTTGCACTGCCATCACCATGGCCATTTTTAAGCAAAAGTTACAAAGGGGCTAGCTTGCTAGCAAACTCCACTTTGCAGGCTTCAAACGGCCCTCCAAAGAGCCAAGAAAAAGCCCTTAATTGGATCCAATTTTGACTTTTATAGGGGGGGCCTTTAATTTGGGAATCTACACTTTAATTAATCCACCTGGCACCTTGAATTGGCATTTTTGGGAAAGGGGGCACCGCCTTGCTCTATCTGCTCTCTTCTTCTCTCTTTTGCACTTGGGGGGGGGTGGGGGGGGGGGGGGGGGGGGGGGGGGGGGGGGGGGGGGGGGGGGGGGGCGCATTAGCGATGTCGCTATTGCCCCTTGGATTTTTCTTTTTTATTTTTATCCTTCATTTTTTTACCCCTTTGTGGGCTTATCCTTGCACTGCTCTACATGGATTGACTTTGACTCTCTCTCTCTCTCTCTCTCTCTCTCTCTCTACGACTCCTCCTTTGCCCCCTTTTTGGCCCTGCATTTGGCTTGGCTTCAACCTTGCCCTTAGCTTTGGTTTTTCCGGCTTCTACTGGCCCTTTTGCTCTTTGGTCCACTTGGCCTTCAGTTTGCCTGGACATGCTTTGGAATGGCTCCCTTTGCTTTGCATTGTATGCATGGCGGCCCTCGGGCTTTTTCTCTCCCTCTGCTCACCGTCCACACCGTGGGACCCTCCCTTTGCACCCAACTTCCCAGCTGCCTTTGGGACTTCTCCTTACTGTTGCAGGACCACCCTCTTTCATGGGGGGGGGGGGGGAGGCAATAGCGATGTCACTATTTCCCTCCCTCTCTTTCTCAAAATTTTGGGGGCCCTAAGGGCCGCGGGATCAACCCCTTATTGGGCGGCCATGTCATCACATGCCACCTCACCTGGTCTCCTCCCCCACGCGGGCGAGCGCCACTACGCCGCCAAGCTCTGCCAAAACCGTCGCAGACAGTGCCCTGCAGGGCCGCCGCCACCAACGCCATAGCCAACGGGAGGGAGAGCTCCCCTCTCTCTCCCCCTTTTGTGTTCTCACCCCCCCAGCCCGCCGTTGTGCATATGGGGCAATGCCCTTGACATGTGGCAGCCTCTGGCTTGAGCGGCGTCCAAGGCTTCAAAAAACCCATCCTCTAAACTAAAAAAAACCTCTTGTTTTGCTTGCATGGGGTACTCTGCTATGCATCGGCCTTGGAGCCCGATCGAAACCCACCGTTTTCATCATTAAATCATGTGCCTCCTGCCCCATTTTGAGATCTCCAATGCTGTCATCAGAGGCCGCGAAAAAGCCAAAAAGTATCTGCCACTTTCATCTTGGCATTACCTCCCGACTTCGTCCTGCCGCATCTAGCTGACCGAGTATTCGATTGAGGCACCGTTGATTTGTCTAGCTCCACATAACACACACTATCATCGAGAACTTTGGCGAGGCCCAAAAGATGCCAGATGGCAGACTCTTCAATGCGGCCAAGTGGGCTCAAACCCGGCCCCCGAAAAAAATTCAACTGACCTTAACTTGCTATCTAGAGCTCCGATTTGCAATCCGAGAAGACAGGCATGCTCCACAACTCGAGCTCTACACTTGTATGCACTGACACAAGCCCGGGCCACCTGTCCCCAACTATGCCGTCCGTCGGGGATCTGCAACACACTCTAACTGTAAACTTCAATATCTTGAGCCTCGGGGCTTTGTTTGACGAGCCGTCTGGACCGGCTTCTAGAGCACACTAAACACTACATTTGAGGACATTGACTTGGCATTTTGGACACCTTAATTTTCCATCCCATCTGGACCATCCCGTAGCACTTTTGGCATAAAATGCCACTTTAAGCATACATTTCTGCTACCCTTTGGCTGCCAAGGGCCTTGGCACCTGCTGTAGCCTTCTGCACTTCACTCGATTGCTGCCTGTGCCTGGCATGAACCACCTCCTAGCTTCGACCATCTTTGGCTGCTTGTCCGCTGCAATTACCTTCTCTTCTTCTACTGCATCCTCAAGCTCTGCCGAGGAAGAGAGAAACTCGTTCTCTATCACCTCCTCCTCGTCCTCTTCCATAGGTACAACTGCTCTATCCCTCTTGGCAAAAATTTTGCACCTACTGCACCACTATGGCATATTCTACTGCTATCTTCATCAACATGGCCATTATTATGGCAGTGCACACCAGTTTTACCTGCTCCTCACCACTGTAGGCCTAGACTGCTCCACTTGGTCTCCACCAAGCACTTCGGCTTGCACTTCATGCTGCATCTTGCACATTTTCATTGCCTCTCCACTCACATGTAAGAGGTCGAACTCATGATACCTGGATTGGGATGACTCGGTCTCCCAACTTGTATCTGCGTCCATAGAGCTACTGTCATTCAATTCAACCTCCTCTTCGGTTTCAAGCTCGGGCACCTCCTCTAGCTTCATCGCTTTGACATCATCTGCAAACCGCACTCCTTGATCTTTACCGCACTTCAATGGAGCTTCTACAACCACACTCAAATTTGACATCACACCCTTTGCTTACATGGAACCACATGCACTTCCTCCACAATTGGAACTACTCTAGCCGGCATCTTCGGCATAGGAACCATCGTGTCTCTTTGCAGCCAAAGAACCCTTGGTTCTTCTTGCACTTACACTTCTCTTTGCACCACCTACGGCTCCGCTACCACCGCATTACACTGCTTTGGCATCACTGCATTTGGCAAACCTTTCCTAGCCTCGCGCTTCTTCAAAATATTTTTGGTTCGCCCTCTCGCTAGAGCTACTACCTCCTCATATGACATTGGGCCATCTACCTCCACTTTGTCTTGTAAAGAATGAGGATGCAAGAGAGCTACACAAGACAAGCACAAAGCACACAGAGATGGAAAGCTTCTTCTTCTTCTTTACAGAAAAGAGAGTACAAAATGACTAAGTGCTAAAGCTGAAAAGTAGCACATATGTACATGCGGTCACTAAGTGTGAACTCGCTAGAAGCGTACTAGGCTGGCACTATAAGTGTAGTCTAGCTGTAGAATCACTGGCAGAGATCCTCCGTGTCGGTCACCTAACGCGCCAGTGAGTAAATGCCGTAAGCGGCCAAGACCCGTAGTGGATGCCAGCTCAAGATGTAGAGCTCGACATCTCAACACTTCCCCTCGAGCTCTGCATGTCGCAGAGTCCAAGCATAGTCCGGAAACGTCAAAGCTTCTCAGCTCCGAGAGCCTTGGTAAAGATATCCGCTATCTGCTCCTCTGTGCTGACGTAGACCAAGTCGATGTCGCCCGCCAACACTCGCTCTCGAACGTAGTGGTAATGGACCTCTATGTGTTTGGTCGTGGCATGGAACACTGGGTTCCTAGCCAACTGCATGCTGCTGAGGTTGTCACAATGGATGAAAATCTGCTGGTCCACCTGCACTCCCAAGTCCTCAAGTAATGTGCGTAGCCAAGCTACCTCGCACACCGCAACTGCTGCACCTCTGTACTCGGCCTCGTTGCTCGATAAAGCAATCGTAGGCTGCTTTTTGCTGCTCCAAGTAACAGCAGCACTCCCAAAAGAGAACATGAAGCCACTCGTAGATCTCCTATCAACAATGCTACCTGCCCAATCTGCATCTATATACCCATACAATGCTAATGGTGCATCTGCTGCATAGAACAATGCGTAGTCAAGAGTACCTTGCACATACCTAAGTGTGCGTCGTACTCCATCCAAATGTGGCTTCCTCGGAAGCTGCATGAATTGACTCTCCAAGCCTACTGTGTAGCTCAAGTCAAGCCTCGTGATAGTCAAGTAGATTAGACTACCCACAATCTTCCTGTACATGTTGACATCCTCAACAACATCACCCTTCTCTGCACTCAGCTTTGCATTCAAATCCAAGGGAATAGAAATTGGCTTACAATCAGCCATACCATACTTTGACAACATGTCCAAAGCATACTGTCTCTGTGATAGGCATACACCCTCTGGAGTCCTGATCACCTCAATGCCAAGAAAGTAGCGCAACTCGCCTAAATCTTTCATTTCAAACTCCTGTTTGAGAAGACCCTTCACATGGTCAATCTCCATAGATTGTCACCAACAATAATAAGGTCATCTACATATATGGTAATGACCACAATCACCACATCACTCTCACGTACATAGAGTGAATGATCAGCATGAGCTCTCCTAAAACCAATACTGACAAGATACTTGGCAATCCTGTCATACCATGCTCTAGAGCCCTGCTTCAAACCATACAAAGCGCTTTGAGAAGTCTGCATACATAATCTGGGTAACCTAGATCGACATAACCAGGTGGCTGATCCATATACACTTCCTCTTGCAACTCACCATTCAAGAAGGCATTCTTTACATCCATTTGATGCATAATCCATCCTCTAGATGCAGCCACTGCTATGACAACTCTCACAGTCGTCATCTTTGCCACTGGAGCAAAGGTCTCCTCATAGTCTATGCCATACGTCTGTGCATAACCCTTTGCGACCAGACTTGCCTTGTGACACTCAATGTTACCATCAGCCTTATGCTTGGTTTTATACACCCATTTACAGCCAATAGCTTTCTTGCCACTTGGCAATGGCACCAACTCCCATGTGTCGTTTGCTTCCAATGCAGCCATCTCTTCATTCATTGCATCATCCCAATGCACATTTCCAACTGCATCCTCAAAACATGTGGGCTCCACATCTTGTATCACCTTAGCCATGTAGGCTTGGTGATGCGCTAGATACCCATCATAAGTCAATTTCTGAACTAGATTTCTAACTCTATTAGATCTGCGCGGTCTTGGGTCACTCCTTTGCCCTCTAGCATCTTCTTGTACTTTCCTTACACCAAGTGTCCTGACAGTCGGAATTCCAAATTCCTCATCAAGACTTTGTTCAGAACCATCTGAATCCATGTCTACATGTGAAAAACCTGATGATGCATCAGCCATAAAGGGAGGTTCGTCAACCTTTTCCTTTCCTTTTCGTGATACATTCCCTGTACCTGTTGGTGGAGTAACCTGCGTACGTAGTCTACCATTCCATGGTTTCTCAACAGAGCCACGAGAAGAGGACTCTTGTGGTCCACTCAAAACCTGTGACTGTGGCCTCACATTTTGTACAACCACATCATATTTTACATCAGCCCCAATAGTGCCATGTGCATTACTGTACCAGCTGCTCATCTCATCAAAGACTACATCTCTGCTCACTCGTAATTCTTGTGTAGTAGGATTGTAGCACCTGTACCCCTTTTGTTCAAGGGAATATCCCACAAGAATACATTTCTCTGATTTAGGATCCAATTTCCTACGTAACTCATCTGATACATGCACGTAAGCTATGAAGCCAAACACTTTCAAGTGTGCCAAATCAGGCTTTGTACCTGTAAACTTTTCCTCAGGCGTTACATCATGCACCACAGTTGTAGGTGTCCTGTTCATAATGTACACAACTGTATTTACAGCTTCAGCCCAGAAATGATGAGGCATGTTCTTCTCATTCATCAATGCACGTGCAACCTCTGCAATGTGCCTGTTTTTCCTTTCTGCGGCCCCATTCTGTTGTGGACTATATCTGCATGTAAACTGCCTGCGTATACCATGCATTCGCAGAAAATCTGAAAAATCATTGGAGAAGTACTCTCCCCCTCCATCTGACCTCAATGTCTTGATTTGCATATCTGTCTCCTTCTCAATCATGACTTTGAAGTCTTGAAAGTGACCAAACACTTCACTTTTGTCACACATGAAGTAGACCCATACTTTCCTTGTATGGTCATCAATGAAAGAGACATAATACCTGCAACCATGTATACTTGCAGTATCGGTTGGACCCCAAACATCTGTGTGCACCACCTCAAGTGGCTTTTTACATACATTGCGCTCATGTGGAAATGAGCCCTTTGACTGTTTTCCAAACTGGCATGCTGCACACACTTTATGCATTCCATCCACCTTGAATTTGGGCAAACCTTTTACAATCTGTTTTGATTGCATGCTGCGCAATCTCTGCTCATTGACATGGCCAATGCGTTTGTGCCAAATGTCAACATCAGCCACAACACTTGTGCCCTGTGCAAATAATGAAGCTTTTACCTTAGGCATGTCTACATTCAACGTAAACATTCTGCCCACACATTTGCCCTCTGTGATGAGCTTACAACCATTCTGGAAATCTTCTACATAACAGCCATTCGGATTGAAGCGAACCTGCAAACCCTGCTCAACCATTTGTCCAACAGAAACAAGATTCTTTGTAATGTTTGGGACATGAAGTACATCTGCTAAGTACTTTGATTTCCCACTCTTTGTATTTAGGGGTATGTCCCCTACATGAGCAATGGGGTGAGCTGTGTCATCTCCTGTCTGCACATAGCCTGACACATCTGGTTTGCGCATATCTCTAAACCACTCTCCACGAGACGTCATGTGATTAGAGGTACCTGCATCCACATACCAAACATCATCTTGGGTGGAATTCTCTGCAGTCATTGTATTCATTACATGCTGCATAACAAACATGCGCTCGTTTTTGCTGTCATCTGTATCTCTACTAGTAGATGCATAGTTTCCCTGTTCTCTCTTTCCACTTGCTTATCCCTTTGGACAGTCACGTGACATGTGACCTCTTTCACCACAAGTCCAACATGATCCTGCAGCACGACCTCTTTGACTCCCCCTGCCTTGAGACTGGTTTCCCCTGCCACCTGTATTGTTTTGATTTGATTGACCTTCCAGAAATTGGCCCCTGCAACCCCTTGGGCCTCGACCACGACCTCTACCTCTACCTCTGTTGGAGTTAGAATAGAAGGCCCGTTCAGAATTATTTCTGCCATGAGAAGAAGATGTGTCAAGGTTCTTCTCCTCAAGAATAAGCATAGAAATCAAATCTTGGAACACGGGGATGTCGTCTCTTGTATTCATGGAAGACCTAAAATGTACATACTCATCTCCTAGACCATCCAAGCATGCACGGACAATGTCATCGTCTTCCACTGAGACTTTAATAGATCCAAGAGCCTCAATGATAGTCTTGATCTTCAAGGCATAATCATTGATTGAGAGGTTGTTCCTCTTAACCTGATTTAGCTCCGACTTTAGTTGAAGCTTCCTGGCCTTGGTGTTCACCTCGAACACTCTGCCTAAGTTTCTCCATGCAATGGCGGGGGTTTTATAGGGTGAAGCTAGAAGCTAAGAGCTCATAAACCAAAAGTGTTTAGAAAGCCAAAAGCCAAAAAAGCCAGGAAGCCTGGTTACAGTGTAGCGAGTCCTATTTATAGCTCTCAAGAGGAGTTACTCTGTAACTGCGTACAGTAACTACGATAATTACTGCTAGTGTAGCTATTCTCACTTCTCGCTGGTCGTCCTCCTAAGGGGCAGTTCCCGCTTGCTAGGAATGTCCTTGCCTTCTACAAACCTTCCCATCTTGCTAACCATCTTGCTAACCTTCTACAAACCATCCTTGCCTTCTACAAACCTTCCCATCTTGCTAACCATGAGGCATCCCGCTAACCGCCAAGAATCTCTCTAACTGCGAGGAATAAAAAGAGATCCAATAACCTCAGCTTAATCTCCACTAACAGTGGGATCATCTCGCTATCCACAAGGCATCCTGCTTATCGTGAGGCATTTTGCTATCTACAAGGCATCTCGCTACTCACGAGGAACAAAAGATACTCTTCCAATAATTATTCTTCAAACATGATCAACCAACTCTTTATATCAAATAGTAACAATTTATAAAACAATAACAATTTATCAAGCAATAACAATTTAACAAAAAATGACAATTTATCAAACAGTCCTTTCACTAGTCTATGAAAACATATGCTTGTTTCTTGTGATAGAATCACATTTCTTGGACGGTTTAAGTGAATCTCTATGCTTGACTTCCTAGGTCAACATGAATAGCAATGAAAAATTATAAATTTGTCTTACCAGATTAGCAACATGCTCGATTACCTCCCGTATTTGAGGTTGGGTGGCTTCAACTTCTTCTAGAGTCAATACCTCCGCTTGAGTTATGATTGGAGCCGATGATACCTTCTTTTGCACCTTCCTTTGAGATGGAACGGTAGGAGCATCCTTGGAGCTTCGAGTCACTCGCTTTGGGACCATCATATCACAAAATAGTTGAGAGAAAAACTTTGCTATGAAAAGTAGAGATATGGCTTCCTTGCTTGCCGAGAAGATGACAAGAGAGAGAGGAAGAGAAATCAACAATCCAAGGGACAACACGATGGTGGTAGAGATGGAGATGGGTCGAGGGTGAGAGGTTGCGAGAGAGAAGGTAACTCCAACATTATGGCAAGAGAGCTTTTGCTTTAAAGAACTTCTGTGTGTGTGTGTGTGTGTGTGTGTGTGTGTGTATGTCATGAAAGTGATGGAAGAGGGGCCTTTATATAGGCTCTCAAGAGCTAAAAGCACAAGCTAAGAATAGCCAAAAGCAGAGAGATAAATTTGCACACGTTCGCGGCTATTAGAAAAAATAAAAAAATAAAAAAATTGCGGGCATGCATCATGATGCACGATTTTGAGTCTCTAAGTTTATGAGAAGCTTGGCTTCCAAAGAAGAAGCTTTAAGCTTGACTTACTCCTCTTTCATCTCTAAAAATACTCTTCTTTCCTAAAAGTACTCCTCCTACTCCTTCTCTTCTAAAATACTTTTTCTACTCCTTCTCTTCTAAAAATACTCCTCCTTTCCTAAAATTACTCCTTCTTTCTTGAGGGTCAACTCTTATCTTTAGATATAGTCTTGAGGCTTAAATTTCTCCATCAACCTATTGTTTCCAAGTAAATAAAAGCCATAAGTTTGAGAATCCAATTTTCAATGCGATCGTTCCGTTGGAATGCTCTATGGCATAATAAAATGCGAACCTTAAATACTTTTCCAAAACAAATGAAATAGTTTTATTGGAAAATATTGGGTACGTTACATAATTCCCTCGCTTTGCAACAAAAAGATTTGGAATTGAGTGCCATAAGGACTCAACAAACTACAGTGGAAAGTCAATTAACAACCAGGAAAGAGCAAATAGGTATGGATCTTCCCCCTGTAGAGCTGCCAAGCACTTCTATGGAGGCATCATTACATGATGAAGACGACAAAGACGACCATACTAATACTCGGGATGAAATTTGAAGGTGGATCTCAGAAGTGTGTGATCTGTCTCACAAAGAGTACATGCAATACTAACTCAAAGTCCTTGAGTCAGTTGCACTTCAGATGATCACACCCAACGAGGTGGTGAAGAACCATGGGCACGATATGATTGCACTACCTTTAATGAGACAAGAGGCTCTTTTATGGAATAGGAAAATGTTGCCTAGGTCTTGAGCCCAACAGCAAGGGGGATTACAACGACAACCCAAATCCAAACAATAATTGACAACCAACCCTTTTGGAGAAAAAAGTGGTTTGAGAATCAACGAATCGATGAAACCTACTATGAAAAGGCACTGCAACATTTTAGGATCAATCCGACTTATTGCCCAATCTATAGAAGGTGATCTTGGGATAATTTCTACAACTGGCAAAGTAAAAAACCAACGATGCTGAACTACCTTGTCCTCATGAAGTCCACATGAAACTTCCACCAATAGAGAAATATGTGGTCAACAATTAAAAGGAGTCATCAATCAAATGAAGGTTGTTCCGGACCTGGGATGCCAAATGCTGGTAAAAATTTTCAAGATAATAAGCACCTGCATCATAGCATTTGAAGACATAGAGGTTGCAAAACATCCTTGGCAGGTCCTTGGAAGAACGCGGAGGGTTTGTTGGAACTCAAAGAGAGATATTCCCAGCAGAAACATCATCATGGGTTTCTATGCGCGGGTTATGTTTCTGCCTTCATTCTACATGCAAAATTTCAAAGACGCATTTATGATTGGGCTCTTTGAACTCGACTCATCCATATTCAACCCCATGACAAAGAGTCTCCTAGCTTGGAACATTGCCTACGAGAGCACTCTAAGAAATAATCCATTCATGGAGCTAGCAGCCATGGTAGAGATCGAAGCAAGGGCGGAAAAGTTCAAGAAACTCACACAAACACTAGATAAACGAACACTGGACTACCTAAGAAGCTACATCAAGAACTCCAATAGTTGACCAAGCAAAGCCAAGGGAAATTTTTGGTTGATGGATTGATGGGATATATATTACCTATAGATGAAAAGTTCAAAGTGAGTGACATTAGTATTATTGGCCTCCTAAAGGCCTTAGTATCTATATGGGTGAAGGGCGTTCAATTTTCCTTGTTTGACAAGTGTCCCTCAAGAAAACTTTAAAAGTCTTGAAGAGAAAGAAATATGCCTATCAAATGTTATTTCCCAAAGCTGCTTAGAAATATACCTATCAATGCTATTTTTCAAAGCTGCTTTCATTGTTTTGGTAGGCTTTAAGGAACAAAAGATTAAAGAGTATTTATAGGAGTTCTATCCATAATGGGAAATAGTGATTCAATAATTTTGTTAAATTATTTTGATTTGTAAAGAGTTCACTTAGTTAAGGACTTCACAAAGGCTCATTTCATTGAATTGTCAAATATGCTTATTAAATCTACTTGTTTTTATAAAGTCTTAAAAATATTCTTTTGTTTTAGTTTTTTTATGTGTCTTTTACAAAAACTAAATCTTTATTGAATTTTGTTTTCAAACGATAATTTGCAATGTGCACTTTTCACCTCGTTATTTAAATGGAGCCTTTCCTAATATATAAATCATTTGTGATTATGGACAGGTTCACAAGAGTTGGTAAGGACATTTGAAACGGAGCACACGTCCTCCAAGGAGGTTGCCCATTGGCACAAAAGGAAATTCCACTTCTTTGGACCCATAAAAAAAAATGCGAGGACATCCCCTGCAATTGACGAGACCCTCCTCCTCCTTCCCTCAGAAGAGCGGCTCTACTACCCACTTTTCAGCACAAAACATGGACCGATGTGATTGAAATGAATCCAGTAGCTACGCACTCAACAAAACTACCACTACTATACAACTCATTGGACATAAAGATCTTGCAGAATAAATTTTATAGAGCTTCCTCCATCCCTTCTGAATGAATGGAGAGGTGAAAGAAAGAGTGTAAGATTTCTACCGTCGCCTCTTGTGAGCTTATCTTCCCTCGTTTTCTTGTCATGGCATTGATCCGAGCCTATTACAAATTTTTTGTTTACTATATTTTTTTGGTTTTCCTTGCTTCTAGAGGTTTACAATAAAAGAAAGAGTGAGAACAACCTCTTGGAAAAATTCAAAAAATGACTTGATGGGAATTTTTCCTTGACTAGTTCACAGGAGGTGAAAGGTAGAACATAGTGGTAAAGGGAAGGGAAAATATGTAAATGTGAAAAGAAAAGATATGATGTGGCTGTAGAGCCATGCACCCATGAGACAAGGGTCATGAGGGGTTCATATCATCATGGCTTTGGAGCCATATGATGATTCAAACAGATGGGACCCAAGAAGAAGACTCGGTGAAGGAAGGAGACAGACACATGATTTTGCTGGATTCTTAAAAAATACGTCCACTCTGATCCAAGAAAAGTTGTCTTCATCAAAGTTGTAGCTTATGAGTTGGAGATTCTGACCATATTTTGTTTATAATTTTTGCAGCTATTGTCTAGGAAATATGGCAAAAATGGTGAACGCCAGTTTTTTCAACTGTGGTGGAGACCACCCCCTCTACCTTTACACACACACCCTTCCTTTTCCACATCGAGTCCTTCTCTAAAAATTAGCCATTAGTCTCCTCACCCTCCCCTCCTTCCTCTCTCTCTCTCAAGCTCATAAAGCCATCACAAATTCCTCTTCTAATCACCTCTCAAATCATGCTTAATCTTGTTGTAATTCATAAGTTTTCATTCAACCCCTTTCTATTATTACTAAATATGCATTGATTTTATGTAGATTCTTTACATTTAAAAATAAGGAAGCTCTTGGACTCAAGCTATGGAGGAAGGAGTGAAGACAACACAAGTGATGATGGAGCCAATTAGTTGCAAATTAATCAACAAATCACTTGGAAGGAGCTTCTTCATTGGTGGAATGTCCCTAATCAAGCTTCATTTGTACAAATTGCACTTGGATCTTAACTTCACTCCTAATCACTCTCTTGCCTATATAAAGAGCCCCCCCCCTTTGTAATTTCAAGTCTCCCTCAGCCTGATTGAGTCTTTGTATCACTCATCATGAGTCCATAAAGCTCATTCATTCACTCCGTTCTTTGCACATTATAGAGTGCAAATTTTTTTATGCTAGTAACCTCCCCTCCTCTTACTTATGTTAATTAAGAGAGATCTTTTATGTGTGTATGAGAGTGCTTGATGTGATTTTGGCTAAATCTTGAGTTGTTGTTTAGTAATCCACATGCTATTTGTGTTGGGAGTGCTTGAAGTTATCCATTCCTTGTACACAAATCGAGGTTAATGCTTCATTCATAGTGATAGCTCTCTCTCTCTCTCTCTCTCTCTCTCTCTCTCTCTCTCTCTCTCTCTCTCTCTCTCTCTCTCTCTCTCTCTCTTTGCGTAGCGGTCCTAGTCCACGCTTCCAAGACTAGGTGGTGCCCTCATCTCATTTCCCTTGTGGCGCAATGGAGTTTGTTTTGGTGTAGAGGTCGCCATTCCAAATTTCCTTCGTCATAAATTGGTGCCCCCACAGAGGAGTTCTCAAGCAGCGCTTTGTCAATCCTATGAAGGAAGGTCCATCAAATTCTCCAAGACTTCCACTATGGTCTCCCCAAGAAGCTCAAGAGAAGAAGCGTCTTTATCCACAAATGGCACGTATGCGGGTAAAGAGAGTTAACTACATACACCCTTCTTTGCTTCAAGGAAAATGTTATAGTCATCAAGTCCCTAGGTCAAAGCATTGTGTTGAGTGCTTCGTGGCTAGTGTGAAGACACTTCCTTTGAAGCCTCAACTTCAGGTGGTGAAAGCACTCTCAAACTCGGGTATTAACAAGTTTTTGGAGGGGGAGCTACACATCAATGGTGTGCGGTATTGGCAAGAGGCTACATATGGTGATGCACTCCAACTACTACTAGCAAGAAGGCTCAAGGTGGTTGAGAAGGTAGCCATTGAACCCTATGAACTCTACAAAGCTGAAGATGGTCACACCAAAGCTAGGCTAATCATTGGTGAGCAAATTCTTTGCATCTCTCAAATGGTGGGATCCAAGAGAGCTGAACTTAAATGAAGTGCTTCATGGAAGTTTGTAGTTAATGCACAAATGAATAATCCCATTTTCTACAACTTTCAATCAGTTCAGAATAGTACGGTGAATGTACGCATTGATAGAAAGATTTTTTTCCAACAAAGATTGGTCTTCTATTTTGGAGCTGAGAGGTTGAGAGAGATATTGTTGTCCCCTGACCCTATAATATTTTCTATTTTGGAGTATAATGTATCTTTTGATGTTCACATCTTCATCTTGCTTTAAGCATACTCCATGAATCATAGGGATTTATATGGACCTATCCAACCTCTTGCTAGACAAACTGTGCATATAATAGCTAGCACAAAGCTTAGGTTCCAAAACATCATAAGGAACTTACTAGGCCCTCGTCGTCTAGCTGAGATTAATGCATCTATCAATCCATTTATTCTACCCTTAATAAGATATGATTTGGGCCTAGACGTTTTCATCTTTGTGCTGTATTGAGAGGAAGGCAACCCATCTTATCATGGCTTTCCCTAATTTTTTTGGGCGTAGTGGGGAAAATGCTAGGGATTTTTTGGATAACTTGGAGATGGATTTCCTTGTCTCTGGAAGGGATGACGAAGCATTGAAATTGAGAGATTTTCCTTTGGTGCTCAAAGAAGAAGCTAGGGTATGGTTCCAGGCTCTAGATCCAACCCAAAGAGATGAATGGGAGGGATTGAAGGCGGCTTTCCTACGAAGATTCAACAAGCCAATTCGGCAGAAGAACTATGGAAACTGCTTCTGGCCCTTCATCAAGTTGACCCTCATGGTTATGAAACCTATGAGGAAGGTTTTCTGAAACTTTGGGGGCAATGGTCAGACTCACTAAACCCTGGTGAGCGAGCTCCCAATTGCCTCCAAAAGAATGGATTTATCTTAGGTTTGTACCCCTTGCTAAGGGAGAAGGTAAAGAGCAAATTTCCAAATACTTTTGAAGATGCCTTAAGAATTGCTAGGGAAAAGAATCGAAAGATTCTCTATCAAACCCAAGCTGGCCATCTAGCTTTGGGAGGCAATATCACAACTATAGAAGCTTCTCACGTACCTCCAAATGTGCCTAATGCACCAGGCCTCAATAGAGGTCAACAAGAAGATATGCTCCAACAAATAAACAATCTCACAAACCAGCTAGAGGGTTTGAGAGTAAATCTTGTGCAGGGTGCAAGAAGGCCTATTGAGGGGAATGGTGGGAATCGGCCACCAATGCGACGTCAAGCAAGGGAAATGTTGTGTTACAATTGTGGGGAAAATGGCCACGGCATGTATAACTGCCCTCATCCCAGAAGATATGACTACCCTGTCAGAGGTCCTCGACAACAAGTAAGTCCTCCCCGTGCTAGAGCTCAAGCACAAGAGCAACCGCAACCTCAAATTTTTCAGCCACCTCGTGCTCAAGATCAAGCCCCTGCTACTCAACCAAATGTGAGCATCATAAGGATGGAGGAGGTCGTCAAGGGCAGAAGCAACCAGGAAGAAATAGTTAAAGGGAAGATGTAGATAGATGAAGTGGCTACAATGCCTATCAAGCGTGTGCGTGTCCAAGATGAAGTAAGTAAAGAAACAAGAAAAGATGCAAGCAATGAAGCAAGTACATCTCGGGCAACTAAAGATGAAGCCAAGAAGAGAAAGAACCGTACTAGGTCTCAAATTGACATTGCTGATTTCCCTATGGGATCTCAGACACAACCTTATGACTTGACAACTGATGTGAGTTCTCAAGGACCAAAGATTACTTGGCCACAACTACTTCATATCTCCCCAAAACTGTGATGACAGTGGTCAAAAATAGTGAGCATGAGGGCAAAGCGAAGTAAGCTAGTAAGTGTAATCAAAGCCTATGGTCTCAAGGATATAGTGCCGTTGGTGGAGGCTCAAATCAAGGGACAACGGATTCCAAAAACTTACATTGACAGTGGAGCAGAGGTTTGTGTCATGACAGAAAAGCTAATGCATCAATTGGGTTTAGAGGTAATGGAATCATCAAAATTTAGGGCAAAAATGGCCAATAATGTCTCTGTCACTTGTGTGGGTGTAGTGAAAGATTTGAGAGTTTCTGTTTTTGGAATCACTACAGAGGTTGATGCTTATGTGATGCCAGTGAAGGGAGAAGGATACCCCCTTATTTTAGGATGACCTTGGCTCATGGATATAGGAGCTAGGCAAGATTGGGCAATAGGAGAATTGGAGTTGAGGCCTCGTGTGGGTGGCCATAGTCGGAAGGTGGTTTATAACTTGAAGAATGGGCGACAAGAGAACCTTGAACTAGAGACGTCAGCTGATGAGTGGAGCTCAAGTGGATGCTCCTCATCCATGGACAAGGAAGAGAGTTCAAGTGAAGAGAGTGATAGCACTCTCGAAGTCATGGGAGTCACCATAAAGGAAACTACCTCATCAGAAGACAACCCAAGGATCCAAATGGAGAATGTGTGGGATGCCAGCCTAGAGAAGATGTTATCCAAAGATATAAAGAAAGAAGAAAGGGAGGTTTATGTAAATGTTCTCAAGAAGCATGCATCATTGTTTATTTCTGATTACACTCACATTACAGGTGTCACTGCAGTGAAGCATCATATCTATCTAAAAGAAGGGAGCAAGCCAGTGGTACAAAAACTAAGAAGATTAGGATTTGTGTAACAAAATGCACTATTGTCCGAGGTGAAGAGACTCTTAGAAGTAGGATTCATATACCCAGTAGAAGATTCAGAATGGGTCTCCCCAGTAGTGGTGAGGCCAAAGAAGAATGGTAAATGGCGAGTGTGCGTGGATTACAAGACACTAAATGCTGCAACAAAAAGGGACCACTTCCCTCTCCCATTTCAAGATGAGATTCTAAATGAAGTAGCAGGCCATGAGTGATACACAGTTTGTGATGGATACTCCGACTACTTTCAAATACACATTGCAGAGGAGGAACAAAAAAAGACTACTTTCATCACACCATGGGGCTGTTTGCATTTCGAGTCATGCCTTTTGGTCTCACCAATGCTCCAGCCACCTTTCAACAATTCATGAATATGGTCTTTCAACCTTACTTTGGTAAGTCCATAAGGGTTTTCATAGATGACTTTTGTAATTACAGCTCCAAAAGTATGCATCTCGGCAAGATTGATGAAGGATTTACTCGTTTAGCTAAGCTTGGTGGACAACTAAACAAGGACAAATGTCACATTGGGGAAAGCAAGGTTACACTATTGGGGCATGTAGTGTCCATTGATGGAATCGAGGTAGATCCTGAAAAGATAGAAACATTGCTAAATCTACCTTCCCCAACTTCCATCAAACAATTAATCTCTTTCTTGCAAAAGCTAAGATATTTGAGTAGATTCATACACTTACTCTCCCAAGTGATATTTCCTCTACAACAGCTGACTCGTCAAGAGACGCTTGTTTGGAGTGAAGAAAGTGATGGGCATTTTAGAGAGATAAAAAAAATGTTAGGGTCACTCCCTGTAATCCTCCAACCTTGTTGGGAAGAAACATTCTTTGTAAACCCTAGTGTGGGAGAAGAAGCTATTGGTGCTGTCCTCCTACAAAAAGATCCGAAAACATCCTTTATGAGGCCTATGTATTTTGCTAGCCGCCTCATGGAAAACACAGAGAAGGCCTACACCCAGATGGAACAGCTAGTGTTAGCCCTCATGTTTGCGGTAACCAAATTTCGGCCATGCTTGCTGCTAAAGAGGTTTGTAATTATCACCGTGGAGGATATGTTTCCCTATGCACTACAACATATGGAAATCTCTGACAAAATAGCAAAGTGGGTGGTGCAACTTCAAGAGTTTGATTATACAATACAGGTTGAAAGAACAACTCGAGCATGCTTAGACGACATTTTAAGAAACAAGTGCTATGAAAAAGTTTTCCATTTGAAGAGAAAGGAACTTCCACCACCGCCAGCTCTAAAGGCTCTGGTCAATGCTTATAGCCTCTACTTTGATGGAGCATACAAGAGAACCAAGGATAAGGCAGCTGCAGGCATTGTGGTCTTATCTCCATTGGGAGAGAGGATCCATGGTGAAGGGATCACTCTAGAAGATGTCCACTCCAACAATGAAGCAGAATATCAAGCTCTAATTCATGGCCTTTGTTGGTGCCTGGATAATTCAATTGAGAGATTAAATGCTTTTGGTAAGGCAAATGCAAGGTACATGGGCTTGCAAAAATGCCAGTCTCTCTACTAAAATGAGAGAAGCAAAATATTATGAGGAGATTTAGGGAGGCACAAGTACATCATGTGCCAAGAGACCAGAACAAGGATGCAGACCACCTAGCATCATCAAAGTTAAATGAGTCAATAGTGGGAGCAATGTCCATCCAACTTCCACTTCAGCAAGGCAAGGAGCACTTAGAAGATATTATGCACCTTCTGGAGCAAGGAGAGGCTCCTAAACACTTGAATGCAGGGGAAAGACAATGGTTAGCTAGGAAGGCTACCAGGTATCGCATAGTAAATGATAATTTGTATTGTCTTGGTAAGGATGGTGTGCTTAGGAGAGTGCCTTTGAAGAGTGAAATTGAAGAGATTTTAAGAGCTTGTCACGATGATGTGTGACACTTTGCACACGACATCACTAGTAGAAAGGTTCTACAAGCTGGGTTTACTTGGCCAAGTCTTCATCGTGATGTCAAATACTGGCGTCAAACATGTGATGAATGTCAGAAAGCAAGACCACGACGGCTCATAGCTGAACATCGGAACCCAATAAAGGTATATGGGCCCTTTGAGAAGTGGGGAATTGATGCCATAGGGCCTCTACCACGCACTCAGTCAGGTAAAGAGTACATCATTATGGGAGTAGACTACATGACTAGATGGGTTGAGGCTATGCCAACCAATAGAATTACTGCTAAGGATGTGAGTCAGTTCATCTTTGACCACATCTGTTGCCGATTTGGCACCCCTCTTGAAATACTATCTGATAGAGGACCAGGGTTTAGAGCAGACTTGGTAGGAGAACTCATGCAGAAGCTAAATATTCAGCATCAACACTCTACTCCTTACTACCCTCAGTGTAACGGCTTGGTGGAAAAGGTAAATGGAATCATTTGCAAAATTCTCACCAAACAGGTACATGCCAGGTGCCAAGATTGGGACAAACACCTGAATGGAGCTCTATGGGCCTATATAACCTCCTTCAAAACCGCATTAGGGTACACACCCTTTCATTTGGTTTATGGAAAGGAGGCGCTTTTGCTCATTGAAGTGAAGTTAACAAGTCTTCAAATATTGGGTAGCCAGGTAGGCTCTCAAAAGGAGAAAGTACATCAAAGGATCATGGATCTAGAGAGGCTGCAATTGGATCGTGAAGAAGCCATCAACCACTACTCTCAAGAAGCAGATAAGCGCAGAGAAAAGTTCAACAAAAAGCTAGCATCTAAAGACATCAAAAAGGGATCTCTGGTGCTTCGATATGACAATCACTTCGACACTTGTAAGGATGGAAAGTTTCTTTTTTGATGGGAAGGCCCGTTTTGGGTCACTAGAAAGTTCAAAAATGGCTCTTACAGACTTCAAGACATTGATGGTAAAGTGCACAAGACCAGGACAAATGGATGGCGTCTAAAGCCTTATCACATCAGAATAAGGTCAGCCCAAGATCAAGGAAAGTAGGCTAGAGGCATAAATACCTCTAGCCAAGTTTGGGGGGGTTATGATCCGAGCCTATCACAAATTTTTTGTTTACTATATTTTGTTGGTTTTCCCTGCTTCTAGAGGTTTACAATAAAAGAAAGAGTGAGAACAACCTCTTGGAAAAATTCAAAAAATGACTTGATGGGAATTTTTCCTTGACTAGTTCACAGGAGGTGAAAGGTAGAACCTAGTGGTAAAGGGAAGGGAAAATATGTAAATGTGAAAAGAAAAGATATGATGTGTTTGTAGAGCCATGCACCCATGATACAAGGGTCATGAGGGGTTCATATCATCATGGATTTCGAGCCATATGATGATTCAAACAGATGGGACCCAGGTGGAAGACTTGGTGAAGGAAGGAGACAGACACATGATTTTGCTGGATTTTTAAAAAATACGTCCACTCCGATCCAAGAAAAGTTGTCTTCATCCAAGTTGTAGCTTATGAGCTGGAGATTCTGACCATATTTGTTTTATAATTTTTGCAGCTATGGTCTAGGAAATATGGCAAAAATGGTGGACGCCAGTTTTTTCAACTGTGGTGGAGACCACCCCCTCTACCTTTACACACACCCCCTCTACCTTTACACACACACACCCTTTCTTTTCCACATTGAGTCCTTCTCTAAAAATCAGCCATTAGTCTCCTCACCCTCCCCTCCTTCCTCCTCTCTCTCAAGCTCATAAAACCATCACAAATTCCTCTTCTAATCACCTCTCAAATCATGCTTAATCTTGTTGTAATTCATAAGTTTTCATTCAACCCCTTTCTATTATTACTAGATATGCATTGATTTTATGTAGATTCTTTACATTTAAAAATAAGGAAGCTCTTGGACTCAATCTATGGATGATGGAGCCAATTAGTTGCAAATTAGTCAACAAATCAGTTGGAAGGAGCTTCTTCATTGGTGGAATGTCCCTAATCAAGCTTCATTTGTACAAATTGCACTTGGATCTTAACTTCACTCCTAATCACTCTCTTGCCTATATAAAGAGCCCCCCCCCCCCCTTTGTAATTTCAAGTCTCCCTCAGCCTCATTGAGTCTTTGTATCACTCATCA